>NC_069500.1:1091793623-1092126123 GCF_027579735.1 Bombina bombina
TGTTGTCAAACCCTGCCTGCCTGACCATTCTAGTGGTTTATCCTTGGACTGCTTTGCTGTTGCCAAACGCTGCCTGCCTGACCATTCTAGTGGTTCATCCTTGGACTGCTCTGCTGTTGCCGCTGGGGACTGCCCTGCCTGTGGTGAGTGCTGCCTTCCTCATCTCGCTAACTTTCTCTGCTCTGGGATATTCCCATTCATTCTGTCTCGATGCCGGGATAACAAGACTACTGGCCGAGTTTAGTCTGATAGAGGAGTATCCCACAAGTGTTACATTATACATGGGCCATGCAGCCAGATGAGGTGTCACAAGCTGTTTATCTTTAGGGACAGATGTTGGGAACCCATACCACACAGTTGCAGAATATGGACTCCAAGTTGGAGGCTATTTCCGCTCAACTCTCCTTACTAGTTGCAGCGAGGGATGCCGCTCCTGTTACTGCACCACCAGCCCCTACTCCTAGTACTGTGACTTCTTCCTCTGCTTCTGTAAGTATACCCCGGATACCCTTGCCTGACAAGTATGGGCTTTCTAAACCAATGTAGGCTGCACTTCTGCAATGATCCTCACACCTTTCAGTCTCACCAGTCAAGGGTTACCTTTATCATTTCCTTGCTAAAGGACAAGGCCCTAGCCTGGGTCTCTCCCCTTTTGGAACAGAACGCTCCATTCCTGCATGATGCTGATGATTTTATTTATGCTTTCTCTTGTGTGTTTGGGACATCTGGCTGTACCTCTGCTGTGGAATATTTTCTCCTGGATCTCCACCAGGGCATTAAAACTGTGGCACAATTTGCCATCGAGTTCCGCACCTTGGCACTTGAAACCACTTGGGATGTCAGTGCTCTCAAGGCAGTCTTTAGGAGGGGTCCCCATCAACGCATCAAATATGAACTCACTTATCGTGATAGTCCTTCTTCTTTTGATGACTTTATGGCGCTTTGTATCAATCTGGACTCTTGCTTTCAGGAAAGACAAGTCGAAAGAGACAGAACAAGGAGGGTCCTTCCCTCCCGTCCTCCTATTCACCCAGTTTTGACAGCATCCGCTACCCCTTCAGCAGCTCCGGTTACCTCAGTATAGGAACCCATGGATCTCTCCTCTTTCAAACCTTCAGAGTCTGAAAGGCAGAGAAGAAGGAGACTGAGACTATGGCCTAGATTTAGAGTTGGGCGGTAGCCATCTAAACCAGCGTTAGAGGCTCCTAACGCTGGTTTTTACCGCCCTCTGGTATTTGGAGCAAGTCATTAAAGGGTCTAACGCTCACTTTCCAGCCGCGACTTTTCCATACCGCAGATCCCCTTACGTCAATTGCGTATCCTATCTTTTCAATGGGATCTTTCTAACGCTGGTATTTAGAGTTGTGGCTGAAGTGAGCGTTAGAAATCTAACGATAAAACTTCAGCTGCAGAAAAAAGTCAGTAGTTAAGAGCTTTCTGGGCTAACGCCGGTTCATAAAGCTCTTAACTACTGTGCTCTAAAGTACACTAACACCCATAAACTACCTATGTACCCCTAAACCGAGGTCCCCCCACATCGCCGCCACTATATTTACATTTTTAACCCCTAATCTGCCGCTCCGTACACCGCCGCCAACTACGTTACCCTATGTACCCCTAATCTGCTGCCCCTAACACCGCCGACCCCTATATTATATTTATTAACCCCTAATCTGCCCGCCAACAACGTTGCCGCCAGCTACCTACAATTATTAACCCCTAATCTGCCGAGCGGAGCTCACCGCTAGTATAATAAATGTATTAACCCCCAATCCGCCTCACTCCCGCCTCAATAACCCTATAATAAATAGTATTAACCCCTAATCTGCCCTCCCTAACATCGCCGACAGCTAACTTCAAGTATTAACCCCTAATCTGCCGATCGGAGCTCACCGCTACTCTAATAAATTGTTTAACCCCTTAAGCTAATTCTAACCCTAACACTAACACCCCCCTAAGTTAAATATAATTTTTATCTAACGAAATAAATTAAGTCTTATTAAATAAATTATTCCTATTTAAAGCTAAATACTTACCTGTAAAATAAATCCTAATATAGCTACAATATAAATTATAATTATATCTTAGCTATTTTAGGATTAATATTTATTTTACAGGCAACTTTGTAATTATTTTAACCAGGTACAATAGCTATTAAATAGTTAATAACTATTTAATAGCTACCTAGTTAAAATAATTACAAAATTACCTGTAAAATAAATCCTAACCTAAGTTACAATTAAACCTAACACTACACTATCAATAAATAAATTAAATAAACTACCTACAATTATCTACAATTAAACCTAACACTACACTATCAATAAATAAATTAAATACAATTCCTACAAATAAATACAATTAAATAAACTAACTAAAGTACAAAAAATAAAAAAGAACTAAGTTACAAAAAACAAAAAATATTTACAAACATTTGAAAAAAATTACAACAATTTTAAACTAATTACACCTACTCTAAGCCCCCTAATAAAATAACAAAGACCCCCAATATAAAAAAAATGCCCTACCCTATTCTAAATTGCAAAAGTTCAAAGCTCTTTTACCTTATCAGCCCTTAAAAGGGCCCTTTGTGGGGCATGCCCCAAAGAATTCAGCTCTTTTGCCTGGAAAAAAAAAACATACAATACCCCCCCCAACATTACAACCCACCACCCACATACCCCTAATCTAACCCAAACCCCCCTTAAATAAACCTAACACTAAGCCCCTGAAGATCTTCCTACCTTGTCTTCACCATACCAGGTATCACCGATCGTTCCAGGCTCCGAAATCTTCATCCAAGCCCAAGCGGGGGCTAGACATCCATCATCCGATGGCTGAAGAAGTCCAGAAGAGGCTCCAAAGTCTTCATCCTATCCGGGAAGAAGAGTAGATCCGGACCGGCAACCATCTTTTTCCAAGCGGCATCTTCTATCTTCATCCGATGAGGACCGGCTCCATCTTGAAGACCTCCACCGCGGACCCATCTTCTTCTTCCGACGACTTCCCGATGAATGACGGTTCCTTTAAGGGACGTCATCCAAGATGGCGTCCCTCGAATTCCGATTGGCTGATAGGATTCTATCAGCCAATCGGAATTAAGGTAGGAAAATTCTGATTGGCTGATGGAATCAGCGAATCAGAATCAAGTTCAATCCGATTGGCTGATCTGATCAGCCAATCAGATTGAGCTTGCATTCTATTGGCTGATCGGAACAGCCAATAGAATGCGAGCTCAATCTGATTGGCTGATTGAATCAGCCAATAGAATGCGAGCTCAATCTGATTGGCTGATTGGATCAGCCAATCGGATTGAACTTGATTCTGATTGGCTGATTCCATCAGCCAATCAGAATTTTCCTACCTTAATTCCGATTGGCTGATAGAATCCTATCAGCCAATCGGAATTCGAGGGACGCCATCTTGGATGACGTCCCTTAAAGGAACTGTCATTCGTCGGGAAGTCGTCGGAAGGTCTTCAAGATGGAGCCGGTCCTCATTGGATGAAGATAGAAGATGCCGCTTGGAAGAAGATGGTTGCCGGTCCGGATCAACTCTTCTTCCCGGATAGGATGAAGACTTTGGAGCCTCTTCTGGACTTCTTCAGCCATCGGATTATGGATGTCTAGCCCCTGCTTGGGCTTGGATGAAGATTTCGGAGCCTGGAACGATCGGTGATACCTGGCATGGTGAAGACAAGGTAGAAAGATATTCAGGGGCTTAGTGTTAGGTTTATTTAAGGGGGGTTTGGGTTAGATTAGGGGTATGTGGGTGGTGGGTTGTAATGTTGGGGGAAGGGATTGTATGTTTTTTTTTACAGGCAAAAGAGCTGAATTCTTTGGGGAATGCCCCGCAAAGGGCCCTTTTAAGGGCTGGTAAGGTAAAAGAGCTTTGAACTTTTGTAATTTAGAATAGGGTAGGGCATTTTTTTATTTTGGGGGTCTTTGTTATTTTATTAGGGGGCTTAGAGTAGGTGTAATTAGTTTAAAATTGTTGTAATTTTTTTCTAATGTTTGTAAATATTTTTTTATTTTTTGTAACTTAGTTCTTTTTTATTTTTTGTACTTTAGTTAGTTTATTTAATTGCATTTATTTGTAGATATTGTATTTAATTAATTTATTGATAGTGTAGTGTTAGGTTTAATTGTAGATAATTGTAGGCATTTTATTTAATTTATTTATTGATAGTGTAGTGTTAGGTTTAATTGTAACTTAGGTTAGGATTTATTTTACAGGTAATTTTGTAATTATTTTAACTATTTTAGCTATTAAATAGTTCTTAACTATTTAATAGCTATTGTACCTGGTTAAAATAAATTCAAAGTTACCTGTAAAATTAATATAAATCCTAAAATAGCTATAATATAATTATAATTTATATTGTAGCTATATTAGGGTTTATTTTACAGGTAAGTATTTAGCTTTAAATAGAAATAATTTATTTAATAAGAGTTAATTTATTTAGTTAGATTTAAATTATATTTATATTAGGGGGGTGTTAGGGTTAGGGTTAGACTTAGCTTTAGGGATTAATCCATTTATTACAGTGGCGGCGAGATTCGGTCGGCAGATTAGGGGTTAATAATTGAAGTTAGGTGTCGGCGATGTTAGGGAGGGCAGATTAGGGGTTAATACTATTTATTATAGGGTTATTGAGGCAGGAGTGAGGCGGATTAGGGGTTCATAACTTTATTATAGTAGCGGTGCGGTTCGCTCGGCAGATTAGGGGTTAATAAGTGTAGGCAGGTCGAGGCGATGTTGAGGGGGGCAGATTAGGGGTTAATAAATATAATATAGGGGTCGGCGGTGTTAGGGGCAGCAGATTAGGGGTACACAGGGATAATGTAGGTAGCGGCAGATTAGGGGTTAATAGTATAATGCAGGTGTCAGCGATAGCAGGGGCGGCAGATTAGGGGTTAATAAGTGTAAGATTAGGGGAGTTTAGACTCGGGGTTCATGTTAGGGTGTTAGGTGCAGACGTAGGAAATGTTTCCCCATAGCAAACAATGGGGCTGCGTTAGGAGCTGAACGCTGCTTTTTTGCAGGTGTTAGGTTTTTTTTCAGCTCAAATGGCCCCATTGTTTTCTATGGGGATATCGTGCACGAGCACGTTTTTAAAGCTGGCCGCGTCCGTAAGCACCGCTGGTATCTAGAGTTCCAGTGGCGTTAAATTATGCTCTATGCTCCCTTTTTGGAGCCTAACGCACTGAAAACCCAGCCATTCTGTGAACTCTAAATACCAGCGGAATTTAAAAGGTGCGGGAGAAAAAAAGCACGAGTAGCTAACGCACCCCTTTGGCCGCCAAACTCTAAATCTAGCCGTATGTTTTTATTGTGGATCTAACACCCACCAACTAAAGGACTGTGACATTCAGCCAGGAAAAGCCAATGCTTAAGGGATAACATAGGGGTACCTCTAAGCTTGATCTCAACTAAATCCTCTCACTCCTCTTGGATCCTGGTACCTGGTACCCTTACCTTCCTTCAGGAATAATGTCCACACTCAAGCCCTCATTGAATTAGCTGCAGCTGGAAACTTCCTGGATCACCTATTTATGATTCAAGCTGGATTGCCTTTTCTGCAGAAAAGACACTGTCTCAAAATAATTACCCTGGATGGCTTCCTTCAAACTTTCCTTCAGCATACACAGACTTCACGGATGTGGTTTGAGAAAAAAGTAGCTGACGTGCTGCCACCCCACCGTACTTATTATTGCAAGATCTATCTCTTTCCCAGAGCCCCACTTCCTAAAGGGAGGGACTTATCCACTCTCAAAGGGCTGAAACCAAATCTAATTGGAGAAGTACATTCAAAAGAACTAGCTAAAGGTTTCATTCGCCTTCCTCCTCTCCTGTTGGGGGCTGGCTTCCTTTTTGTCAGTAAGAAGGATGGTGGGCTCAGACACTGCATTGACTACAGGGCCCTTGAACACATAACCATTAAGAATCGCTATCCCATACCATTGATCACCGAACTGTACGACTCACTCCAGGATGCTCTCGCTTTTTCAGGGAAGACCAGCTTTAACTCAAGATCAGGACATTACAAATACCTCATCATGCCCTTTGGGATGTATAACGACCCTGCAGTCTTCCAGGCATTTTTTAACAATGTCTTACATGACCTCCTCAACCTGCACTGTTTATCTGGATGATATCCTTGTTTTCTCTTCCACTTTAGAGGAGCATCATAGGCACATGAGACAGGTGCTTCTTCATCTCAGAGACAATTCTTTGGTAGCCAAGCTAGAAAAATGTGAGTTTGATCAGGTTCAGGTCCAATTCTTGGTTATGTCATCTCAAAAGGAGGGTTTTGCCATGGATCCTGCTAAACATCACCGAAGTTCTAGAATGATTCAACCTACCTCTTTAAAGGATTGTAGAGGTTCTTGGGATTCTCCAATTATTACTGCAAGTTTATAAAGAACTTTTCTCAAATAGTCGCTCTCCCTCACTGAATTGACAAAACGGAACAAAAATGTGTAAACATTGGCCTCCTGAGGGCCATAAAAGCTTTCTCTTGTCTGAAAAGGCTTTCTGTTCAGCTCCTGTGCTCCGCCATCCTGATCCTGACCTACAGTTCACTATAGAGGTTGATGCCTCTGAAATAGGGACTGGAGCTGTTGCTTACCCAAAGGGACCCTTTGACTTCCAAGTCACACCCTGTAGCCTTTTTCTCTAAACGCTTACTCCTGCTGAGAGGAACTACGATGTGGGTAAGTCGTGAACACTAGCCATTAAGATGGCCTTGACTGAATGGAGTCATTGGTTAGAGGGCACTGCAATCCTATTCAGATTCTCACAGACCACAAGAATCTGACTTACCTAGAGACTGCTCATCGACTCAACTATCGACAGGCCAGTGGGGCGTTGTTCTTTTCCCATTTTAAACTTTGTGGTCTCTTATCTTCCTGGGAACCAAGAACAAGAAGGCGGATGTCCTTTCCCATCAGTTCCTCACTCAAGTGATTCCTCAGAAGATCCTATTGGACACATCATACCCCTCTCCTGTGCGGTTGCTCAACTACAATACCACCCTTCTGCAAAGATTGCAACATGCTCAGTCTAGTAAATCTCCTGGTGCCCCCATGGCCTCCGATACCCTCTTTTGTACCCCTGAACCTGCGTATCCCGTGCTAGCCTGGGCTTATATAGCAAACTCTCAGGACATCCTGTTTCGACTAGGAATTTAAAGCATCTTTCTCAACATATTTGGTGCCTACTATGAAGTCTGATGCTCAGGATTATGTGAAAGCCTGCACATTTGTACTGCCCGACAAGACCTCCTCAATCTTTGCCTCCCAGCTTGTTCCACCCATTATCCATTCCCAAACAACCATGGACACACATAACAATGGACTTCATTGTGGACCTTCCTTCTTCCGACCACCATACAGTTATTTGGGTTGTGGTGGACCGCTTTTCCAGACTGGCTCAATTTGTACCCCTAACCAAACTGCTTTCTGTGCAAGAATTATCATCCCTTTTTCTCTTGCATGTGGTACGACTTCATGGCATTTCCTGTGAATATTGTTTCCGACAGAGGTCCACAGGTTCATCTCTGCTTCTGGAGAGCCTTTTGTAAGTTGATTGGAACCACTGTTTTCCTTGTCGTCTGGCTACCATTCTCAGAACAATGGACTAACTGAGAGAACAAACCAGGATCTCAAAGCCTACCTTAGATCCTTTGTCAACGCTTGCCATACCAACTGGTCTGAGTTGCTACCCCTAGCTGAGCTGGCAAGAAACACTCATTGGCACTCTTCTCTTCGATGTTCTCCATTTCAAGCCACAGGCAGGGTATCAACCTCATGTCTTCCCTCTTTCAGCTCAGTCCACTGGGGTCCTGCTGCAACACCTGAACACATCACTGAACTCACCACTAACTGGCAATGTATTCGCTCTCAGTGGCGTTCAGCTGTCTCTAGATATAAGAAATTTGCTGATCGTCATAGGGCTTCTGTACGTGCCAGTCCAGTGGGTGAACGTGTTTGTATCTCTACTCAACATATTTTTCTACGTCACCCGTCACAAATTGGGGCCTAGGTTTATCGATCCTTACAAGGTCTGAAAAGACTTTCTCCTGTTGCCTACAAGTGGCCTGCCAAAAACCCTATGCATACATCCAGTCTTCCACATCTCATACTTAAACCTATACATCAAGAAAGATATACCAGGCTCCCAAGCTCCTCCTCCTCCTCTGCTCCTTGTCCATGGTGACCCCAAATATGAGGTAGCTAAGATCCTGGACTCCAGATACAGGTGCAGACAATTGCAGTATCTGATTCATTGGAAGGGTTACTTGGGTGGCAGATCGTTCCTGGGTTTCTTCCCGATAGGTACATGCTCCCATCTCTGGTCTTCAGATTCCATGCTGCACATTCTTTGAGGCTGACTCTGGTTCCAGAGGGAACCCTTGAGAGGGGGGCTATGTCCAAGCGTCATCGCTGCACGCTCCTGATGCCTTGTCAGACCTCAGTGGCATGAATCCTCGCGCCTATTTAAACTTCCCCAAACAATCTGTCACAGCCCAAGTATAGGTGTTACTTTGTATTCTCCTGGGTGTGACAGATCATTCTTTCTAAGTGCCTCATTACTGTTGCTGAATACTGCCTGTCTGACTACTCTACCTGCCTTAACCCTTAAACTGCTGGATTGATTACTGTTGCTGAATCTGCCTGTCTGACTACTCTACCTGCCTTAACTCTTAAACTGCTGGATTGATTACTGTTGCCAACCTGCCTTCCTGACCATTCTAGTTGTTTATCCTTGGACTGCTTTTCTGTTGCCAAACCCTGCCTAACCCGACCATTCTAGTGGTTTATTATTAGACTTCTTTGCTGTTGCCAAACCCTGTCTGCCTGACCATTCTAGTGGTTTATCCTTGGACTGTTTTGCTGTTGCCAAACCCTGCCTGCCTGAACATTCTAGTGGTTCATCCTTTGACTGCTCTGCTGATGCCGCTGGGGACTGCCCTGCCTGCGGTGAGTGCGCCTTCCTCATCTGCTTAACTTTCTCTGCTCTGAGATATTATCTATAATTCCAGCTCAACGCCAAGATAACAAGACTACTGGCCCATATGGTCTGATAGAGGAGTACCCCACGAGTGCTTACAAGGCTAGGATTTTTTTATTTTGGGGGGGGCTTTTATATTTGGATAGGGCTATTAGATTGGAGTAATTCGTTTTTATATTTTGATAATTTCATTTTTTTTCTATAATTTATGGCTAGATTATGAGTTTTGCGTTATGAGCGGCGCAGGTGCTAACTTGCAAGTTATTGTCACCGCTCACATTACCTACAGCGCTAGTATTACATGTTTACAAAAACCTGGCGTTAGTAGGCAAAAAGTGAGCGTAGAGCAAAATTGAGATCTATACAGCACTCCAATACCAGCGCAACGGTGAGCGGCGGTAAGCTGGTTTTACATGCTTGTGCACGATTTCCCCATAGACATCAATGAGGAGAGAAACCAAAAATTACTAATGGCACTGCACAATTTTATAAAATAGGGTAGCCTATTAGTTCTCTGGATTAATTTGTAGAATATAGTAATGTGAATTTGTTATAATCCAGATTAATATCTTGCAAGGTGGCTGAGGTGCTGGTGTACTGGTTATTAGAGACAAAAGATATCAATCCTGAGATTGATGGAGTGTACACCTGAATAGCACTCTTCCCTATTTAGTAATGGCAAAAAATGGAGCAGGTGTAGAGGTCAGGATTGGGAGGAGTATGTGACGATATATTAAAATATAACTTTTATTAGACAATTAAAAATAAAAATAAAAAGCAACAACACACACAATAAACATATATACTTTATTAAAATCACAGATAGGGTCTGGGTAAGTTCTCTCCGTGAATCACGGGAGATAGGAGTGGTTGTGATAAATGTTTAAGAGAGCCTGAAATGTCAATGAGACATCAGGGTATTCTCTTTAAAAATATATATTATTTCGATATTGGTAGCACTGGCTTCAGTATCAGTAATACGCTAATTGGCTTGGATATACTGTGTGTAATTTATAACTTGCGGTGGAATTCAATTTTTATATTTATAAAATTGAATAATGGTAGTGCAACTTTACAAATATTCTCTTAGAAATCTGTCTGAAATTTTATATAGAATCAAGTATTCTTGGCTTGGAAACATAGGATAGTTGCTTAATGGTATAGTGCTGTTCGTGCTATATTTTTAAGTTGGATGTAGCAACTGTAGCTATTTTCAGACCCAAATTCTGTTGCAATAATTTTCCAAGTTATTGAATTTATATCCCCTATGTTTGTTTCATTTGCACACTTATCACTGTCTTGTATATTTTTTGGTTACAGTGCTGCTGCAAGATAGCTGCTCCTCGTAAGGCTGGCTTAGTATTGCTTATGCTGATAGTTTTTCTGTTTGAACGTATTATCGTATTCAATACTCGATATTTTTTAAAGGCTATATGCTGGTCTTAAATAGACCGTTTGCAATATTGGTTATATACTACAGCTCAATGTTTCATAACCGCCAGTTTGTGGTCAGCTTAGTCAACTTAGGTCTTGCTTCAGCTGATGGTTGTCTGGTTAAACGTATTACCGTATTCTATACTGAGTATTTTCAAGGCTGTAGTGCTGATTTTAAATAAACATTTACACACTTATCACTGTCTTATGTATTTTTTGTTGGAGTACTGCTACAAAATAGCTACTGCTCATAAAGCTGGCTTAGTATTGCTTATGCTGATAATTTTCTGTTTGAAAGTATTATCGTATTCGATACTAGATATTTTTAAAGGTTATGTACTTGGTCTTAAATAGAACCGTTTGCAATATTAGATATATGCTAAAGCTCAATGTTCTTAAACGCTAGTTTTGTAGTTGGCTTTATCTGCTTCGTCTTGCTTTCAGCTGATGGTTGTGTGGTTTGAACGTATTATGCCGTATTCTGTACTGAGTATTTTCAAAGGCTGTGTGCTGATTTTAAATAAACAGTTTGCGGTTTTGGGTATATGCTAGTTGCGGTTCCTTATTTCTTACCGCCTGTCTATAATCAACACTAAGCCCTTGCTGAGAGTGCTAGTACAATTTTAAATAACGTTACTGGATTAAACCCCTTCAGAGGTTAATATACTAAATATTGTGCACAACCACAATTGTAATAGCTATAAAGACTACCATTGCCTACTAATTGAAAAAATGCTAACATGCATTGAACAAACGGTTTCCCTCAATATTAAATATGTGCTAAAGCTTTGTAGTCAGCTAGTCAGCTTGGTCTTTGCTGCAGCTGATGGTTATGTGGTTTGAACGTATTTACCGTATTTTATGCTGGGTATTTTCAACGGCTGTGTGCTGATTTTAAATAAACAGGTTTGCGGTTTAGGGTATATGCTAGTTGCGGTTCCGTATTTCATACCCGCCTGTCCTATAATCAACACTGAGCCCTTGCTGAGAGTGCTAGTACAATTTTAAATAACGTTACAGGATTAACCCCATTCAGAGGTTAATATACTTATTATTGTGCACAACCACAATTGTAATAACTATAAAGACTACCATTTCCTGCTAATTAAAAAATGCTAACATGCATTAAACAAACGGTTCCCTAACATGTTTCGCCACTAACGTGGCTTTTTCAAAGGGTACAGGGCGCGGCCATCAGGGTGTCTTTTTATTGGCTCGCGATACTCCTCCTATTGGGTCTTGGTCTGCAAATTAAATGAGACCTTACAATGAACCAATCATAGGATGGGAGACAGATTGTATGTGTCAAAAGATAGATACGATTGGATATTACTGTTCTTTCATTCGTTTACTGTTTATGGATTTTTAATGAAATCATTATAGTAAAAGGGTCAAGTATATCTTTTTTTTGGTCTTGTATGTTTATATAAAGTGACAGAGCGAGGAGAAAAAAGGAGGACAAAGGGGAAGGAGGGGAGAATATTGTAAAAGGCTGGTATTACAATATATCTTTACTAGTTCTTAAACTTATTCTTGTAAGCATATGTTTTTTACGATGTTTATTTTAATTATTGTTTAAAGTTTGCTGCACAGATCAGTTCGATTTATGAATGAGGGAATATCCGCTATTTTGTTTTTGTCTTTATAGCAAGACATGAATCTAAACAGTTTTTGTTACATTGTGGTCTAATGTGATTTTGAGATACAGTATCAAGGAAGAATAACCAAACCTGGTTGGTAATCTGGATAATATACATTAGTACCATTTAATTATACATAAACAGTTTGAGAGAATTTTCAGAAGTTTTGTACTTCCTTATATTGATTTAGAGTTGGACATGTTATTTTATGTTGCTACAAGAATCATATAGAGTTTTTTTCGGTTGTCAATATTTAATATTACTGTATATTGAGATTCTTTAATATCTGAAAAAGCTCTACAGTTGCTACATCCAACATAAAATATAGCACGAACAGCACTATACATTAAGCAACTATCCTATGTTTCCAAGCCAAGAATACTTGATTCTATATAAATTTCAGACAGATTTCTAAGAGAATATTTGAAAGTTGCACTACCTATTATTCAATTTTATAAATATAAAAATTGAATTCCACCGCAAGTTATAAATTACACACAGTATATCCAAGCCAATTAGCGTATCTACTGATACTGAGCCAGTGCTACCAATATCGAAATAATATATATTTTTAAGAGAATACCCTGATGTCTCATTGACATTCATCGGCTCTCTTAAACAATTATCACAACCACTCCTATCTCCCGTGATTCACGGAGAGAACTTACCCAGACCCTATCCTGTGATTTTAATAAAGTATATATGTTTATTGTGTGTGTTGTTGCTTTTTATTTTTATTTTTAATTGTCCTAATAAAAGTTATATTTTAATATATCGTCACATACTCCTCCCAATCCTGACCTCTACAACCTGCTCCAATTTTTGCCATTACTATATAGGGGAAGAGTGGCAATTCAGGTGTACACTCCATCAATCTCAGGATTGATATCTTTTGTCATCAATGAGGAGAGCCCGACTGAAAATAAGCCTAACACCTGCAATAAAGGAGCGTAATAGCCTCCGTAATGCAGCCCCATTGATTCCTATGGGGAAACAAAATTTATGTTTTACCACCTAACACCCTAACATGAGCCCCCGAGTCTAAACACTCCCTAATCTTACACTTATTAACCCAAATCTACCACCCCCGACATCGTCAATCACCTACATTATACTTATTAACCCCTAATCTGTTGCCCCAACATTGCCGCCACCTACCTACATTTATTAAACACCTAATCTGCTGCCCCAACGTCGCTGCACTATACTAAAGTTATTAACCCCCAACCCTAAGTCTAACCCTAACACCACCTAAACTTTAATGTAATAAAAATAAAGCTAACTAAACCCCCCTAATTTTTATTAATAACTAAATAATTCATATTTAAAACTAAAATACTTACCTGTAAAATAAACCCTAAGCTAGCTACAAATATAACTACTAGTTACATTGTATCTAGCTTTAGGTTTTATTTTTATTTCACAGGAAAGTTTGTATTTACTTTTAACTAGGTAGAATAGTTAGTAAATAGTTTTTTAATTATTTACTAGCTACCTAGCTAAAATAAATACAAAATTACCTGTAAAATAAACCTAACCTGAGTTACACTAACACCTAACCTTACACTACAATTAAATAAATTACAAAAAAAAAAAACTACCTAATTACACAAAATAAAAAAAGAAATTAACAGATATTTTAAACTAATTACACCTAATCTAATAGCCCTATCAAAATCAAAAAAAGCCCCCCCCCCCCCCTTAAAAAAAAACCCTAGCCTAAACTAAACTATTTTGCAGGGCATTGCCCCAAAGAAATCAGCTCTTTTACTGTAAAAAACAAAACAAACAACCCCCCCAACTTTAATACCCACCCACCCCACACACAAACCCCCCAAATATAAATCCTAACTAAAAACTAAGCTCCCCCATTGCCCTGAAAAGGGCATTTGGATGGGCATTGCCCTTAAAAGGGCATTTAGATATTTTTTAAGTGCCCAAACCCCTAATCTAAAAATAAAACCCACCCAATAAACCCTTAAAAAAGCCTAACACTAACCTCGAAGATCACTTACAGTTTTTGAAGACTTGACATTAATCCTCAACGAATCCAGCAGAAGTCCTCAATGAACCGGCAGAAGTCTTCAATCCCTCATCCAAACCGGGGCCAAAGTCTTCATCTCCAACCGGGCAGACGTCTTTCATCCAGACGGCATCTTCTATCTTCATCCATCCGGCGTGGAGCGAGTCCATCTTCAAGACATCCAGCGTGGAGCATCCTCTTCAATCGATGTCTTCTTTCGAATGAGGTTTCCCTTTAAATTACGTCATCCCAAGGTGGCATCCCTTAGATTCCAATCTGGTTGATAGATTTCTAGAGTTCTTGTTAAGCCCTTTCTTACCCGGGGGCCTGGATTTTTGCCAGGAATACACAATGTCTAAGTCATAATCATTTTTATCTCTATTATATTTTTGGACTTTTCTATCTAATAGTGTAGTATCTAATTTGTCCTATGGTATTATCTAGTTGTAATGTGTAATCTGTGTATTTCTGGGTTGTTTCAAATGGGTTTTAAGTTGGTATTCCACCTCCATAAACACTGGGTTATCTAGGGCAAAGAAGGGATATTTTTTCATGCCGTAATCCTCTGGGGACTTTATTCTCAGAGATGTAAAGGTCAAGAAACTCTATATCCCACCTCAATTTTTTTTCTTATATCTCAGTTTTTCCAGATTTGAAAAAACAGTATCCAAATTATCTTCCCTTACAGATTCTAAAACCTGGCTGTGACCTTTGAGTGCTGTTTCCATAATCTGTTTTCTTTAATTTTCATCTACATACCCCTGTGGGGTTAAGAGTTGTAGCCATAGTAAAATAGAAATGGAAAGAGCACTAAGTAAAAAGATGACAAAAATATGTATCAAACAATCAAATGAATTTTGAAGCTGAAATGACCTGAGCACTGAGAATAAACAATGAATACAAGCACACAAATAAGGGGAAGAATGCTCAGTCTTTAAACCCCTTGGTCTCTAAAAGTATATAAATGAGATCAATATCAGGGGTATATGTCCCAATAAATATAAGTATATGTTGGGAAAACAGTCAAGCTTTAAGTGTCCAAAATCCTAGGTACTCAGTCTCTCTCTTTTTCTTATCCTCTAGTGTCAGCATGCTCCCCTTCAGTCTAGATTCTCAGTAGGTAACAATAAACGAATCTCTATATACATGTTCATTTATTTTCTTATTTTTACATTTATTTTTTGGTTATATATAGATATGTTTTCAATATTTACTTGTTTTTTTATTGTCCTTTGTTATATAGATCGTACATTTATTATGACATTATCAATTTGTTTACTTTTTATTATTTTTATTGTTTTTTACTGTATTATTTATGTTCCTTTTAGTGTATATATTTTTTTTCTTTTATACCCTTTTATATTTAGTTTGGATGTTTTAGTATGACTCTCTTGCATATTGCTGATTGGCATATCATTAGTAGTGGAATCATTTTTACCCACTTGGGTTCTCTCTTTGATTTCTTGCACTGTTAGCCTATGCAATTGAGCCACATTTATTGGACCTAACACAAGCCGTTATGGATTGGTTCGTTAAGTGTTTAAAAGTCAACACTGTCAGATTCTAACTAGCCTCCGAAGTAAGTGCATCTACGCATGTGACTTATTTTTGTACCAGCATACTATTGGACTTCCAAATAAACTTTGTTCATCATTTGACTTTTTTGATTTAGCGCATCTCATTCTTCTTGTTGCTTTTGTGTACTCGCGGTTGGGAACACCCACTTTTTGGATCCACTGTTCACTAGCTCCACCTACAACGGACTTGGTACTTTCTCTCCCTCCCGCGTCTTGCTCCTACCCAGTGCCCTAGCCTTGACATCGGTGACATACCAGGAGGTGCGTCTGACTATGTACACGCCTGCATCTCTGAGCACGCCAGGAAGGACACACACGCTGCACCCCCTCAGAAGGGTCTCATTGACAGCCCGAGAGGTTATTACAGAGTGAGTCAGGCACCCCACCAGACCAGTGGAAGGTAAGAGAAGCGGCTTTGCAAGTTTCACTATAGAGATTTGTTTATTGTTACCCTACCGAGAATCTAGGCTGAAGCGGAGGGTGCTGACACTAGAATGGTAAGAAAGAGAGAGAGAACTGAGTACCTAGGATTTGGACACTTATAGCTTGACTTTTTTCCCAACATATAATTATATTTATTGGGACATATACCCCTGATATTGATCTCATTTATATACTTTTAGAGACCAAGGGGTTTTTAAAGACTGAGCACTCCCCTTTTTTGTGTGCCTTGTATTCATTGTTTATTCTCAGTGCTCAGGTCATTTCAGCTTCAAAAGTCATTCGATTGTTTGATACTTATTTTTGTCATCTTTTACTTAGTGCTCTTTTCCATTTCTATTTTACTATGGCTAACAACTCTTAACCCCCACAGGGGTAATAGACGAAAAGAAAAGAAAAACACATTATGGAAACAGCACTCATAGGTCACAGCCAGGTTTTAGAATCTGTAAGGGAAGATAATTTGGATACTGTTTTTTCAAATCTGGAAAAACTGAGATATAAGGAAACAATTTGTGGTGGGATATAGAGTTTCTTGACCTTTACATCTCTGAGAATAAAGTCGCCAGAGGATTACGCATGAAAAATATCCCTTCTTTGCCCTAGATAACCCCAGTATTTATGGAGGAGTGGAATACCAACTTGACCAACTGCTCTATCATATGTATGAAGCAACTCCTCAAACATAAAGGGAAGAGAGGGATAATATTTTGGTGGATATTAACAAAACCTTTGAAAGTTTAAAACCATTTGAAACAACCCAGAAATATACAGATTACAATTACAACTAGATAATACCATAGGACAAATTAGATACTACACTATCAGATAGAAAAGTCCAAAAATATAATAGAGATAAAAATGATTATTGAGTTAGACATTGTGTATTTCCTGGCAAAAATCCAGGCCCCCAGGTAAGAAAGGGCTTAACAAGAAAAACCACAATAGAAGTGGCAAAGGTAAACAACATAATACTAAAAAATTATACTCCCAGAAAAGTCACTTTCTCAAGTATAGACACTGACAACCAAGAGTGAGAGACATCAGAGACAACTAATGAAAAGATGGATGCAGTAGCCACTACATCTGGTGATAAAACCACTCATAATTCATCTACTAGACAGAACTTAAAATCTCTGGTTAAATCACCACAGCAAACCAGTACCCCCAAGAAGGGAGATCAAAACTTTTAGGTACCCCCAGCAGGGTGAGAAAAAACACAAAGAAATAGCAATAGTTAAAGGGGACATTATACAACTCATTTTTTCTTTGCATAAATGTTTTGTAGATGATCTATTATATATAGCCCATAAAGTTTTTTAAAATAAATGTATAGTTTTGCCTTATTTTTAAATAACATTGCTCTGATTTTCAGACTCCTAACCAAGCCCCAAAATTTTATGTGAATACCGTCAGCTAACCTTCTCCAGCTTGCTCCTGTTTGTGTAAAGGGTCTTTTCATATGCAAAAGAAGGGGGAGGGTCTTATTGCCACTTGCAGTGGGCTTTCCAGCTACCTTTTCAATAGAGCCAAACTGAACAGCTTCTAAGTAAGTTCTTAAACAGTTTTATACTGGATTTTTATATCAGTATCTGTGCATCTTATTCTTTATAGTAGTGTCTATTAAATGCAGTTATATGAAAATGAGTGTAAACTGTCCCTTTAACCTCTCTGACTTTACCTTATCCCAGCCCCATATCAATTTATTAAATAAAGGTCTGACATTTGCACCTGCCACGAATTTTGATTTATTTGAAACACTCTTAGACACGAACAAATTTGTGAGAAAGATAGTCCTCAGGAAACATTTTTTTAACACTGAAGAACATCCTTCTATCACCCCCACTACAGATATACCCACTGAGACTATAGGCTTGCTATTTTCTGATCTTTTAGATCTCACTACTCTCACTTACCACAGAACACCACTCGGCTCTTCTAACTATTCTAATAACATTTCCACCACTTTCTTATTTAAAGACAAATCACATTTCCTACCTTGTTCATGCTTGTGATCATCTCATAGATCTCTTTCAGAGATCAGTTGAAAAATAATTAACTGATCTCAGTAAAACACCCCAACTAAACGTATAGTCAGAGATAATCTAACTCATAAAGAGAGAAAAGCACTCAAAGATTTACAAAAAAATTCTGAAATAGTCATCACCAAAGCGGAAAAAGGTGGGGCTGTAGTTCTGCTCAATACTTCAGATTATCTAGAGGAAATACATTATCAACTAATGGACACAGACCAATATACTAAACTTACTTTTAATCCCACTATATCTTTCAGAAACAGATTTAATAGCCATTTAGATACAGCAAGGAGAAAGAGGATATATGTCAAATTAATTTACATCTTTTTCTACTGATAGATGCCCCCACAATACCGAGCTTTAGAGTAGTACCAAAAATCCCATAAAAGTTTAACCAAACCCCAGGGGAGACCCATTGTGGCCAGCAAGGGGCTCCTTATGTGAAAGATTAGGGGTCTGGCTGGATCATATTTTGCAGTACAAAGAATTATAGGAGCGCCAAATAAAGGGCTAGAGTAAACTACAGGTACCTTAATATAGGTTACATAAAACAATATCACCAATTAGATGAATCCAATAAGTTCAAAAACAATATCCCCAATTTTGATGAATCAAATAAGTTCAAAAATATAACAAAAGAAATGAGTAAAATATATCCTGTTTAATAACACACACTAATTTTAAAGTATAAAATCACAGTTTATTAATACAACCTGATCAGATAACTTCACTGATCACGACTTTACTCTTAACGTAGGGGGTCACTAATAGCATAAGAAAACTATATTCTGGTTTGTTACAGCCGATTGGAACGACTCTGTGAAATCCTAAAAAGTGCATAAAAATATATGTGATGGTGAATTGAAATATAAAAAATAATATTAATTCTTTAGGTGGGTGTACAATATACACGCAAATATTGTGAGAAAAAAAGAGGAAAACAAATATATTCACTTGTGAGAAAAATATGTACCAATAAATGTGCACCAAAGAATGTGTACAAAAATATATACCAAAAAATATATCAAAAAATATATATACCAAAAAATATATATATAATACGATCTAATACCGGTTATGATCTGTGAATAAAATCAAAAATAAAATAAAATGTGAATTACATATGTATCAGAAAGCCAAGGTGGATAACCAGAGCTGTCCCTTAGCCTGTTTTATCTAAGAACCAGGTCTGGTTATAACAGAAGCTGTTAGTATCCTAAACAAATTTCTGAAATGCTATAAATATCAAAATACAATATCTGCCAACATCTGGGAATGACAAAAAAGGAGATAAAAAATAGGCAATAATAAAACGATGTTTTGACAATAATAAAACCCAATTTGGTGGGGAGAACAACAAAATTAAAAAATTAAAAAGCAAAGTCCATAGTCCAATAAATAACTAATCAAATGACAGCCAAATAATGAAGATACTTCTTAGGTCCAAAGGTCTCCGGAAACCTGTGGAAAAAAATAAAGTGCACTAATCAAAGGTCTTAAAGGGACTGAGTCTAACAGGTAATGGACTCACCCAATAAGCTGATCCTGGTGATATATGAGCCTCACAAATCTCTCCAATGTCTATACGCGTTTCGGCCCTGTGATGGGGGCCTTTTTCAAGACGATCATATTTTGCAACCATTGTACAAACCCTACCTGGGTAACATAAAAGACAGTGCAACATTTGATTCAACAACTCCAACAATGTCAAATGGAATCACAGATACGTATGCGTCTACAATAGATGTAGCTATATTCTAGTATAAGATTTCTAGTATATCACACACATTGGGCTTAATAGCCCTTAATGAAATGCTACTAAGACATACAGATTTCGAGGTAGATTTCATTACATTCATAGTAGAAACAACAGAGTTCCTACTAAAAACATAATTATTTTGTACATGATGGTGAGTATTACTTACAAAAACGTGGCACAGCCATGGGCGCTAAGTTCGCCCCGGCTTATGACAATATTTACATGGGCTGGATGGAGCTGTGCCGTATTTTTTCTTGTGGATTCCCATTTATGAATGATATCAGATTATATGGTCGCTTTATCGACGATCTTATAATCATATGGGATAAAACAGAGAATGACAATACTATTGAACAATTCATGACATACATCAATGATAATGAATTTAGTTTTCACTAGCAATAGTAATACTCACACCATTGATTATCTAGATCTGAGATTAAACAGCAGACGTATTCAACCACAACATAACTACATCCACAATATAGGAAACCGACCTCCAAAAACACGATTTTTAAGAGCTGATTCGTGTCATGTTCCACATCTCAAAAAGGCATACTAAGGGCCAATACTTGATATTTCGAAGGAACTAGCTCCAATTTAGATACTTACGTATTGGAAGCAAGTGAATTGACAGAAAGACTTATTAAAAGGGGATACAATAAGTTCCAATCTGAACAAATTAGCAAGGAAGTAGAAAATCTCCAAGAAACACATTGTTTCAGGGAAGAAACAAACCCCCACAAGACAAAAATATAGTTTTTTTACACCAAATTTAGTAGACAATACCATAAGATTTGCACTGTCATAAAGAACAACTTGACGATATTGAAAGTGATAACACACTAAAACACATCATCACGAAGGGATTAAATATGTTGCAAAAAAAGCCCCTCCAAATCGGAGATCTGACCTAATAAAACATTTTCAGATAAACAACAAGACCCCTACAAATTGGCTTGAGCCTCAATTTAGGCTCCTACAAATGGGGACACAGGACCCTGCAAGAGCTGTGAATTCACTGATAAAACCTTAACTTTCACTTCAACCAAACACTAATGAGACTTACACTATCAAACAAAGAATTGATTGTACTTCTCAATATGTGATTTACCTCATCACATGTCAACATTGTTACCAACAATATACGGGAATCGCTACTCGCTTACTAAAAGACAGAATTAGAGAGCATCTTCTATCATTAGTTGAAAAATAACCCAAAACTCCAGTCACCAAACATTTTTGACAACATGGCATAGGAACTAAATAATTTTCCTTTACAGGAATTGAGAGAATATTGAAAAATGCCAGGGGAGGGGATAGAACAGCTAGACTCCTCAGAAGAGAAGTATTCTGGATAGTCAAGCTTAACACTAGATACCCCAATGGCATTAATAGACGTCTGGATGTAGATTTATATGTATAGCAGAGCTAATACATATTAAATCTTCCGGCTATTCCACTTTTATTCCTCAGATTTCCTTCCATTTCTTTCTACACAATAGTATAAACTCTCATACAAATATACAAACATGTCTCCTTTATACCTCACACATAACTATTTTTATCTTTATTTTTATCTTTCCTTTACTTTTCTTTTTCTTTTTCTTATCACAATCCTTGACTCTATTTTAAAATTTTTAACATTTTAAAAATTCAATCTATTTGGTTATATACTGTACGTATTCACTATCAATTTGATATTATACATGTTCCCCTTTAGATTGAGTGAGTCAGGTTCTGTTCCCCACATTATTATTAGTAGAGCATCATGTTTTACCTTATTAGCTTATTTATTCATTTGCCTTTCAGGCTACTTATAGCTATTCATAATAACATATATTTCTTATTTGGGAGCTTTCCCATCCAAAACATGAGCTAAGCTTTACTGGTCCCTTCAAATTCATCCTTTTTATTATTCTTTTAGTATATATACTTTGTCAGTTCAGTTTATATTTTTTGTATGTTATTTTTTTAGTTTGCTTCTCAACATGTTGGCTCCCACACACCGTGTCTACAATAACATATACTGTTTCCACTTTCTATTATTGTGATATATTCCATCGGAGTTGTGAGCTTACATGTTGATTTGTTTTATATATACTTGCCCCATACTTATTTTTTATATGCATGTTCATTTATTTTATTATTTTTACATTTATTTTTTGGTTATATATAGATATGTTTTCAATATTTACTTGTTTTTAATTGTCCTTTGTTATATGGATCGTGCATTTATTATGACATTATCAATTTGTTTACTTTTTATTATTTTTATTGTTTCTTACTGTATTATTTCTGTTCTTTTAGTGTGTATATCTTTTTTCTTTTATACCCTTTTATATTTAGTTTGGGTGTGACTCTCTTGCATATTACTGATTGCATATCATTAGTAGTGGAATCACTTTTACCCACTTGGGTTTTCACTTTGATTTATTGCACTGTTAGCTTATGCAATTGAGCCACATTTATTGGACCTAACACAAGCCGTTATGGATTGGTTCGTTATGTGAGCGCGAAATGCGTCAGGCGTCCCTGACTGTGACTTATTTTTGTACCAGCATACTATTGCACTTCCAAATAAACTTTGTTCATCATTTAAATTTTTTGATTCAGTGCAATCTCATTCTTCTTATTGCTTTGTTAATAATATTTAACTAGTGTTTGGTGATGCGGGAGTGGCGGCGGTTTAGGGGTTAATATGTTTGTTATAGTGGCGGCGATGTCCGGAGCGGCAGATTAGGGGTTAATAATTTTATTTTAGTGTTGCGATGCGGGAAGTCCCATTGAAAAAGGACTTTTTGAAAGCTGTGGTAATTACATTGCGTTACAGCCAAAAAAGTGTGCTGTACAGATATACCTGCAAAACTCGTAATACCATCGAGAGTGAAAACGAGCCATAACACTGCTTTTTCACTCATACCGCAAAACTCGTAATCTAGCCATTAGTGTTTGTTTTTTTCTTGAAATTTAGAAAATTGTATTTTAATAATTTAATTTATTTTATTTTATTGTAATGTTAGTTTTAAGTGTAAGGTAGGTTTGGTTTTATTTTACAGGTAACTTTGTATTTATTTTAACTAGATAGCTAGTAAATAGTTAATAACTATTTAATAACTTGTCTACGTAGTTAAAATAAATACAAACTTACCTGTGAAATAAAAATAAAACCTCAGCTAGCTACAATATAACTATTAGTTATATTGTCGCTAGCTGAGGTTTTATTTTACAGGTAAGTTTGTATTTAGTTTTAAATAGGTATTATTTTGTTAATAATTGTATAGTTTATTTAGATTTAATTTTAATTATATTTAAGTTAGGGGGTGTTAGGGTTAGATTTAGGCTTAGGGTTACGTTAGGGTTTGGTTTAGGGGTTAATAACTTTAGTATAGTGGCAGCAACATTGGGGGCAGCAGATTAGGGGTTAATAAGTGTAATGTAAGTAGTGGCGATGTTAGGGGCAGCAGATTAGGGGTTAATAACTGTAATGTAGGTGGCGGCGATGTTAAGGGCAGCAGATTAGGGGTTAATAACTGTAATGTAGGTGACGGCAATGTTAGGGGCAGCAGATTAGGGGTGTTTAGACGTAGGGTTTATGTTAGTGTGTTAGGTTTAAACATAACTTTTTCTTTTCCCTATAGACATCAATGGGGCTGCGTTACAGAGCTTTTCTTTCCGTGATCGCAGGTGTTAGGCTTTAATTTGCCGGCTCTCCCCATTGATGTCTATGGGGAAATCATGCATGAGTACGTCAAAGCAGTGCTTGATTTCGGTGCGGTATGGAGCTCAATGCCACAATATCGCCTGCACAAGCCTGCTTGCAGCGCTATAGGGAGGTGAAATAATGCCCAAAATGTTGCGGTCGTTAATTTCCTTATAGCGCTCAAAACTCTTAATCTGGCTGATAGTTAATAGGAGGACTAGACTCCAAAAAGCTGTAAAAAGAAAAATTTCCTTAACCAAGAACAAAAAATGTTCAAAAAGAAAAATAAAGAGAATTTTACCAAACTGTCTGATACAGGATCTTTTGTGCCAAAGAAACCTTCATCAGAAGAAAAAACTTAAAGGGACATAATACTCATATGCTAAATCACTTGAAACTGATGCAGTATAACTGTAAAAAGCTGACAGGAAAATATCATCTGAGCATCTCTATGTAAAATAGGAAGATATTTTACCTCACAATCTCCTCAGCTCAGCAGAGTAAGAGTTCTGTGTAAAAAGTTATACTCAGCTGCTGCCCAGTTGCAGGTAAAAAAATAAAATAAAAAAATGAAGAAATGAACAGCAGTCAATCAGCTTCAACAGTGCTGAGGTCATGAACTCTTTTACTGTGATCTCATGAGATTTCACTTAACTCTCATGAGATTTCATAGTAAACTTCCTTAAACTGAATAGGGGAATATGATGAGTGTGCACAAAAGCTCTCTCCCTTAGCTGTCCTGGGACAGGCATACTGATTTGCTGCTTAGAAGTCCTTTACAATGGGATGTGGCTACTGAGGAACTTATGAGGTAAAATATCTTTCTTTTTTAAATAGTGATGTTCAGGGGATAATTTGTAGTCAGCTTTTTACAGTTATGCTGCATCACTTTCAAGTGTTTCAACATTTGGGTATTATGGCCCTTTAAATATGCTGTCGGTCAGAACAAAATTAATTAGATTTTAACAATTTTGAAAAGACCTCATAAGTTTACTTAAAGGCACAATAGCAGTCATAACCAGTTTATGATATAAGCAACAACATGTGATGTTTGCAGATGAAATCAAGTACATTAACTGAATATGTAGAAAACAGTAAATGTTATTGTACATATAGAAACATTGCTAGCATAAAACATAATAAATAAATGTCACATAATTGAGCTGAAGAAATAACAACAGCTTAAAAAATGAAAAGAACACACTTAGCTTTGTAGAATTGTGTTCCAGGGCATCATAGTTTCTACAGTAACATCAGAGTCAAGATCAGAATGAGACATCTCACAAAATGTGACAGAAAAATAAAAATAACATTAGGCAAAATATTCAATTTCCACAATGTAACAGTTTCAGTAGAGAAAAACAAAAGCAGGCATAATAGCTTTCAAAGATCACGAAAACAGCGAGCAATAGAGGGAAAGGGGTAAAATAACTAAAATTTTGGCACCAAGAATGAAGCATTACGTAAAAAGAAGTTAAACATTTTTGGAGCAAAACTAACACCAGGAAATGATACAATTTGCGTCATAAGAAACGGAATTTCGCACCAAAACAACTAGCGTTAACAAAGACACAGGAAATTATGAAATTTGCGCCATCAAAGGCGCAACTTCGTGCCAAAAAAAATTTGCGCCAGGAATGACGCAATAAAAACAGCATTTTGCACCCTCGATCTGCCCGTGAAAAATTAAAGTCAAATTAGAAAAAGACTGAACCCTATACTGAAACTGTTTAGCCTGCAAAAGGGAAATATACATAGACCTGACTCATGGCAAATATAAGTAAAATACATATATTTAAAACTTTATATTAATACATAAAGCGCCAAACCATAGCTGGGAGTGTCTTAAATAAAGATACATACTTACCAAAAGACACCCATCCACATATAGCAGATAGCCAAACCAGTACTGAAAACTATCAGCAGAGGTAATGGTATATAAGAGTATATCGTCGATCTGAAAAGGGAGATGAATCCCTACGACTGATAACAGAGAACCCTTGAAAAGATGAGGGAAACCATAAAATCAATAGGCAATAGTCTCTTCGCATCCCTATGACAAACACTGTACTCTGAGAGGAATTGGGCTTCAGAATGCATAGAAGCACTTATAAGAAATCATAAAAATCAAGCACAAACTTACTTCACCAGCTCCATAGGAGGCAAAGTTTGTAAAACTGAATTGTGGGTGTGGTGAGGGGTGTATTTATAGGCATTTGAGGTTTGGGAAACTTTGCCCCCTCCTGGTAGGAATGTATATCCCATACGTCACTAGCTCATAGACTCTTGCCAATAACATGAAAGAAATACAAAATTATAAATTGTGAAGTAATATAGTATATTCTAAACTAAATAATGGGAATATAGAGGATGGGAAGCTAGTCTGAACAAAACATGCTAAACATCTCTATTAGCAATGAAAAAATGTTGTACTCCAATAAAATCTTAAAGTCAAAACTAAGTCAAAACAATTCTAAAAGTCAAAACAAAAAATATCTATATAAATAAAAATCTAAATATCTAAAACACATTTAAAAATATGTCTAAAGATATCCCAACCATTTATAATAAGTGGAACATTTCTACATCAGCATTTAATTACATTCTAATACAATACAATCTAATTTAAAAATCCATTTCAATTCAGATTGGAGCTACTTTTTCTCAAAGTCTCTTCATCTCCAATGTTTGGGATCTTTGAAAATATCTATGTATTTAAAACTGTATTCTTTGCTATGATGTTTTTCTTTACAATGATTTTATAAGGAAATGTCCTCTTTACCCAACTTCATTTGAAGGAGGTGTCCTCTATCTTCCATGCTATTGCTTTCTGTCAGTGTATTGGTATTGTGAGCCCATTAGGCAGAGATTAGTGGACAAACATTGGTCAGTTAGTGGGACCCCTAAAGCCTTTTAGATATATCAAAGAACTTGAGCCAAAACACTATCAGTCTTGGTCAAGTCATAACCTTGTTCAGTCATCTCTTGAAGAAAGTGGATACCTTCCTCAAAAATTGTGACGTGGTTCCTGGTGGCATACTAAGTAGTAAAATACCAGCACTTGCCAAGAGGTTGAAAAGATTGTATGCAGAACATCTATATTCAAAACTGTTTCTCATAAAAGCTTGCATCCAGAAGTAAAATGATTTCAAAAGTATAATTCCATTATTATGACCAGAATATAATATATTATATGTTATAGCAGCATGTCTTTTCTGCAGTTATCCAGAGTATAGGTGAAGATTTAAAGATATGTCTGGTGCAATTAACTTTCGCCTAGATTTTGAGTTCTGCGGCCAAAGGGGTGCGTTAGCTACGCAGGGTTTTTTTCCCCCGCACCTTTTAAATACCACTGGTATTTAGAGCTCACAGAAGGGCTGCGTTAGGCTCCAAAAAGGGAGCGTATAGCATAATTTACCGCCACTGCAACTCTAAATACCAGCGGTGCTTACGGACGCGGCCAGCTTAAAAAACGTGCTGGTGCACGATTCCCCCCTTAGGAAACAATGGGGCAGTTTGAGGTGAAAAAAAATCTAACACCTGCAAAAAAGCAGCGTTCAGCTCCTAACGCAGCCCCATTGTTTCCTATGGGGAAACACTTCCTAAGTCTGCACCTAACACCCTAACATGTACCCCGAGCCTAAACACTTCTAGCCTTACACTTATTAACCCCTAATCTGCTGACCTCGCTATCGCTGACCCCTGCATCTTATTATTAACCCCTAATCTGCCGCTCCGTACACCGCCGCAACCTACTTTATCCCTATGTACCCCCTAATCTGCTGCCCCTAACACCGCTGACCCCTATATTATATTTATTAACCCCTAATCTGCTGCCCCCAATGTCGCCACCACCTACCTACAATTATTAACCCCTAATCTGCAGACCGGACCTCACCCTACTATAATAAAGTTATTAACCCCTAATCCGCCTCACTCCTGCCTCAATAACCCTATAATAAATAGTATTAACCCCTAATCTGCCCCCCCTAACATCACCGACACCTAACTTCAAGTATTAACCCCTAATCTGCCAACCGGACCTTGCCGCTACTCTAATAAATTTATTAACCCCTAAAGCTAAGTCTAACCCTAACACTAACACCCCCCTAAGTTAAATATAATTTTTATCTAACGAAATAAATTATTTCTTATTAAATAAATTATTCCTATTTAAAGCTAAATACTTACCTGTAAAATAAACCCTAATATAGCTACAATATAAATTATAATTATATTGTAGCTATTTTAGGATTAATATTTATTTTACAGGCAACTTTGTATTTATTTTAACTAGGTACAATAGCTATTAAATAGTTAATAACTATTTAATAGTTACCTAGTTAGAATAATTACAAAATTACCTGTAAAATAAATCCTAACCTAAGTTACAATTAAACCCAACACTACACTATCAATAAATAAATTAAATAAAATACCTACAATTATCTACAATTAAACCTAACACTACACTATCAATAAATTAATTATATACAAATACCTACAAATAAATACAATTAAATAAACTAACTAAAGTACAAAAAATAAAAAAAGAACTAAGTTACAAAAAATAAAAAAATAATTTACAAACATTATAAAAATATTACAACAATTTTAAGCTAATTACACCTACTCTAAGCCCCCTAATAAAATAACAAAGCCCCCCAAAATAAAAAAATGCCCTACCCTATTCTAAAATAAATATTGAAAAGCTCTTTTACCTTACCAGCCCTTAAACGGGCCTTTTGCGGGGCATGCCCCAAAGAATTCTGCTCTTTTGCCTGTAAAAAAAACATACAATACCCCCCCCCACATTACAACCCACCACCCACATACCCCTAATCTAACCCAAACCCCATTAAATAAACCGAACACTAAGCCCCTGAAGATCTTCCTACCTTGTCTTCACCACACCGGGTATCACCGATCCGTCCAGAAGAGGCTGATCGGAACAGCCAATAGAATGCAAGCTCAATCTGATTGGCTGATTGGATCAGCCAATCGGATTGAACTTGAATCTGATTGGCTGATTCCATCAGCCAATCAGAATTTTCCTACCTTAATTCCGATTGGCTGAAAGAATCCCTATCAGCCAATCGGAATTCGAGGGACGCCATCTTGGATGACGTCCCTTAAAGGAACCGTCATTCGTCGGGAAGTCGTCGGCCAGGATGGATGTTCCGCGTCGGCGGGATGAAGATGGATCCGGAAGAAAGAAGATTGAAGATGCCGCTTGATAGAAGACTTCAGCCAGATGATGGACCTCTTCAGCCCCCGCTTGGATCAAAACTTCAGCCGGATGATGGATCTCTTCAGCCCCCGCTTGGATCAAGACTTCAGCCGGATGATGGACCTCTTCAGCCCCGGATCGGATGAAGACTTCGGAGCCTCTTCTGGACGGATCGGTGATACCCGGCGTGGGGAAGACAAGGTAGGAAGATCTTTCAGGGGCTTAGTGTTAGGTTTATTTAAGGGGGGTTTGGGTTATATTAGGGGTATGTTGGTGGTGGTTTGTAATGTTGGGGGGGTATTGTAATGTTTTTTTTACAGGCAAAAGAGCAGAATTCTTTGGGGCATGCCCCGCAAAAGGCCCTGGTAAGGGCTGGTAAGGTAAAAGAGCTTTTCAATTTTTATTTTAGAATAGGGTAGGGCATTTTTTTATTTTGGGGGGCTTTGTTATTTTATTAGGGGGGCTTAGAGTAGGTGTAATTAGCTTAAAATTGTTGTAATATTTTTATAATGTTTGTAAATTATTTTTTTATTTTTTTGTAACTTAGTTCTTTTTTTTATTTTTTGTACTTTAGTTAGTTTATTTAATTGTATTTATTTGTAGGTATTTGTATAACTAGGTAACTATTAAATATTTATTAACTATTTAATAGCTATTGTACCTAGTTAAAATAATACAAAGTTGCCTGTAAAATAAATATTAATCCTAAAATAGCTACAATATAATTATAATTTATATTGTAGCTATATTAGGGTTTATTTTACAGGTAAGTATTTAGCTTTAAATAGGAATAATTTATTTAATAAGAAATAATTTATTTCGTTAGATAAAAATTATATTTAACTTAGGGGGGTGTTAGTGTTAGGGTTAGACTTAGCTTTAGGGGTTAATAAATTTGTTAGAGTAGCGGTGAGGTCCGGTCGGCAGATTAGGGGTTAATACTTGAAGTTAGGTGTCGGTGATGTTAGGGAGGGCAGATTAGGGGTTAATACTATTTATTATAGGGCTATTGAGGCGGGAGTGAGGCGGATTAGGGGTTAATAACTTTATTATAGTAGCGGTGAGGTCCGGTCGGCAGATTAGGGGTTAATAATTGTAGTTAGGTGGCGGCGACGTTGGGGGTGGCAGATTAGGGGTTAATAAATATAATATAGGGATCGGCGGTGTTAGGGGCAGCAGATTAGGGGTACATAGGGATAATGTAGGTTGCGGCGGTGTGCGGTCGGCAGATTAGGGGTTAAAAAAATGTATTAGAGTGGCGGCGATATGGGGGGGGCCTCGGTTTAGGGGTACATAGGTAGTTTATGGGTGTTAGTGTACTTTAGAGCACAGTAGTTAAGAGCTTTATGAACCGGCGTTAGCCCAGAAAGCTCTTAACTCCTGGCTTTTCTCTGCAGCTGGAGTCTTGTCGTTCGATTTCTAACGCTCACTTCAGCTAAGACTCTAAATACCGGCGTTAGAAAGATCCCATTGAAAAGATAGGATACGCAAATGGCGTAGGGGGATCTGCGGTATGGAAAAGTCGCACCTGCAAAGTGAGGGTTAGACCCTTTCCTGACTGACTCTAAATACCAGCGGGCGGCCAAAACCAGCGTTAGGAGCCCCTAACGCTGGTTTTGATGGCTAACGCAGAACTCTGAATCTAGGCGTATGATTTTGCATCTCATTAACTATTGACATTTTGGGCTCCATGTAAAAAGCAGTGTAAGTATTGTCTGGTATAGGAAAGTATAGGACAACAACATCATGTCCAAAATGCAACGTGAATGACCTGCCCAATACCGTTTTATGTGGGGTTTGAAAATACAAGCTTTTAAAGGCAATCAAGGCAGTAACCAGTTCACATAAAAGACTTCTGACTTACACTACAGAAGTAACCTACACTATAGAAGTAACTTACTGTTCAAATAATATCAAATATCAAATAGTGTATAATTGTTATAGTCCTCATTATTTTGTTCTGCATATTACAGGCATTTGTAAACCACTTGATTGTTTTTTTACTGCTAAAGTATTTTCAAACTATTTACCAAAATGATCAGTGTAGTTAACCCTTTGGAAGTAGACGTTTGCTTTATTATTGAGTGCAAAGTACAGTTAAATATAAATCCTAATAATAAGAGAATATTATCTCTTTCTGTAGTACACTTGTTAATTAGTAGAATATGTTTTACATCAATATTGAAAAGAGAGTTTTATGTTGCATGTCTATTCTCCTTTTAAAAATTCTTTTGAAGGGGCGCTGTTGTCAGGAAACAAAGTTTAATATTGGGAAAAAATGAGTTAAATAGGATTTGTCAAATATTGTCCTTTTTTCTGACTACAGTGTCTGTTCTAAAAATTCTTAAAATCCCTTAATGTACACGTTCATCTCAGCTGTAATCAACATTTTGTAACTTTTATATGTTAGATTTATTATTTTTCATGGTTTATCTTCAATTTAAAAATAAAATAAGACACCAAAATGTTTTTATAGTAAATAAGCTTAATAAATGGAGACTGTGGCCTAGATTATGAGTTGTGCGTTAGCCTTAAAAAGCAGCGTTAAGAGGTCCTAACGCTGCTTTTTAACGCCCGCTGATATTACGAGTCTTGCAGGTACAGGTGTACGGCTCACTTTTTTGGCCAGACTCAGAAATACCACAAATCCACTTACGTCAATTGCGTATCCTATATTTTCAATGGGACTTGCATAGCGCCGGTATTACGAGTCTGACCAAAAGTGAGCAGTAAACCCTCTCCTGTCAAGACTGATACTGCATTTAAAAGTCAGTAGTTAAGAGTTTTACACTACAACGCCGTAGCATAAAACTCTTAACTAAAGTGCTAAAAAGTACACTAACACCTGTAAACTACATATTAACCCCTAAACCGAGGCCCCCCACATCGCAAAGACTAAAATCATTTTTTAACCCCTAATCTGCCGAACCAGACATCGCCCCACCTACATACATTTATTAACCCCTAATCTTCCGCCCCCAACATTGTCGCCACTATAATAAAGTTATTAACCCCTAAACCTAAGTCTAACCCTAACACCCCATAACTTAAATATAATTTAAATAAATCTAAATAAAATTACTACAATTAACTAAATTATTCCTCTTTAAAACTAAATACTTACCTATAAAATAAACCATAAGCTAGATACAATATAAGTAATAGTTAACAGGAAACTTTGTATTTATTTTAACTAGGTTAGGTTTTATTTTACAAGTAAATTTGTCTTTATTTTAACTAGGTAGTTATTAAATAGTTACCTAGTTAAAATAAATACAAAGTTGCCTGTAAAATAAAAATAAACCCTAAGCTAGATACAATGGGCGCCATGTACTAAGCTTCGAAGTGACCATCCGACTGTATTTCCGCGTCAAAATTCGCTCACGATCTGCTTCTCGTATGTACCAATCTGCGATCGGGTCGAAGAACCACTATTTTCATCAGCTATCGTAATTTTACGCAACTGATCGTTCCGAAGCCTTTTTCCACTTACTACATGTTCGATTGCACGTAAATTCGCTGTAATCGGAAATTATGAATGTTACAACTAATCCGTCCGCTCCAACTTTCACAGTAACTTCGCGTGATTTGCTTTGCGACCATTTAGGTAGCGAATGCAATAGAAAACTATAGGGGGTATTAACCGGACGCCAGGTAGAAGTACTTAAGTGAAAGGACTAGACTACTATTGTATTGGTTTTTGGATCACTGAATGAAGATGGAGACACTTTTACACATGTTTCTTTTCCGATTGATTCAATTATGAGGAAGAAGGGCTATACAGGCACCGGTTGACAACAATGGATTGCAAAGAAGGAGAGGTAGAAGAATCAGAGTCCCTAGAGTTTTCCTTCCACGTATGGGTTTGGAAAGCATTTCTGATCGGGAGATTATCCAGAGATTCCGTTTGGACAGAGAAGCTATTATGGAACTTTACAATGAAATAGCAGAATACCTGGAACCTATGACAGCGCGTTCACAAGACATACCCGGACTATTAAAACTGTTGGCAGATTTACACTTTTTTGCCACCGGTTCATTCCAAGCTGTGTCTAGCGTTATAATTGGCATCAGCCAGTCTGCTTTATCGAGGCACCTAACCAAAGTTATTGATGCATTGATGGTCGTCTTTCCAAGTTACGTGTGCCTTCCATCGACTCCAGAAGAGTGGCAATCTATGAAGTCCAATTTTTATAGAATGGCCAGAATGCCCAATGTACTTGGAGCCATCGATTGCACCCATGTTGCAGTCAAACCATCCCGAGAATGTGAGAAAGTTTTCCGGAACACAAAACAGTACCATTCCCTCAATGTTCAGATGGTGTGTGACCATAACATGAAAATAATCAGTGTCCATTCCAACTTCCCTGGATCCTGCCATGATTCGTATATCTTGCGTCAGTCTGGGTTATACCGGAAGTTTGAGGAGGGAGAGATGCCTGAAGGATGGCTGGCTGTTAGGTAATTATATTTTTTGGATGTTATGTTAGAGTATTATTATAATTGTCAAATGTAGTTTATGTCATGGATTGTGATGATAGATGTAACTAAAAAACATAGTTAATTCTCAGTGAAATTATCATCTTTATCATCTTTGAAATGTTAATCCTTTTTTTTTTTTTTTTTCATAGGGGACGCTAGTTATTTCAGTAGAGAATGGTTATTCACACCCTATAACAGTCCTCGAAGAAGATGTGAGGTGAAATTCAACGAGGCACACAGAACCACCCGAGGAATCATCGAGAGAGCATTTGGATTGTTAAATATGCGCTTTTGTTGTCTTGACCATTCAGGAGGTGTCATGCAGTATCCCGAGAAGGTTGCAAAAATTATTCTTGTATGTTTCATTCTCCATAACATTGCAATAAGAAGAGGAATTGAAATTGATAATGAAGAAGAAATATCATTTGAGAACTTCCCTGAGGTCATCTGTAATGATGCACCAACAAGACAGGCCATTAATGCCAAAAATTATGTCGCAGAGAACTATTTTATGGATTGATTTCATTCAAAGATTGTATTCACAGGACTTCTATTTTTGGGTCGTTTGAATAAAAAACTAAATTTTCATTTTCTGAATAAAAACTTTGTTTTTTCATCATATACTTGTGTGATTTTTAATTTGTTTTTATTTTTATAATTTAAGAAATTGTAATAAACGGTCACATTGGAGATTGTTTTTTAATAAAACTTTAATTTTTATTTAAAACCAACATATTGCACAATAACTATATAAACCAAATAATCATAAAGATCTATAATTATATGACTGTCCTACATAACAAAAAAAACCTACACTACACTATTGATAACTATATTACACACTAAAATATATACATAAAACTTAATTTACATTTATCATTACTTGAGAATGCCAATAAATAATATAACTTTTTAATTATTGTATCCAAAGAATTCTAACAATTTAGCAAATATACAATAATGTTGCATAGAGACATTGAATAACGCGATATTTAGAACATTTTGAGATTTGACATACCCATCTAGAAAGTTGCTATGGGACCAGGGAGGATCAAGAGAATTGCACCTTTCACATCTGGGGAAATGATAATTCTAGTGTATGTAATGGATATATATTTTCCAAAACGCTTAGGGGGTGTCCGGGGGGTCATTCAAGATGAAAGGGACAAAACTATTTATGAAATGATACGCAGAATGTATCATGTATCAAAAATTAAAAGGACCAGGCGTCAATGTTTGAGACGATACAGTGATGTTAAACATCGAGAACCACTATATTACCAATCTATTAGGAGCCTTTTAAGGACATGTAAGTTTATAAAATTGTTATAGTTTAAAATTATAATTTCTATGCTCATCATCATCATCAATATGAGAACTGAAATAATAATTAGGTTTCAGTGTACCATAGTTATCACTTTCATGTCCATACTGTTTCTTACTGGTATATAATTCTATGCAAAGTTCATCATCAATATGATACATGAAAGAATAATTAGGTGTACCATATCACTTTCATGTCCATTCAAATTTAAAACAAATTTAAACACTATAAACATTCTAACACACGAAAATTTTAAACTTTATTATATAACACTTTTTAAAACTTAGAAACTTTAAACAAACATATGTACAACTTTTCTATTTCAGATAAGAAGAAAGAAAATATTTGTGGTGCTCCTCCTCCACGTTATGTAAGGCCTATTCTAAATTTGACACCTAGAATTGAGGCTAGATCCCCACCCTTGCCACTGTCTTTGCTTGACAGACAATTGTCCCCACAGAAAAGAGGTGTCAGGCGCCTAACTGTCGTTCATACACCTCAAGGTACAATAGAACCATGGTTTACATATCTATAGTTATAGAACTGATAAATTTAATCATGATTAGCTTGTTGTGTTATTTACAGAAACCAATAAAAGAGTGATGAAAAAGAAGAAAACAAGGTTCACAAGAATATTACAAATATCTTCTACAGAAGGTATTTTTCTTATATTTTGTACCATTAGCATTTTTCTACTTACAATTTTTTATATAGAATTCCGTAATAATTTTTCATAGATAGTGACAATGAAGCAAATAATGCTCCTGAAAGGATGTCATTAACTTCACCCTCAATTCAACTAGGTAATTGTTTATTTATTTTTAGATTTACTATATTATTATAGCTTATAGTCAAATCAGTATCAAAATATATACCTCGATTTCTAAATATATTTTTCAGATTCAAGTAGTTCGAAAAACTCAACCAATATTTCTGATATTGATAATGACTGGGACATATCTATGGTTTCTAAATCTACACAGACAAGTACATCTATGGAAAATACCGCCTCTAACCTAAATGGTAATACAATTTTGTTATCTGCTTATTAACAATTTGTTTTTATTTTAAAAATGTTCTCATAATCCTTAATTTATTTTCAAATTTTTGTCCCTTCTCTAGATTCCAGGGTACCAGTTGTATCACAAGTTCAATCCTCTGTCTGTGAAGATATTAAACAAATAATGGATACTATAAAGAATTTAAATACACAGGTTCAGAATCTCTACAATACTTATGTAGTGGAAAACAGATAATCAATGATTGCATTTTAAATAAAAAAATGTTTTGATTTTTTTTTTAATTTGATGCCACTAAAATTGTCATATTTTGGTATGTTAAAAAGTTTATTCAAAACCCCAAAAAATACTGTATTGGCCGTGAGCACTCTCATATCTTTTTTTATAATGCCTTTTTGATTCAAATTTGTTCATATTTTCGATGTAATCAAATTTATAATTGTTTCACTTAGATTTGTCTGTGTGTACAATACATTTTAAACCTTTAACTGATTTAAACTAAATTTCAAAAAGAAAAAGAAAATTAAATAAAAACAGGAAAAACTTTAATAAAACTATGTACAAATAACAATAAAAATATATTCTTGGTCAACAAAAAAATAATAATAACTTTAAAATTGTCCATAACAATGCACTAATTAAACCGTGGGCTTTTTGGATCTGGCGACTCTTGGCTTTGATGTCTATCTCTAATCAATTCTAACAAAGTTTGCATAGTATTTTGAGCCATTTGCATGTTGTTTTCAGCTATTGTCAAGGCCCTGTTTATATGTAGGTTCCTTTCCCTGTCCATTTCTCTTTGCCAGTTAAAGATTTCATGGTCCAGTTCCAACCGTTGCTGGTTATAAGTGTTGAATCTTTCTAAATGTCCAGACAAAATTTCCTGAACCTGTCTACTGTCTGCTCTACAGGGAGTGCAGAATTATTAGGCAAGTTGTATTTTTGAGGATTAATTTTATTATTGAACAACAACCATGTTCTCAATGAACCCAAAAAAACTCATTAATATCAAAGCTGAATAGTTTTGGAAGTAGTTTTTAGTTTGTTTTTAGTTATAGCTATTTTAGGGGGATATCTGTGTGTGCAGGTGACTATTACTGTGCATAATTATTAGGCAACTTAACAAAAAACAAATATATACCCATTTCAATTATTTATTTTTACCAGTGAAACCAATATAACATCTCAACATTCACAAATATACATTTCTGACATTCAAAAACAAAACAAAAACAAATCAGTGACCAATATAGCCACCTTTCTTTGCAAGGACACTCAAAAGCCTGCCATCCATGGATTCTGTCAGTGTTTTGATCTGTTCACCATCAACATTGCGTGCAGCAGCAACCACAGCCTCCCAGACACTGTTCAGAGAGGTGTACTGTTTTCCCTCCTTGTAAATCTCACATTTGATGATGGACCACAGGTTCTCAATGGGGTTCAGATCAGGTGAACAAGGAGGCCATGTCATTAGATTTTCTTCTTTTATACCCTTTCTTGCCAGCCACGCTGTGGAGTACTTGGACGCGTGTGATGGAGCATTGTCCTGCATGTAAATCATGTTTTTCTTGAAGGATGCAGACTTCTTCCTGTACCGCTGCTTGAAGAAGGTGTCTTCCAGAAACTGGCAGTAGGACTGGGAGTTGAGCTTGACTCCATCCTCAACCCGAAAAGGCCCCACAAGCTCATCTTTGATGATACCAGCCCAAACCAGTACTCCACCTCCACCTTGCTGGCGTCTGAGTCGGACTGGAGCTCTCTGCCCTTTACCAATCCAGCCACGGGCCCATCCATCTGGCCCATCAAGACTCACTCTCATTTCATCAGTCCATAAAACCTTAGAAAAATCAGTCTTGAGATATTTCTTGGCCCAGTCTTGACGTTTCAGCTTGTGTGTCTTGTTCAGTGGTGGTCGTCTTTCAGCCTTTCTTACCTTGGCCATGTCTCTGAGTATTGCACACCTTGTGCTTTTGGGCACTCCAGTGATGTTACAGCTCTGAAATATGGATAAAACTGGTGGCAAGTGGCATCTTGGCAGCTGCACGCTTGACTTTTCTCAGTTCATGGGCAGTTATTTTGCGCCTTGGTTTTTCCACACGCTTCTTGCGACCCTGTTGACTATTTTGAATGAAACGCTTGATTGTTCGATGATCACGCTTCAGAAGCTTTGCAATTTTAAGAGTGCTGCATCCCTCTGCAAGATATCTCACTATTTTTGACTTTTCTGAGCCTGTCAAGTCCTTCTTTTGACCCATTTTGCCAAAGGAAAGGAAGTTGCCTAATAATTATGCACACCTGATATAGGGTGTTGATGTCATTAGACCACACCCCTTCTCATTACAGAGATGCACATCACCTAATATGCTTAATTGGTAGTAGGCTTTCAAGCCTATACAGCTTGGAGTAAGACAACATGCATAAAGAGGATGATGTGGTCAAAATACTCATTTGCCTAATAATTCTGCACTCCCTGTATATCCTCTGGCAATATTTAACATCTCATTCAGAGCAGCATCTTCCAAAGGTGCCTGCTCTTGGACAATAGCTTGTGGTTGTTCCAATGGTTCAATTCCCTGTGCTTGTACTCCATGATCAGGTGGTGAATTTGTATTTTCATCATCACTACGGGGGCTTATTACAGGCTCATGTATATCCAAATCCTGATCTTGTGCTATCTGTGTTAGGTCAGGAGTCAGGCTTCCACTTTCTGGCAATCTACCCTCTGGTGCTGGAACTGGAACAAGATTCAGAATCACCTCTCTTGATGAATCATCCTCCTCAGCGATATCTAAAAAAAATAAAAATAAATTTAGCCTTAATTTCTAAAAAAAAAGGTGCAGATCGAAATTTATTCCAACATTAATGGTTAGAGGGGTTACTATACAAGAGAAATTTATACTGTCATGTTACACTGTCATGTTGGAATCTAACAATAAGATTAAATGCCTTACTAATCAATAATTGTGATTTTACATGGTAGAACTGTTTGCATATAAAATCCATCAATCTCACAGTATTACAGTTTGAATAACTATCAAAGTTTAAAAATTTACAGTTAGTTTGTACCAAAATTATTTGTCTTGTCATCCTTTATTTACTTTGAAAAAGTAACTTACCATCGAAAAGTGGTGCAGATTCGGTCACCATGGCTCTGAAGAGACGTCCAACATCTGCTGTAAAAATTAAAATTAAACATTAATATCTAATTTATAACAAAATATTTTGAAGGTGTATATATAAGTGGTTTAAAGATACATACCAGAGCTTCTTCCAACAGCTGTATCTGGTGTACTGCTCCTTACATTTGGAATAGTATCTGCAGACGATAGGCTGTGGCTGGTATTGGTAGTTGAACGTATATATTGCCCATGTTGTTGTTGTTGTCTTATGTTCAAATGCTGAAATGTTGAAGGACGTGGTATCTCTGATGAAGAGGTAGATGGGGTATGGACAGATGCAGAGGTTGACTCTCTAACTGAACCACCTAGGAGTTAGTAAATACAAATTTAAATTAATACAATCAATAAATTTAAAACTTTATGTGCAATTTTTTGCAATGCTAATTAAAAGTTAAATGTACTCCTATTATAAAATTTTCTACCTTGGATTTGTATCTTGCTTTAATATACACAAATTAAAAGGTCACTAAACACATCTTTCTCAAATGATTCCAATAGAGAATACAATAAAAAATGTTACAATTTACTACTATTATCTAATTTGCTTCATTCGTTAGTTCTCCTTTGTTGAAGAAATAGCAGCTACCGAGCATTTCAATATCAATATATGTTATTCAACAAAGAATATATAGAACATAAAGCAAATTAGATAATGAAAATAAAAAATAAAGCTGGTTAAAATTGCATGCCCTTTCAAAATCAAACATTTGGGTTTCATTTAACTTCAAAATAAGTGATTTCCATGTTCCATGTAGGCCTTATTTTTTAAAATACATTAAGCAATAGAAAAAAAAATGGAGTATATTAGAAAATTGAAAATGTTTTTCATGCTCCATCATGAATGCTTTATTTTTGGTTCACTGGAACTTTAAAAAATAGATATAGAGAGAAGTAATCTAATTAATAAATATATTTTAAAGGAACAGTAAACCAGAAATTGTACAATCAAGATTCCGTTAACAGAATCCAATTTTATAAAACATGAACGTAAGAGACACAATTTTGGAGCAGACAAGTAAACAATATAAATATTAATTTTGAGATTATAATTACCATGAATATCGCTATCACAGTCATCGGTTAGCGCTGCGGAATCTGTTGGCGCTCTACAAATAACCGATAATAATAATAATAATCTGTTATGCCCTCAATGACCTCCGTGCCAAGCCTCTGGAAAACTTTTTTTTCAAAGTCTGTCAAATCTGCGACATAAGGTTGTCCGCCTCCAGTACCTCGGGCATATTGCTTTTATTTGGCAATTTTGGATTTTGTTTGACGCTTGATATCATTGAACCTTTTTTTGCAGGACTCAATATCTTTTTTAGTGGGTCCTTGAGCACTTACTGCGTCACTAATTTTCTCCCAAATAATCTTCTTACGAGCGCCGGGGGTTTGCTTGAATCGACTACCATAAATATTGTCATAATATTCGAGTACTAGATCAACAAGTACAACATTCTGTTGATGCGAGAAGTTAGGGTTGCGAGTCATCTTAGAAGTAGCAGAATCTCCGGAGCAAGCCATCTTGTCGAAGTGAATACTGAAAAGTAAATAAACAATATTCTAAGATTTCTGGGAAAATGCACATTCTTATACATGTCAGCAGCCAGACGTTGCCGCTTGTCTGACGATTATGACACCTAGATCGTCACGTGGGTAAAGAACTAAACCAATCAGGTCGTAGACTGCTTCTTAACTTTGCTCTTTCTCGCCGAACGAAGCTTCAAAATTATCAATAATCCGATTGTCTTCGACACACAATAGACGCGAAATTTTACGGCTTGGTTTTTAGTACATTCATGTAACGAAGTTCCATCCGCATGGTGCGAATGCCGGCGGGTTATTTCGATACGGTCTGTGCAAAAAAATTGACGCCTTAGTACATGGCGCCCAATGTAACTATTAGTTATATTGTAGCTATCTTAGGGTTTATTTTATAGGTAAGTATTTAGTTTTAAATAAGAATTATTTAGTTAATTGTAGTAATTTTATTTAGATTTATTTTAGTTATATTTAAGTTAGGGGGTGTTAGGGTTATGGTTAGACTTAGGTTTAGAGGTTAATAACTTTATTATAGTGGCGGTGACGTTGGGGGCTGCAGATTAGGGGTTAATAAATGTAGAAAGGTTGCAGCGACATTGGGGGTGGTAGAGTAGGGGTTAATAAATAAAATGCAGGTGTCGGCGATGTTGGGGGCGACAGATTATGGGTTCATAAGTATAATGTAGGTGGCGGCGGTGTCCGGAGCAGCAGATAAGGGGTTAATAATATAATAAGAGAAGAAATGACAGGCACTGCAGACCAGGTGAAATTGCATATAAAAAGTCCCAATTTTATTCAAAGAAAAATATGGTAAATACCAATCCAAATAGAAGGGACCAAGGTGAAGGTGACTCACAACAGGTAAGGGTGGTACACAGGAGACCGTCTATAATAATTATAATGCAATAATATAATGCAGGTGTCGGCGATGTCGGGGGCAGCAGATTAGGGGTTAATAAGTGTAAGATTAGGGGTGTTTAGACTCGGGGTTCATGTTAGGGTGTTAGGTGTAGACATAAATGTATTTTCCCCATAGGAATCAATGGGGCTGTGTTAGGAGCTTTACGCTGCTTTTTTGCAGGTGTTAGGTTTTTGTTCAGCCAGCCCTCCCCCATTTATTCCTATGGGAAAATCATGCACGAGCACATTTTACCAGCTCCCCGCTAACGTAAGCAGCGCTGGTATTGAGGTGAGATGTGGAGCTAAATTTTGCGCTACGCTTACTTTTTTGCTGCTAACGCCGGGTTTGTAGAAGCCTATAATACTAGCGCTGTCTGTAAGTGAGCGGTGAGCATAAACTGCTCGTTAGCACCGCAGAGCCTCTAACACAAAACTCGTAATCTAGGCGTGTGATTTTTATTTCTTTTTATATTGATTAAACAACAGCTTTTTCTTACTATATTTAGAAATATGTTTTAAATACATTTTAATGCTTTGAAGTATATATTAAATTTTGCAATTTGTTATTTTACAATTTTAAAATGATATTGCTATTTTTTTTTATATAATGGAAAACTAAATTAATTAATATTTATTTACAGCAAATTTGAAGTGAAAGACTCCAAAGCTGCCAACAACATTTTATTGTTTGCAATTCCAATTGCAAAAGTGATTATTATAAAAATGAAGCAGTATTTAATTTATTTTTCTTGCTTTTAGTTGGATTTAATGTAGCTGTAAACAGTTATCTCTATATTTTCTAGTGTATTATTACTAAGGATACTTGTAGTTGGCTGGTATCATGAATAGACGAGCCAATATCTGGGTTTAACAAATGTGAGTGGTAAATTAATTTGGCATTACATACACTCTTGGGAAACCAGCCATGGACTGTATTTCTCATTGAGCTTTTCCCAGCAAAAGATAAAGGAAGATGGAATCATAGTTGAAAGTCACTTTCAACAATTTATTTGTAAAAATGTCAATTTAACTTTTGATCCAGAAAGTAAAAAATAGATACTTGCCAAAGGTGGTAGCAATTGTTTTAAACATATTAGTAGACTGTCACTCAAAGTCAACTGTCATGTTTCAGTCCAATTTGTTTCTTAGTTTTTAATATGCTGGAACTTGCTCCCAACTGACTTAATAAATCACATCATTTACTAACAGCTAGATTACGAGTTATGCGCGCTATAGGGAAATTAACGAACTAAAAGTTGCGTTATTTAACCCTCTATAGCGCAGCCATTACAAGTTTTCAAACAGCCGGCTTGTGTGTGCAATATGGTGGTTTAAAGCTTAATACCGCACAAAATACAAGCGCTGTTTTGACGTGGTTGTGCACACTTTCCTTTATAGAAATCAATGAGGAGAGCAGGTTAAAAAAAAACTAACACCTGCGATCGCAGAATAAAAAGCTCCATAACGCAGCCCCATTGATGTCTATGGGAAAACAAGTTATGTTTAAATCTAACACCCTAACATAAACCCTGAGTCTAAAAACCCCTAATCTGCTGCCCCGGACATCGCCGCCACCTACATAATGTTATTAACCCCTAATCTGCCGCTCCCAATATCGCCGCCACCTAAATAAAACTATTAACCCTTAATCTGCCACTCCCGATGTCGCCCCCACTATACTAAAGTTATTAACCTCTATTCCCTCGCACCCCAACATCCACCACGCTATAATAAATCTATTAACCTCTATTCCGCCACTCCCCGACATCACTACCACTAAATAAACCTATTAACCCCTATACCGCCAGCCCCCCACATCGCAACAACCTAAATTAAACTATATTAACCCCTAAACCTAACCCTAACGTAACCCTAACCCTAACCTTAATCCTAACACCCCCTAACTTTAACATAATTAAAATAGAGCTAAAGTAAACTTGCAATTATTAACTAAATAATTCCTATTTAAAACTAAATACATACTTACCTGTGAAATAAAACCTAAACTAGCTGCAATATAACTATATAGTTATATTGTAGCTAGCTTAGGTTTTATTTTTATTTCACAGGTAAGTTTGTATTTATTTTAACTAGGTAGACTAGTTAGTAAATAGTTATTAACTATTTACTAACTACCTAGTTAAAATAAATACAAACTTACCAGTGAAATAAAACCTAAGATGCCTTACACTAAAACCTAACAATTCAAAAATAAAAAGCCTACCATTACAAAAAATAAAAAACACTAAAATTACAAAACATAAAAAAAACCTGCCATTACAAAAAATAACAAACGAAATTATACAAAATAATAAAAATTACTCTTATTCTAATACCCTTAAAAAAAAAACACACCCCAAAATAAAAAAAGCTTAATCTAGAATAAACTACCAAGGGCCCTTAAAAGGGCCTTTTGCGGGCCCTTAAAAGGGCCTTTGTAGGGCATTGCCCTAAAGTCAACAGCTCTTTTACTACAAAACAAAACAAACACCCCTTAACAGTATACAAACCCCCACCCCTTGAACCCATAAAATAAAAATAAAGTAAAACCTAATCTACCCATTGCCCTGAAAAGGGCATTTGTATGGGCATTGCCCTTAAAAGGGCATTTAGCTATTTTTCCTGTCTTTAAAAGGGCATTCAGCTCTTTTGTGAAATGCCAAAGCCCTAATCTAAGAATAAAAACCCACCCAAAACAAAAAAATACATCACACAAAATAACAAATTATCAAAAATAATAAAAATGTTTCCTATTCTAATACCCATTTAAAAAAAAAATCACCCCAAAATAAAAAACCTAAGCTAGCATAAACTACCAATAGCCCTTAAAAGGGCCTTTTGTAGGGCATTGCCGTAAGTTGAACAGCTCTTTTACCTGAAAAAAAATACAAAGACCCACTAACGTTACAAACTCCCACCCCCCCCCCCCAAACCCACAAAATAAAAAAAACTATCTAAAAAAATCTAGGCTAACCATTGCGCTGAAAGGGCATTTGTATGGGCATTGCCTTTAAAAGGGCATTTAGCTCTTTTACGAAAGCCCAAACCTAAACTAAGAAAAAAACCGCACCCAAAAAAACCCTTAAAAAACCTATCACTAACCCCTGAAGATCCACTTACAGTTTTTGAAGTCCCTCTTGAATGATCTTCATTCAGGCGGCCAAGTCCTCATCCAGGCGGCGAGAAGTCTTCATCCAGACCGCCTCTTCTATCTTCATCCAGACGGCATCTTCTATCTTCATCCCGGCGGTGTGGAGCGGGTCCATCCTGAAGACATCCGGCACGAACATCCTCTTCATATGGTTGCCGCCGTACACTGAATCTTCAATGCAAGATATGCGATTTAAGATGGTGTCCCCTGCATTCCTATTACTGATTTGACTTTGGAAATTCAAATCAGCCAATAGGATGAGAGCTAAATATATCTTATTGGCTGTTCAAATCGTCCAATAGAATTTCAGCAGCTCTCATCCTATTGGCTGATTTGAACAGCCAATAGAATTTCAGTAGCTCTCATATTATTGGCTGATTTGAATTTCCAAAATAAAATCAACCAATAGGAATGCAAGGAACGCCATCTTGCATTGAAGATTCAATGTACAGCGGCGACCATATAAAGAGGATGCTCTGCACCGGATGTCTTCAGGATGGACCCACTCAGCGCCACCGGGATGAAAATAGAAGATGCTGACTGGATGATGATAGAAGAGGCCACCTGGATGAGGACTTCTTGCTGCCTGGATGAGGACTTCACCGCCTGGATGAAGATAGAAGAGGCTGACTGGATGAAGACTTCTCGCCACTTGGATGAGGACTTTGCCACCTGGACGAACGCAAAACTTGTAATCTAGGTGATCGTTAGAAATGCAGCTTATTGGTACATAGCCGCAGTGAATTTTATTATTGGTGAATACTAAAATAAACTTTTGCGTTTACTCCATATTTACTAAATCACACAGCCATTGTTTACTTGCCTGGGTATATTATTGAACCTCAAAGCATTGTTCATCACTACCCAGAACATATTGGTTTCCTTTATCATTTGCCTGGATGACAAGGACAAGGTTTGTGTACAAAGAGAGAAGTGCTCTACCAGGAACGAACAACAGCTCATTAGCTAGTTCTACGGCGATTTACCACCCGGAAGCAGCCTCTTTTAGACCAGTGTGCTTTTCACAAAGGAAAACTTTCCTTAAGTATATCAGTCTGATCCCACCAAGTAAGGTCAGTCCAGCCCTGAAATACCAGGCAATTCTCCTCTGAACAAGGAACATGACAACCCCAGACAATCAATTCGGCCCTCAAATGGGCCTCGTCAGTGAGGTGCAGCCATATTCCTCTAAGCACACTGGGCAAGGAGTCCAAGTCTGGTTTCCCCCATCACCCATAGGGAGACTTTCCCAGGGTCATATTAATTTGCATACAAAGAGAGAAGCACTCTCCCAAGAATGAACAAAAGCACACTGGTCTAAAAGAGGCTGCTTCCGGGTGGTAAATCGCCATAGAACTAGCTAATGAGCTGTTGATCGTTCCTGGTAGAGCACTTCTCTCCTTGTATGCAAATGAATATCACCCTGGGGAAGTCTCCCCCTCACTGACGAGGGCCATAGGAGGCCGAAGTGATCGTCTGGGGTTGTCATGTTCCTTGTTCAGAGGAGAATTGCCTGGTACTTTGGGGCTGGACTCACCTTACTTGGCGGGATCAGACTGATATACTTAAGGAAAGTTTTCCTTTTTGAAAAGCACACTGGTCTAAAAGAGGTTGCTTCCGGATGGTAAAAATAAAAAATAATCCCAAATATGATTCAAAGTTCAAAGTACAAGTGAGAAAGTAAACAGTGACCAAGGGTGATCCAAATCAGATAAATCAACAATCCATAAAATCCATATGTTGAAAAAATTAGTGGTGTAAAGTGTCAGTCCAAAAATCATTTATAAAAAGTGATCCAGAAACAAAACAGAAATGGTGATCCAAAAATTGCAGATAATAGTTCAAAAGTAGAATCCAAGGTAATTAAAAATAAAAGTCTTTGTAGAAAAACCTTCCATATCAAAATATGTTGTGGAGAAATGACACGTGAAAAACAAAACGTTGGTACAAAAAATACACAAAAAATGATAATAAACAAACAATCCAAACCTGTGAAAAGACAGAAACAAAAAATAGTGCAATAAAGTTTGTTACACTTTAGAAGGTATGAAAATAAGCTCACCAGTATGTCTGTGTCAACGCGTTTTGGCCTATCTTAAGGCCGTTCTCAAGACTATACTGATGTGTAACTACTGGGAGCTTATATGGGGTACCAAGTGATGTTATTGGTAGTAGGTTTTGGCGCCAAAAATGGATGTGACACCTCTTCCTGTTTGGCCCATTGGATTCTGGGACATAATAGAACTCTTTTTCTTTTTGTTTAAATCATATTATTATTATAACATTACTACTTATATTTGATTACCCCATTATGTTTCAAAAGTTACCTATAATTTATTCATTTCTACAGTTGATATCAATCCAATTATAACATTACTACTTATATTTGATTACCCCATTATGTTTCAAAAGTTACCTATAATTTATTCATTTCTACAGTTGATATCAATCCAAATTGTATTGAAAAAAACGTTAGTGAATACCATTACTTCCGGTTTCGTGTATCACTTCTGGTTTCGGTAAAATCACTTCCGGTATGTCACCTCAGGTTTCGTTCGGGTCACTTCCGGTTTTGGCGATTTTACTCCCCACTTCCGGTTTTAGATTGTTTAGTGATACTGTGATGAATCCCATGTCACTTTATAATAAAATAGTTTGGGGCATATCTTCAATAATAATGTTATTATGTAGGAATAGATTATCAATTGTTAAAAGCCTGACATTGTCCATTAAAAACAATGTTGGACTAATCACATTCAATGTATCAAATGGAATATTAAAGGAATATATAAGTAAAAGATATATACATGTGTATATATATATATATATAAAAAGATGAAGTGTATAAATAAGTGGATAAATAAATAAATAAGATCAATATAGTTAAATACATTTGAATAGTCTCCTAAAATCGTTATGAAAATCAATAATGTGTGAGTCTAAATTCTAAAGACCCATATATTGGCTCAAAAGGTGAATGGGACCTATATATATATGTCTGTAGGTTCATATATATTTGTGAAAGTATTGATGTCAGTTAGGGAGAAACCAATCATATGGGAAAAGGGTGAAACCATGCATGTGTCAGAACAACAAAAAGCGAAAATTATCGTCCTGTGGTACAATTGGGACAACAGAAACTGGTTAAAAGAGTACTAAATAGTACAACCTCAGAGAGTTATATGAAATAGTCTATATTCGTAAAAACTTCCTACAGAATTTTCTTGGAGGGGAATGGGGGTATGTCACTGCTGGGGCGAGAATCTTGATCATTTGGTTCTCAAAATATTTATATGGTCCAACAGTGGGCATTGGAGATGTTAAAATTGTATGTCTATATAGGAAGAGAATGATCTGTAAGTCCGATGGTAAAACAAACTGTTTTGATCTTAAGGTCTATACATTTGCCTATAATCATCAGTCCCTATTTGGATATGTAAAAAAGTTATGGGGATGTGTAGACCAACCTATTTCGTCAGATCTATAATTTAAAGTGAGAGCTAGTGTGATGACACATGCGGTCATGATAAAGATAGACTTTGAATAGTAAGGTTAGGTCTATCTAATATTTTCTAAGGGACAGTAGATGGGATAAGTCTTCTTTATGATTCAACCCTTTAGGGAACAGACAATCCAAAGTGAAAATCCATTTGGACTCATGATATAATAATTTTCTCTCATGGTTGCCTCCCCTCCAGTTGTTTTTGATCTTCTCAATTCCAAAATATTTAAGATCTTTTATATTACCTCCATGTTTAGTTGCAAAGTGTTTGTATAATGGAGTCTCTGTATTATTCTTTTCTATGCATAAAATATGCTCCCTGATTCTGTCTCTGAGGGCTCTTGTTGTTTGTCCAACATATTGTAAGTCACAGGTGCAAGATATGATATATATTATTCCCTTGTCAGTACACCTTATGAGGTCCCGAATTTTGTGTTGCTCTCCCTTATGTTCAGATGTAAATTGGTTTGTTTTTAAACCGTTTTTGCAGGCCTTGCAACTAGGGCAAGGGAAAAATCCTTTGATCTTATTTCCTTTATAATCAGTTACGTTTAATGTCTTGTTTCTTGGAATGCTTGGAGCTAGTAGGGTTTTTAGATTGTTAGCCCTCCTATAGATGAATCGCGGATGGGTTGTCAATTTATCACCGATTACATCGTCCTCCTTAAAGGGACAGTTTACTCAAAAATTTTCTCCCCTTTAATTTGTTCCCAATGACCCACTTTACCTGCTGGAGTGTATTAAATTGTTTACAAGTAGCTCCTTTACCCTTATATTGGCATTTGAAATGGTTAATTTAGCATGTGGTATCCCCACCTATTCTGAAAGTTTGTGGCCGAGCGTACCAGCTGTAGATAAGCTTTGTAAACACAGCCAGCAGAAGAAATTACACTCCCAGTGTGATAAAGCAGAGATAAGGTAATAAAATGTTGATTTTCCATTGTTCTCTCAAAGTACTGGTGATTGTTTTAAGGACAGATATAAGATAAAGAAGCAGGTATATGTGGACAATGTGATACAGTAATGAGATCTGATTATACCTACAAGCTCAACCTATTTTATTAGGCTGTGGCTTCAAAACACAAAATCAGAGCTTTAATATACAGAAATAAACCTTAAAAAGCTAATTTTCATACATTTTTTACTCTGCAGTTGGTAAAAAAAGCAATTGTAAACACATTAAGGGAAAAACTATTTTACAGTATACTGTCCCTTTAAGTATTGTCCAGTGTTTTTTCATGATTTTTTTCAATGATACATTTGTTTGCACAATACTCTGTGATCATGGGTACATCTATAGTATTTGTATCTTCACTTTGTACACATTTCGGTTTGTATTTGATCAGTTCCTTTCTGTCAATTTTCCGAACTTGGTCAATTTTCTCTTCTAGGGTTTCCTTTGTGTAACCCCTTCCAGAAATCTTTGCTCAGTATGCATGCTTGTTCTTCCCATTTTAGGGGGTTAGAGCAGTTTTTTCTCACTCTTAGCATTTGGCCCTTTCTTATGTTTGCCTTCCAAGTTGGGTGATGGTAGCTTAGGCTGTGCACATAATTGTTGCAATTGACCTCTTTAAAGAATGTCGATGTTTCAATTTTGCCGTTGTTGATTTCAATGGTCAAATCGAGAAAATTGATCCTAGTGGAGCTATGTTCATACGTGAATCTTAGGTTCATTTTGTTTTTGTTCATTACATCAAATGTATACTTTAGATCTTCCAGTGAACCTCCCAAGATTATCAATATATCGTCAATATATCTGGAGTAGAGGACCAGGTCCGCGCTGGCTGGGCATGAGTCCCAGAAAATCTGTTCCCATTTACCCATGTACAGATTAGCGTAGCTTGGCGCGAACCTGGTCCCCATTCCTGTTCCACATAGCTGTTTATAAAATTTGTTGTCATGACAGAAGTAGTTGTGATTCAGGATAAAACTGATGCCTTCTAATATGAATATGCGTTGTTCCTCTGGTAGTTCTTGATCTTTGATGAGGAATGAATTAACCGCTTCTATCCCACCTTCGTGCGGGATGCTCGTATAAAGCGATGTGACATCACATGTCGCCATGATGTATTTCAGATCCCAAACAATATTTTCTAAAGTTGCTAAGACTTGGGTAGAGTCCCTCAAGTATGATGGAAGTCTTGTCACGTATTTCTGTAGATTCCTGTCCACATACTCAGAAAAGTTACAGGATAAAGACCCTATTCCTGATATTATTGGCCTTCCTGGTGGATTGTTGATGGACTTGTGAATCTTTGGTAGTTGGTAAAATACCGGGGTTATTGGATGTGTGACTCTGATGTAATTAAACTCCTTATTGTTCAGTATTCCTTGTGTCTTTGCTTTCATTAGTAGGTCTTCTAGTTCTTCATTTTACCTTATTGTTGGGTTGTTGCGTAGTCTTTGGTAAGTTTTCGCATCACTTAGAATCCTTCTACATTCTCCTTCGTATTTTTCTCGGTCCATTACGACTATCCTGCCACCTTTATCTGCTGGTTTGATAGTCAATTCATGATTTCTTTCCAGTTTTTTTATGGTTTCTATTTGTGACCTTGATAGATTTTGTTTGATTTGGTTTGTTTTCTTTAAACTCAAATCTCTAATGTCTCTGCATACATTAGATTCAAATGTCTCAATAGCACATCCTTTGCTGTTCACCGGATAGAATGTTGACCTAGGTTTTAGATCAGTATGTACGTATTTTTCTTCCACATTGTGTTTCTGTTGTGTTGTGAACATCTCATTTGGTGACTTCATAAAGTATCTCTTCAGCATCAGTTTCCTGACGAATTCCTTTACATTTATGAATGTTTGGAATTTATTCATCCCTTTGGCCGGAGCAAAACTTAAGCCATAACTTAGAATGGACTCCTCTTTCTCTGACAACGATATTGAACTCAGATTATATATTCCTTTTATCTTTGTCTGTTTTTCTGACCTGTTGTTCTCTTTTAAATCTTGGATTTTGCTCCCTTGTTTATCAGCTTTCCTCTTTATTTTTAGACCCCCTCTTTTTCCTCTGTTTGCTTTCTTTTTATCATAAGACTTTCTGGTTCCTCCAGGTCTTTGTTTTTCCTCTTTAGGGCGAGTCGTTCTTTCTCCCTCTCTTTCGGGGTTGGGGACTCTCCCCTAAAAAAACTTGATTGGAGGTGGAGGCGAAATCTGGAATAGTAGTATGTCCAGGGTTCTTCTCATTCTTCTGATTTTGGGGTGTTTGATCATATTTATAGTAGTCAGGATCTTGGTTCCGTTGTGAGATATCCCCTCTGTGTCTATCATTGGATCTGTTCTGGTGTCGTGGGGGTTATTCCCTCCTACTATGTTTTTGATATGTTTCTCTGTGGTCATTGTATGTCTTCAAGTCATAAGTGTTATCTAAATTGTCATAGTAGTGGTTCCTCCCCTCGTGATTTTATGTGTTATATCTGTTATCTGAAAAGGATATTCTCCTTCCATGGGTATTTCTCATTGGGGATTCTCTCATATTTCTATGCTCATATTGATTACTATACTCATTTCTCTGATATGATCTATTGTGATGATAGTGTGATCTGTTGTTGTAATGAGATCTGGGTAGATGGTTGAAATAATGGTTATGTTTTCTTTTTTCAGTGTTTTGTCTGTACCCATATTCTCTCCTATCATTGCCCCTGTAATTTCGTAGGCCTCCCTCATAGAAATTATCTTCCTGTCTATAACAGTGAGAATTGTTAAAATTATTGTAATAACCTTTGTCTCGTGGTGTTCTCCTTTGGGGGTATTGTTGTTCATTGTATCTCCTATATTGATTATTTTGTGTAACTGCGTTATATTCGTATCGTCTATTGTTATGTGTGCCCTTCCCCCAATTGCTGGGAGTTTCCATATTAGTGGCCTCTGAGTCATGTTGGAAAGTATTATCCTTAGATGTTACTCTATCTTGGTTCAAGGGATCTTCTGTTTCCATATCTTTCAGTTCATTCTGTGTTTTAACTTCTAGATCTCTATTTAGTTTTCTTGTCTTTTTATTTATAATGTCTTCCCTGATTTTAGTAACTCTTTTAACCAGATTCTCTTTTCTTTATGAAATCTCTTTCGATTCGGAATCTGTCGTATTGATGTTATGTATCATAACTTCATCATCTTTGATCTCTTTATCTAAATTGTTAATTAGAAAGGATCTGTATTCGATGATGAGTTTGATTAGTTGTCTAGATGTTTCTAAAAGTATGTGTGCCCATTTGTCTGCAAATTGTGGGTCAGTTGGTTGAAAGGCACAGTCTTTCTTAACCATAAGGCCCTTAGGGATAATGTCAAGTTCCAAACATTTATTCAAGAATGATATCTCTGCCTTATATTTAACTTCCAATGGTAAAAGTTTCTGCAAATTCTTAAAAATGGAAGCAATGTCTAAGTTATCTTGGTCATTATGATTGTTTGTATAGGACGATGTCTAAAGTGATGTCTTTTCTTAGTGTAGTAAATATGTCCATATCGGGTCTGAGAATGGGGTGATAGTTAGGAAGCCTATAGAAGTGATAGGCCAAAAAATTGGAATGAAATGAGCAGCTCGGGAAACACGCTAGGATAAAAAATGCAAGTACTATGTATGTAGTATCCCAAGCGCTAAAAAGACAGCCTAAAGCTCACTACCAAATAAGTCCCTTAGCGGACTACAAGAGGGAAACAGTGGAAAAGGTATGGAGTGAGAGCTAAAACAAGCTTAATAGGCCAATAAGATGAAGAAGTGCACTAAAATGGTTCAAATGAGCTAGAACGATATAATACTGATCTCAATAAAATGTACAATTTAATATGCATATAAACAAAAATAGGTAGTAGACGTGGATAGAGTTAAAATACTTAACATTAGCATGGATCCATGTAATGACTAAAACAGGTTTACAACAACGGTAAAAACAATGATAAAAACAGTGATAAACAGACAGATAAGAAGTCAGTGAGATCCTCTGCGAATTAGGTCAGAGGTCTCTTGCTAGGTGTAGATGTAGGTGCGAATAGACACAGTAGAAACAATAATAATGGTGTCTGAGGCATCAGTTTTATCCTGAATCACAACTACTTCTGTCATGACAACAAATTTTATAAACAGCTATGTGGAACAGCAATGGGGACCAGGTAGGCTAATCTGTACATGGGTAAATGGGAACAGATTTTCTGGAACTCATGCCCAGCCGGCGCAGACCTGGTCCTCTACTCCAGATATATTGACGATATATTGATAATCTGGGGAGGTTCACTGTAAGATCTAAAGTATACATTTGATGTAATGAACAAAAACGAAATGAACCTAAGATTCACGTATGAACATAGCTCCACTAGGATCAATTTTCTCGATTTGACCACTGAAATCAACAACAGCAAAATTGAAACATCGACATTCTTTAAGAGGTCGATTGCAACAATTATGTGCACAGCCTAAGCTGCCATCACCCAACTTGGAAGGCAAAAATACCAAAGGGCCAAATGCTAAGAGTGAGAAAAAACTGCTCTAACCACCTAAAATGGGAAGAACAAGCATGCATATTGAAGCAAAGATTTCCGGATAGGGGGTACACAAAGGAAACCCTAGAAGAGAAAATTGACAGAAAGGAACTGATCAAATACAAACCGAAATGTGTACAAAGTGAAGATACAAGTACTATAGATGTACCCATGATCACAGAGTATTGTGCAAACAAACGTATCATTGAAAAAATCATGAAAATACACTGGACAATACTAAAGGAGGACAATGTAATCGGTGATAAATTGACAACCCATCCGCGATTCATCTATAGGAGGGCTAACAATCTAAAAACCCTACTAGCTCCAAGCATTCCAAGAAACAAGACATTAAACGTAACTGATTATAAAGGAAATAAGATCAAAGGATTTTTCCCTTGCCCTAGTTGCAAGGCCTGCAAAAACGGTTTAAAAACAAACCAATTTACATCTGAACATAAGGGAGAGCAACACAAAATTCGGGACCTCATAAGGTGTACTGACAAGGGAATAATATATATCATATCTTGCACCTGTGGCTTACAATATGTTGGACAAACAACAAGAGCCCTCAGAGACAGAATCAGGGAGCATATTTTATGCATAGAAAAGAATAATACAGAGACTCCATTATACAAACACTTTGCAACTAAACATGGAGGTAATATAAAAGATCTTAAATATTTTGGAATTGAGAAGATCAAAAACAACTGGAGGGGAGGCAACCATGAGAGAAAATTATTATATCATGAGTCCAAATGGATTTTCACTTTGGATTGTCTGTTCCCTAAAGGGTTGAATCATAAAGAAGACTTATCCCATCTACTGTCCCTTAGAAAATATTAGATAGACCTAACCTTACTATTCAAAGTCTATCTTTATCATGACCGCATGTGTCATCACACTAGCTCTCACTTTAAATTATAGATCTGACGAAATAGGTTGGTCTACACATCCCCATAACTTTTTTACATATCCAAATAGGGACTGATGATTATAGGCAAATGTATAGCCCTTAAGATCAACACAGTTTGTTTTACCATCGGACTTACAGATCATTCTCTTCCTATATAGACATACAATTTTAACATCTCCAATGCCCACTGTTGGACCATATAAATATTTTGAGAACCAAATGATCAAGATTCTCGCCCCAGCAGTGACATATCCCCATTCCCCTCCAAGAAAATTCTGTAGGAAGTTTTTACGAATATAGACTATTTCATATAACTCTCTGAGGTTGTACTATTTAGTACTCTTTTAACCAGTTTCTGTTGTCCCAATTGTACCACAGGACAATAATTTTCACTTTTTGTTGTTCTGACACATGCATGGCTTCTCCCATTTCCCATATGATTGGTTTCTCCCTAACTGACATCAATACTTTCACAAATATATATGAACCTACAGACATATATATATAGGTCCCATTCACCTTTTGAGCCAATATATGGGTCTTTAGAATTTAGACTCACACATTATTGATTTTCATAACGATTTTAGGAGACTATTCAAATGTATTTAACTATATTGATTTTATTTATTTATTTATTTATCTACTTATTTATACACGTCATCTTTTTATATATATATATACACATGTATATATCTTTTACTTATATATTCCTTTAATATTCCATTTGATACATTGAATGTGATTAGTCCAACATTGTTTTTAATGGACAATGTCAGGCTTTTAACAATTGATAATCTATTCCTACATAATAACATTATTATTGAAGATATGCCCCAAACTATTTTATTATAAAGTGACATGGGATTCATCACAGTATCACTAAACAATCTAAAACCGGAAGTGGGGAGTAAAATCGCCAAAACCGGAAGTGACCCGAACGAAACCTGAGGTGACATACCGGAAGTGATTTTACCGAAACTGGAAGTGATACACGAAACCGGAAGTAATGGTATTCACTAACGTTTTTTTCAATACAATTTGGATTGATATCAACTGTAGAAATGAATAAATTATAGGTAACTTTTGAAACATAATGGGGTAATCGAATATAAGTAGTAATGTTATAATAATAATATGATTTAAACAAAAAGAAAAAGAGTTCTATTATGTCCCAGAATCCAATGGGCCAAACAGGAAGAGGTGTCACATCCATTTTTGGCGCCAAAACCTACCACCAATAACATCACTTGGCACCCCATATAAGCTCCCAGTAGTTACACATCAGTATAGTCTTGAGAAAGGCCTTAAGATAGGCCGAAACGCGTTGACACAGACATACTGGTGAGCTTATTTTCATACCTTCTAAAGTGTAACAAACTTTATTGCACTATTTTTTGTTTCTGTCTTTCACAGGTTTGGATCGTTTGTTAATTATCATTTTTTGTGTATTTTTTGTACCAACGTTTTGTTTTTCACGTGTCATTTCTCCACAACATATTTTGATATGGAAGGTTTTTCTACATAGACTTTTATTTTTAATTACCTTGGATTCTACTTTTGAACTATTATCTGCAATTTTTGGATCACCATTTCTGTTTTGTTTCTAGATCACTTTTTATATATGATTTTTGGACTGACACTTTACACCACTAATTTTTTTCAACATATGAATTTTATGGATTGTTTATTTATCTGATTTGGATCACCCTTGGTCACTGTTTACTTTCTCACTTGTACTTTGAACTGTGAATCATATTTGGGATTATTTTTTTTTTTATTTATTTATTTTTTTTAAATTTGGATATTGCATTTTTTACCAATTGTAATTGAATTTTCACCAATCATTATTGCATTTTTTCACTTATTGCATTTTATCACTCAGACACCATTATTATTGTTTCTACTGTGTATATTCGCACCTACATCTACACCTAGCAAGAGACCTCCGACCTAATTCACAGAGGATCTCACTGACTTCTTATCTGTCTGTTTATCACTGTTTTTAAGGAAAGTTTTCCTTTGTGAAAAGCACACTGGTTTAAAAGAGGCTGCTTCCGGGTGGTAAATCGCCATAGAACTAGCTAATGAACTGTTGTTCATTCCTGGTAGAGCGCTTCTCTCCTTGTAGACAAGGACAAGGTGTGATAAGTGTACTAACACACCAATCCTTATGTTTAAGGAAAGTCCCCTTATATAGAATGGATTTGTATGCGTGGCAACATTATCTAACAAATATGAATAAATGATAGGTACCTCTGTTGCTAGCAAGGTGTTAGGTGCTTTAACCAGATATCTGCACAATATTAACGAGTAGTTAAATTGAGCATTAACTTAACTGAATACACAGCTTAGAAACAGACCGGAAAGTTAGCAGTGTTAGATACATCAATAAAGTTCATCTTTAGCTGTAGATACAATTGATGCGGTCAAATACTGTTATAGAAATACTTGCGATTGTCTTTAGTATGATTAGTTCCTCAGTCAGAGTTTGTTACAGCTGCAACTCTTAGACGGACTGAATCTGCAGAGCCTGTCAGCGTGAAATGACTACACCCAGCAGCTTTACTTGCAGCGTTGTGGCTCTGAGAATCAAACAGGCAATCCAGACTTAGATTTTCTCAAAGTAAAGTGCTGTTAGGTTTGCGGCAAAATATCAAAGGTTTGATGCTATGACTTTTGTAATCAGAGACATTTCATAGGTTTTGAGCTTTAGAATTTCTACAAAGGCTTAATATAAAGTTTTAGGAACAAACGATCAAGGGATTCCCTAACACTTCTGAAATAATCAAGCACTGAAGCTTGTGAAAGGGAGTTCCTTTATAGAGAGCTAACAGGGTGGAGTTTCTGAATTAAAGGGACATGCTACTGACAGGATATGACAGATCCCCCCCTTCAGGAGCGTCTCCCCGAAAGCAAAGGTCCCGGCTTCGAGGGGAAAGCGGAATGAAAAGACTGCAACAATAGAGGGGCGTTCAAGTCCCGAATAGGTACGCAAGAATCCTCCTCAGGAGAGTACCCCCTCCAATGTACCAAATACTCAATAGTATTCCGGCGCTTTCTGGAATCCAAAATGCGTTCCACCTCATAATCCATTTTGTCATCAAAAGGAACTGTGGAATGATGAGAACGAGTATCGGTGTGCTCATGATGACCCAAGTACGGCTTTAATAGAGAGACATGGAAGGTCGGATGAACGTGAAAATTACTGGGCAATTGCAACTTCACTGCGTTTTCATTGATAATCTTTAGTATTGGGTACGGACCGATATACTGGTCAGCTAGCTTTTTACAGGGTACTTTGAGGTTGATATTCTTGGTAGACAACCAGACCAAGTCCTTGACTTTATAATTCGGAGGAGGTGAACGTTTTCTATCAAAATACAACTTTTGGGTTGCTTTAGCATTTTTGAGATGAGTTTGTAGGGTTTCCAAGGTTTCCTTGATTTGAGTGAAATAATCCGAGACAGCGGGGGAATTTGATGAGGAAGTTGTGTTTGGAAATGATCTTGGATGGTAACCGTATGTGGCATAGAATGGTGACACTTCCGTGGAAGAACTGATGGAATTGTTGTATGAAAATTCCGCCAAAGGTAACTATTCGCTCCAATCCTCCTGCAAAGTTGAAATATAACAGCGGAGATACTGTTCCAAGGTCTGATTGAGTCTTTCTGTTAACCCATTAGATTGTGGATGAAAGGCTGTTGAGAATCTGAGAGAAATGTTCAATTTATTGCATAAATATCTCCAGAATTTTGACGTGAATTGGGATCCACGATCCGTAACTATAGATAGAGGCAATCCGTGTAACTTGACAATATGTGTCAAAAAAACCTTAGCTGTGGTGGAAGCAGTGGGTATCCGTCGTAATGGGATAAAATGAGCCAATTTAGAGAGGTGGTCAACAACTACCAAGATTGTAGTATAATTGTTAGAGATGGGTAGGTCAACGATAAAATCCATTGATAACATATCCCAGGGTCTCTCTGGAATAGGTAGAGGTTGTAATAGTCCGAATGGTTTATTATGTCCCTTTTTCTTTGTGACACAAATATGACATTTGTTAATGTATTCTTGTATGGTTTTAGTCATATTTGGCCACCAGTAATTCCTACTGATAAGTTCATTTGTCTTTTGTATTCCGAAATGTCCTGCTAGAGGTAAGTCATGGTTTTGTTGTAGGATGGTGTCTCTGAGTGACTGAGGTATATATATGAGGTTTTTATAATGATATAATCCAGTAACTGAATCATGATAACAGACTGAAGGAATTTCAGTGTCTGACTGTTGAGCTCTTAGTATATCAGCTTGGATTGTGGTTAAAGATGCTAAGAGTTTGTAAGGTGGTATTATATATGACTTCTCTTCACCTTCTGTTGGTACGTTAAATGACCTTGACAATGCATCTGCCTTAGAGTTTTTTGTTCCTGGGCTGTAAGTTAGCACAAAATTGAAACGGTCCAGGAACAAAGCCCATCTTACTTGTCGTGAAGACAAGGTTTTGTTTTTCTTTAAGTATTGGAGGTTTTTATGGTCTGTAAAGACTTGAAAAGGTGTAGTTGTTCCTTCCAATAAATGTCTCCAGTGTTCCATGGCCGACTTCATTGCAAGCAATTCTTTATCTCCAACCGAATAGTTCCTCTCAGCAGGTGTTAATCTTCTGGAATAATATCCCACAGGATGGAGTAATGAAGATTCCTTATCAGGTTGGGATAAGATTGCTCCAATTCCTACGTTGGAAGCGTCAACCTCAAGAGTATATGGTAATTCCGGATCTGGAAGGTGTAAGATTGGGGCTGTTGAAAATAATTCTTTAAGGTGATGAAAAGCTTGATTTGATTCTTTATCCCATATGAATTTCTGTTTTCCTGTTAAACGAGTTAATGGTTGAACTACAGAAGAAAAGTGGTTTATAAATTTTCTATAAAAGTTGGTGAATCCCAAAAATCTTTGTAGTGATTTAATGGAAGTGGGAGTTGACCAATCACGAATTGCAGAGAGTTTTTCAGGATCCATTTGAATCCCATCAGGGGATATAATGTAGCCGAGGAATTTAATGGTAGTTTTATGGAAGCTACATTTTTCCATCTTAGCATATAACTTATGATCCCTTAAAGTGGCTAAGACCCATCTTACATGCCTGGTGTGTTCTTTTAGATTTTTTGAATATATTAGTATATCGTCTAAATATACAATTACACATACATCCATAAGTTCTTTGAAGATTTCATTAATGAAATATTGAAATGCTGCGGGAGCATTAGTCAAGCCAAATGGCATAACGTTGTATTGATATAAACCATACCGGGTTCTAAAAGCTGTCTTCCACTCATGACCAGATTTAATTCGAATTAAGTTGTAGGCCCCCTTGAGATCCAACTTGGTGTAAATAGATGCCCCATGGAGACGTTCAAGTAATTCTGGTATGAGTGGAAGGGGGTATTTATTTTTTATTGTAACAGAATTCAGAGCCCGGTAATCTATTATTGGACGGAGACTGCCATCTTTATTGGTAACAAAGAATATGGCAGAGGCTATTGGTGAGGATGAGGGGGTTATAAAACCTTTTCTGAGATTCTCGTCAAGATAATCCCTTAAATGTTTTAGTTCTTTCTGTGATAACGGAAATAATCTTCCAGAAGGAATTTCAACCCCAGGTTTTGTTTCTATGGGGCAATCAAAATGTCTATGGGGAGGTAATGACTCAGCTTCTTTTAAATTAAATACATCAGCAAAATCTCTATAGTCATCTGGTAAGTGAGGTTCAATGTGTCTAATAGAGACATATGGAAAACATGTCTCAGTACAATACTTAGAAGGGAAAGTAATTTCATTGTTTAACCAATCTATCAAAGGATTATGTTTTTTAAGACAAGGGTATCCTAAGATTACTGGATGTAATGAACTAGAGATTATGTCATAGGAAATAAACTCTTTGTGTCCAGAGTTAGTGATAGTTAATATGGGTATGGTGTGATGCGTTATCGGCCCTTTTAAATATTGTGACCCATCAATTACACGCACATACAGAGGGGTTTCTTTTAACACACTTGGAATTTTATTTTGTTTAACAATTAACTCATCAATGAATATCCCGTTGGCTCCTGAATCAAGTATGGCTTCGCTCTGGACCTGGTTGCAATCCCACTGTAAAGATAAGTTAAGTGACATGTAAGTATTAGTATTTTTTGACTGATGTTTGCAAACGTAATCTGACTTACCCTTTCTTTGACGTGTAAGTATGGGACAGTTTGCAACATCATGTTCTTTGCTGGCGCAGTACAGACACAAGTTAGCTAGGCGCCTTCTTAATTTTTCCTCTTGACTCAAGGGTCCTCGTATTGCACCAATTTCCATGGGGACTGGTTGAGACGATGCTTTGTCCAGGGATGTATGGTATTGTTTTTTAATTGGGAATTCATATAATTGTCTTTCGGACTTTCTCTCTCTATGTCTTCTGTCCATGGAAATGCATAATTTCATAAGCGCCTCCAAGGATTCTGGGTATTCAACTCGTGAGAGTTCGTCCTTTAAATATTCGGACAGTCCCAAGCGGAACTGGTTTTTTAAACTTATAGTGTTCCATTGTGAGTCAGTGGCCCAGAGCTGGAAGTCCGCAATATAGTCTTCCACTGCCCGTTTTCCCTGTTTTAGAGATCTTAATTTTTGTTCCGCAGTGTGCTGTTTATTTACATCCTCATACAAGATTGACATGGTATGGAAAAATTTTTCAATCGAATTTAAGATTGGGTCATCCAACTCAAAGAACCTGTCTGCCCATGCTCTGGGCTCCCCAGTAAGAAAAGAAATAGCAGTGCATACTTTTATTTTATCTGTACGGTATGTTTTAGGCTTTAATGAAAACATTAACATACAGGCATTTTTATATTCTCTGAACTTGGTTCGATCACCACTAAAAGGAATAGGAGGGTTAACCTGTGGTTCTGGGAACTCACTTGTCTTTTGTGCAACAAAATCATTAAGCAGTTTTTTTAATGTATTATTCTCATTAGTGAGATCTCTTAATCCTTGTGCAAGAATCTCCACCTTCTGATTTAAAGATGTTATTTGATTGGACATTTCCAGTGGGTCCATTATACCAGAGGTGTTATTTTACAGGCTTGATTATTCTGTGATAAGTGTACTAACACACCAATCCTTATGTTTAAGGAAAGTCCCCTTATATAGAATGGATTTGTATGCGTGGCAACATTACCTAACAAATATGAATAAATGATAGGTACCTCTGTTGCTAGCAAGGTGTTAGGTGCTTTAACCAGATATCTGCACAATATTAACGAGTAGTTAAATTGAGCATTAACTTAACTGAATACACAGCTTAGAAACAGACCGGAAAGTTAGCAGTGTTAGATACATCAATAAAGTTCATCTTTAGCTGTAGATACAATTGATGCGGTCAAATACTGTTATAGAAATACTTGCGATTGTCTTTAGTATGATTAGTTCCTCAGTCAGAGTTTGTTACAGCTGCAGCTCTTAGACGGACTGAATCTGCAGAGCCTGTCAGCGTGAAATGACTACACCCAGCAGCTTTACTTGCAGCGTTGTGGCTCTGAGAATCAAACAGGCAATCCAGACTTAGATTTTCTCAAAGTAAAGTGCTGTTAGGTTTGCGGCAAAATATCAAAGGTTTGATGCTATGACTTTTGTAATCAGAGACATTTCATAGGTTTTGAGCTTTAGAATTTCTACAAAGGCTTAATATAAAGTTTTAGGAACAAACGATCAAGGGATTCCCTAACACTTCTGAAATAATCAAGCACTGAAGCTTGTGAAAGGGAGTTCCTTTATAGAGAGCTAACAGGGTGGAGTTTCTGAATTAAAGGGACATGCTACTGACAGGATATGACACAAGGTTCCCTATCAGGAACCTCGTCCACCAGGCTTTGCAGCAAGCAGGCAGAATGTGCTGAACAAATTTATTATTGCTCAAGCCGCTACTGGAGCAGTGTCTCCCCCTGCTTGCGCGCAGCTTTCAATTTTTTAAATGTTTGTTTGTGTATTGAGAGGGGCAACATAGGATATATGCAGTTCGTTTTCGGCACCTGAAAAAATCCCAAGTCCACTGCACTATTGGCATACGTTAGACATGTAACCGGATCTGTAGCGTCCGTTGCTTCCTCACTCACCTAACACCATGGACCGTTCCTAGCGGCAAAGATCCTCCGTAGGGCGACCTGTTTGTAAACTATTCACAGAGTACCTTATCACTGTGGGTAAAACCTCCACCAGTGCCGTCTTGGAAAAGGGGTTACAAGTGGCTTGCTCCACTCTGTTCTTTCGAGCCTCAATCTAGCTGGGCATCTGACGTCACCCGGTGTTGCCTCCTGTATTCTCGTCTTGGGGTGGAATACACACCACTCATGTATCTAGGGATCCGCTATGTCTTTATTGTAATGATGAGCTTTTAAAATTTCTTCAAATAAAGATGTCTGAAACTCCATCCGTATCCAGTGCATCCGACTAGTTGTAATACTAACATAGGATATACCCTACTCCACTGATGTTGTTCTGTATGGCTATAGTTATGTCAAGTTATCACTGTTGACAATTTGATCATCTGGGCATGTCCCCCCTCCTTTGTAGGAGGTGCCTCTTTCTTAACACAGAGGGCACTTGCCCTGTTGTAGTAGTTATTTGGGGATGCTAGTGACCTTTTAGTGCTGACCAATCATAATTTCACACATAAGAAAATCCTCTTAATAAAGTGATAATTTCAAATGCTGTTGTGGTATAGTTTTTAGGGTTAGAATAAGGGTTATGGTTAGGATTAAGTTGTAATTATGCTTACACCCCCCTTAAAACCCACATGGGATGTCTATATCTAACAAAAAAAATAAAGAATTTTTGTACAAACATAATATACAAATGTTTTTGTGCTTTTTTTGCGATCATTAATACAATAAACCCTCTCCAGAATATCACACATATAAAATGTCCTTTAACTATTTAACTGCTGAGCCATTTCAATCTGTGCTGAGCTGTTTTGGAGTTGCTAGATGTTTTACACATGTATCCCTTACTCTAGGACATTTTTAGTGAGAAACCAACTCATATTATATTTTGTTTTTATCAGTATACCTAGCAGAGTAACACTATACCATTACTTTATGTATATATCATAACACGTGAGAACTGTACAATAAAAAGTGAAAAATATATAAAAGGTTATATAGTGTGTCTTTTTGAAAACCCTTAAAAAAAGAAGGGGCTAACCTCTTATAAATTCGGAACTGTCATGTACATGCTGGGGCTCCCATGAGCCTCTACTCAAACAAAAGCACATTTATTCATGCTAGGGGATCATTATTACTGCAGCAATCACCAGGCTATTAAAACCTATACAGGGGTTTTATTTTTAAAAGTCGCTTTTAATCTTTAAAATAAGGGGTCTTAGGGGTCTCTAGGCCTTTTTGATAGGTTGTTATATGTGCCTAGAGACCCCCTTTAGAAACTTTTTAAACTCGTATGGACTATATAGACCCACAGTTTGGAATAATGGGCAATTGCCTTTCACATGGTGGGTTTTGGGGATTTTCTAGGGCAGAACGGTGGTGAGATTGAAGGGTTTGAATACTAATCCCCATCCAGCTCCCTAGTTCTTCTTTTGAGCACTTCCAGGTCTCCAGCATGGGCAATGCTAAAAACTCAGCCTCCTAGTATGTGCCTGTAACTGCAGAGGTGGGCCGTGATCAGCTCCAAAAAAGCACCCCCAGATGACAACACGTGGTTGTCCTTCACTGTTAAGGCATTAAAGGGACATTATACACTCATTTTTTCTTTGCTTCAATGTTTTGTAGATGATCTATTTATAAAGCCCATGACGTTGTTTTTGTTAAATGTATATAGTTTTGCTTATTTTTAAATAGCATTGCTCTGATTTTCAGACTCCTAACCAAGCCCCAAAGTTTTATGAGAATACCGTCAGCTACCTACTCCAGCTTGCTCCTGTTTGTGTAAAGGGTCTTTTCATATGCAAAAGAAGGGGGAGGGGGGAGTGTCTTATTTCCCACTTGCAGTGGGCTTTCCAGCTGCCTTTTCAACAGAGCTAAACTGAGAGCTTCTAAGTTAGTTTTTAAACAGTTTTATACTGGATTTTTATATCAGTATCTGTGCATCTTAGTCTTTATAGTAGTGTCTATTACATGCAGTTATATGAAAATTAGTGTATACTGTCCCTTTAAGTGGATGATGACCATGTATTGTCAACTGCAGTTAAAGGGTTAAAAGGGTGATCATTTCAAATTATATTTATGTGCTAGTGTGCTAGTGTGCTAGTGTGGTATTTAGGGTTAGGATTAGAAGTTATGGTCACACATTGTTTAATATTTGGCTGTCAGATATGGTTACAATACATTGCAAAAGGGTTAAATGGAGAATGCACACAAACAGTCAACGTGCTTTTTATGTGTGCTATGGTTATATTTAAAAAAATAATAAATTAACATGCTTTGTATAATTAAATGATCATCTTGTGACCCTTAAAAATCAAATAAATGTTACATGCCCTCAAACTAGCCATTCTGCAACATGACTGTATCCAAAATTTTAGCCTTACTCCGTAAAAAACTTGCCTGTTTTTTTCATTAACTTGCTTTTCTTTCATGTAAATGCCACCAGGATGGACATCAAAGAGATATGTAGAATTATTTTGTCATAAAAAGATAAAAACAGCAGTCGCAAGTAAGATTAATGAGTACAAGTTTTCATGAAGTGAATATGAGATTTTTCAATCGCCAATGTTTGTTGTCAAGAGTCAGACATATGGAAAAGTATCATATTAGTAAGCGCCAAGAAGGTTACAGGATCTAAAACGGAACATAGAGTTAGGGACATTGAGAAAAATGTACAGGCGTTATAGTGCAATGTCTAATATTTCGACTCAACTAATCTTAGGAAAACACGTGAGACACAAATAATGAAATGAAACAGAATAAGACCATAAGGTTAAAAACCTTAATATTAATTAAAAAAAAAGTTCTTGAATAAAATGAAAATCAAGTCTATTTTGATCAAGTGTGCAAATAAACATATCAATCTCCCTAAACACATTTTTCCTTTTTTTATTTCTCCCCACTCATATATGTTCTGATGTTGAAAATGTTATTTTAAATTTAGACTTCAGATTTAGGGGCCCATTTATTAATGCAGAGGGGGGCAAAGTTCCCAACTAAAGATTCTGCCAATCCATGATCGGTGGCAGGAGGGCAGCAGACACTGTAATCTGGCTGCTCACATTTAGCTTTGCACAGGCTATCCTTGTGCAATGCCGCCTCCTGGTCTGAGAGAGTCTGCCCCGCAAGGGCTCTAAAGCATCATTCACTTAAATGGAGCCCTTTTATTTTATGTATACAAATACACAATTTTAATGCATTTTACTTGTTTGTTAAATTAGAAAAAAAATTGAACTCACATTAAAGTAGTGCTATGTTGTATTGTTTTATTCTGTCAACGTCAGTGTGAAATATTATGAACACAAGCCACAGGGATTTCAAATGAATAGTTTGTTTTGACCTTGCATGGACAGCTCATTTAAAACATTTACGGCTAGATTACGAGTTTTGCGTTATGAGGGGTGCGGTGCTAAGTTGCACATTATTGTCACTGCTCAGTTACCTACAGCACTGGTATTACAGGTTTTCCTAAACCCGGTGTTATTAGGCAAGAAGTGATCGTAGAGCAAAATTGAGCTCCATATCGCACTCCAATACCAGCGCTCCTTAAATCAGCGGTGAGCTGGTTGTACGTGCTTGTGCACAATTTCCCCATAGACATCAATTGGGAGAGCCGGCTGAAAAAAGCCTAACACCTGCAATAAAGCAGCGTAAAGCTCCGTAACGCAGCCCCATTGATTCCTATGGGGAAACTAAATTTATGTTTACACCTAACATCCTAACATGAACGCCGAGTCTAAACACCACTAATCTTACACTTATTAACCCCTAATCTGCTGCCCCCGACATCGCCAACACCTACATTATACTTATAAACCCCTAATCTGCTGCCCCAACATCGCCAACACCTATATTATATTTATTAACCCCTAATCTCCCGCCCCCAATGTCGCCGCAACCTTCCTACACTTATTAACCCCTAATCTGCCGCCCCCGATGTCGCCGCCACTATAATAAACATATTAACCCCTAAACGCCGCACTCCTGCATAGAAAACACTAGTTAAATATTATTAACCCTTAATCTGCCGCCCCTAACATCGCCGCCACCTACCTACATTTATTAACCCTTAATCTGCTGCCCCCATACTAAATTTATTTACCCTTAAACCTAAGTCTAACCCTAAACCTAACACCCCCTAACTTAAATATAATTCAAATAATTCTAAATAAAAATTCCTAATATCTAATATTTACATTGGAGCTAGCTTAGGGTTTAGTTTTATTTTACAGGCAAGTTTGTATTTATTTTAACTAAGTAGAATAGTTATTAAATAGTTATTAACTATTTACTAGCTACCTAGCTAAAATAAATACAAATTTACCTGTAAAATAATACCTAACCTGAGTTACACTAACACCTAACATTATACAACAATTAAATAAATTACATAAATTAAATACAATTACAAAAATTACAAAAAAACCCCCACTAAATTACACAAAATAAAAAACAAATTATCAGATATTTAAACTAATTACACCTAATCTAATAGCCCTATCAAAATAAAAAAGCCCCACCAAAATAAAACAAAAAAACCCTAGCCTAAACTAAACTACCAATAGTCCTAAAAAGGGCCTTTTGCGGGGCATTGCCCCAAAGAAATCAGCTCTTTTACCTGTTAAAAAAAAAAAAAACCCCAACAGTAAAACCCACCACCCACACAACCAACCCCCCAAATAAAATCCTAACTAAAAAAACCTAAGCTCCCCATTGCCCTGAAAAGGGCATTTGAATGGGCATTGCCCTTAAAAGGTCATTTAGCTCTATTGCTGCCCAAACCCTAACCTAAAAATAAAACCAACCCAATAAACCCTTAAAAAAACACTAACCCCTGAAGATCCACTTACAGTTTTGAAGAGCCAACATCCATCCTCAATGAAGCCGGGAGAAGTCCTCAGCGAAGCGGCAAGAAGTCCTCAGTAAAGCCGGGAGAAGTCTTAATCCAGACGGCATCTACTATCTTCAACCATCCGGCGCGGAGCGGCTCCATCTTCAAGACATCCAGAGCAGAGCATCCTTTAAATGACGTCATCCAAGATGGCGTCCCTTGAATTCCGATTGGCTGATAGAATTCTATCAGCCAATCGGAATTAAAGGTTAAAAAATCCTATTGGCTGATGCAATCAGCCAATAGGAGGATTGAACTTCAATCCTATTGGCTGATCCAATCAGCCAATAGGATTGAGCTTGCATTCTATTGGCTGTTCCAATCAGCCAATATAATGTTCCAATCAGCCAATATAATTGGCTGTTGAATCAGCCAATAGGATTGAAGCTCAATCCTATTGGCTGATTGCATCAGCCAATAGCGGATATATTGAAGATGAAGCCGCTCCGCGCCGGATGGATGAAGATAGAAGATGCCGTCTGGAAGAAGACTTCTGCCCGTATGGAGGACCACTTCTGCCGGCTTGGATGAAGACTTCTCTCAGCTTCTTTAAGGATGGATGTTGGTTCTTCAAAACTGCAAGTGGATCTTCAAGGGTTAGTGTTAGTTTTTTTTAAGGGTTTATTGGGTGAGTTTTAGTTTTAGATTAGGGTTTGGGCAATTGAAAAAGAGCTACATGACCTTTTAAGGGCAATGCCCATCCAAATGCCCTTTTTAGGGCAATGGGGAGCTTAGGTTTTTTTTAGTTAGGTTTTTATTTGGGGGGTTTGGTTGTGTCGGTGGTGGGTTTTACTGTTGGGGGGGTGTTTGTATTTTTTTTACAGGTAAAAGAGCTGATTTATTTGGGGCAATGCCACACAAAAGGCCCTTTGAAGGGCTATTGGTAGTTTAGTTTAGGCTAGGGTTTTTATTTATTTTGGCAGGGCTTTTTTATTTTGATAGGGCTATTAGATTAGGTGTAATTAGTTTAAATATCTGATAATGTCTTTTTTTATCTTGTGTAATTTAGTGTTTGTTTTTTTTAATTAGGTAATTGTATTTAATTTAGGTAATTTATTTAATTGTAGTGGAAGGTTAGGTGTTAGTGTAAGACAGGTTAGGTTTTATTTTACAGGTAAATTTGTATTTATTTTTGCTAGGTAGTTAGTAAATAGTTAATAACTATTTAGTAACTATTCTACCTAGTTAAAATAAATACAAACTTGCCTGTGAAATAAAAATAAACCCTAAGATAGCTACAATGTAACTATTAGTTATATTGTAGCTAGCTTAGGGTTTATTTTATAGGTAAGTATTTAGTTTTAAATAGGAATTATTTAGGCAATGATAGGAATTTTTATTTAGCTTTATTTTAATTATATTTAAGTTAGGGGTGTTAGGGTTAGACTTAGGTTTAGGGGTTAATAACGTTAGTATAGTGGCGGCGACATTGGGGGCAGCAGATTAGGGGTTAATAACTGTAAAGTAGGTTGCAGCGAAGTTAGGGGCAGGAGATTAGGGGTTAATAATATTTAACTAGTGGTTTCGATGCGGGAGGGCCTCGGTTTAGGGGTTAATAGGTAGTTTATGGGTATTAGTGTACTTTTTAACACTTTAGTTATGAGTTTTATGCTACAGCTTTGTAGTGTAAAACTCATAACTGCTGACTTTAGAATGTGTTACAAATGTGTTACTTTTTGGCCTCCAAAAAAAAGCTTGTAATACCGGCACTATGGAAGTCCCATTGAAAAAAGACTTTATGCAAATTGGGTAAGTTCATTTGCAGTACAGCCAAAAAAGTGTGCGGGACAGCTGTATCTATAAGACTCGTAATAGCGGCGATAGTGAAAAAGCAGCATTATTAGCCTTAACGCTGCTTTTTTACTCATAACACAAAACTTGTAATTTAGCCGTTTGTTTATTAACTGAACGCCCATTCTGAGGATTGACTCTTTAGGTATTTAATTAATTAATTAATTATTTTTAAAACATAAATCAATACAATGTTAATATGTGCTTTGTATTCTAATCCTTTTATATAACATATGTTTTGAAAATAAACAATCAATATTTATCATCTTATAGGTACCAAATAGTCTTTGTCTCTTATATAACTGGTGATACAATGCATGTTTTATTTTTTTATATTGGGGTTATTGTTCATAGCTGAGCACCAGTAAAGATAATGTTTTTTTTAAAGATAGTAGCTCTTGATATTTGATGGTTTCTATTAAAGGTCTCTAACTGATCCTAAGATCATATCTCCCAGTAAACTATCTTATTGGATATGATTTTTCAAATTCCAAAAGGCAAGAATGAGATCAATACCCTGAAATGTATAAATATTGTATGGCTCCATAAGTTTTTTCAATGCACTAAAACCTTCAGCAAAATGTGAATTTATATTAAGTTGTACAATTCTTTTTTTAACTTTCATACAAAACAGTTGTATTTAATGTAAATGTTAAAACTTATATTTATCATACATTGCAATTTCCTAAAAATAAAACTGAAAACATAACAAAGAGGTCAAGATTCAATGGGGCCATTTAACATGCTCCTTAAGGAGCTTGTGGGCCCGTGTTTCCGGCAAGTCTAAAGACCGTTGCTCCATAACCCTGTCCGCCTGCTCTGAGCAGGCGGACATGAATCGCCAGAAATCAAACCGATCGCGTACGATCGGGTTGATTGACACCCCCCTGCTGGCGGCCGATTGGCCGTGAGTCAACAGGGGGTAGCGTTGCACCAGCAGCTCTTGTGAGCTGCTGGTGCAATGCTTAATACGGAGAGCGTATTGCTCTCCGTATTCAGCGAGGTCTTGCGGACCTGCGCCGCAGTGTCGGATCAGGTCCGCAAGACCTTTCTTAAATAGGGGCCAATGTCTCACAACCTTGGTGAGTATGCTGAATAGGAGCATTCCTTGGGCATATATGCTTGAATTCTCATTACAAATTGAGGACCATTGAAAGCAATAGAGCCAGACAGCAGTGCAGAAAAATGTACGTGTAAACGATAAATGCATCATTTTATTTTTGGTGCAGTTAAAGCTTTTTATCTCTAAGCACACTTCCTGTGAAAACTCCCTTCTATTCACGTTTATCAGGCCCTGTATTTTCCCGGCATTTCTGTTTGAATATGCATTAAATTATAACGTGTATTAAAGTGAACTTGTTAGAAAATACATGACATGAGGTTTACAAAGTATCATTATTTGAAAACTATCAGTTGCTGCAAATGCAGACTTTACTTATAATTTCAATTGCAATATTTCAAGGTTTGAACATGAAAAGACTGTATACAAAGTATGAATATGGTTGATAGAGAGAAGACAAAGTTTACATGTAAATAGGTTTTATAGTTGTTTAATTATAAGAACTCTATTAAAACAATATAAAAAGTATTAGTTCTTTTTAGCTCTAAACAATTACCTGGGACACTAATATCCCAATTTCAGAAGTGTAACACTACTTTGATGTATGTATTTGTGCTGCTGGAATGACATCACTGGCATTGGTGGTCCTGCTGTAATAGGGACAGTAAATGCAAGTCATATTGACCCCCTAAATTCCCAGTAGTTAACCCTTTAGCTGTCATGATCTGAACCGTAACACCAAATTTATTCCTAGCCCCAAATATATCATGTTAAGCAGGCCATATGTTTTGCCAAGGTAATGTTACACACAGTGCATTTGCAAGTGCAATAATGTTACATTGGAGAAATCATCAGAACAACAATTTGCTTCTGGTATTTATTGTTTGCCAATGTGAGAATTACTTTTTGCTGCTTTGTAAAGTTTGGGTTGATTAAAAATGAAAACAAATAAAGGCATAGGAATGATTAACTAGATCAAAAATATAAAGTTGTTAAATAATCACACTACTCCTTCTTTATAGATATGAAAAGAGTAATTTCATTGAGTTTGTACACTATCAATATATAATTTTGTAAAAAAAAAAGCAAATTTAAAAAAATGTAAAAACATTTCATTTTCAAGTCAGTATCTATAACACCAAAATGTAAGAATTTTGTAATCCATACTATAGCTATCATAGGGCTAGATTACAAGTGAGGCGCAAACTATTTTGTGCTAGCGATATCATGTTTCCGGGAGAATTTTTCATTCCACTGATATTACACGTAGGGCAAAATCACGATTGCGCTTTCGCAATCGCCTTTTACGCTTTAATCCTTTCCACGGTCTCAGGGCTGTGGTTAACTGGGTTTTGAAAGAAAAACATTACGCAAAACACTTCAAAAATACATTACTCAATACAGTTACACTTATAAAGACACTATATAATAAAAAATATTTCAGAGAAAAATATTGCACAAAAAAGTTATAAGAGCTCAAAGATTGGAGATTTTGGGTGTTAGAAAAAAAAAAGGCAGGCAAAGTGCTTTAACATTGAGGCACATACATATACATTGCTAAATATGTATTTGTATGTGTGTGTGTGTGTGTATATATATATATATATATATATATATGTGTATATATATATATGTATATATATGTATGTATGTATATATATATATATATATATATATAATATATATATATATATATATATATATACATATATATATATATATATATATATATATATATATATATATATATATATATATATATACAGGTAACCCTCAGTTTCCACTTGGGTTAGGTTCCAGAAGGAATGGTTGTAAATAGAAACCGTTGTAAATTGAAACCCAATTTATAATGTAAGTCAATGGGCAGTGAGGGAGTTAGGTTCCAGGCTCCTCTTAAAATTGTCAAAAGTAACACCTGGTACATTATTTTTAACGCTTTGGAATGAATACTTTAAATGCTAAACAGCATTATAAACCTAATAAAATAATCACACAACACAGAATATATCATCAAACTAAGTTTAATGAACAAAAACATTTGCTAAACAGCATTATAAACCTAATAAGATAATCAGATAACACAGAATACATCATCAAACTAAGTTTAATTAACAAAACAAATTTGCGTAACAGCATTATAAAACAAATAAAATAATTACACAACACAGAATGTGTCATCAAACTAAGTTTAATGAACAAAAACATTTTTTACTCTGCATTGTTAGCATGTTAGATGATATTGGGTCTGCAGCTATTCTATGCATTCCAGTCTGGATTGATTTATAGGTACCCTGACCTTTAAGCAGTTGGGCAGGAAGATAAAAGGGACGTGGCTACTAGATCTTGTTCCTTTGAAAGCTTCTTTGATAGTTCAGGTCTGGTTACACTGATTAATTTAAGCCTGCTTGGCTTGCATATCTTTTCTGCAACACAAGCGGACAGCTCCACCTATTGGCCTGCCCTTATTTTAATCAATGCAGTGCTTCTCAGTGCTTTTTTATAGCAGTCACATGACTGAAAAAAAGGGCGTTATTCTGAAATGGTGCATATTGGACTGTCGTAAACCGAGGGCCACCTGTATACATTATATATATATATATATATATATATATATATATATACATCAGAGGTGGGACCAAGTCATTGGTTTGCAAATCACATGTTATTCTCAAGTCTTTGCATTTAAGGCCCAAGTCAAGTCCTGAGTCAAGACAGGCAAGTCCCAAGTCAAGACAGAGAAGTCCAAGTCAAGTCTCGAGTCAACAAAGGCAAGTCTAGGTCAAGTCCTCAGCTTTAGGCTTCAAGTGTTCAACAAGTCATTATTACACTTTGCATGATATAACATCGGAGTATTAATTACGGTATATAATGTATACTAATTCATATCAGGAAGGTGTTTAGAATATGTTTATCTTTTCCCAGTTCAATTTCATGTCCGATTTAAAATGTGAAATTGTGACATAAGGACAAACAGTGAAAATAAACATATTTATTGGCGAATAAGAGTAACAAAATTATTATAGACATAACACAACTGCCAAGTACCCAAAAACCCAAGTAATTGAAAAATGCTGTGCTGTCATTCTTTGAGAGAGAGTCAATGTAAGTGAGAGTTCTTTTCTTTGAACCCTATTAGGCTTTGCACTTGCAAAAGATTAAATTGGCCAAAAGTCTATCAGACATTTGTGCACGATGGGGCCGTAGTCTGATGCCTCCATGGCTGAAAACACGCTCCACCGGAGCACTAGAAGCAGGCCCTGCCAAGACCCTAATGGCCACTTTAAATAGTGCTGGAAAAGTCTTCATGTTCATAGCCCAAAACAAGAGAGCATTCTGACCTTCAGTATTACAAACCACACATGCAGCTGCATTATTTAAAATGCTGGTGTGCCCTGAGAATATCAATCCTGTTACCTCAGTTAACACTAAAACAGTGATCATTTTTACAAGAATGTTTGCCAACACATGTATATTGCAAATATGTTTCTATTCAAAGATGTAATTTATCAGTGTACATTTAAACATTGACCAGAATGTCCCTTTAAAAGGCAGAGACAGGAAGCCTAACAAACATTACAAAACCTGTTAGTTCCAGAGAGATAAGATATGTCTCCCATAAATCTCTCTGCTTAGATGCGATGAGCTAAATAATTTTCCAGTAATGTGAGATCTTTCACAAGATTCTATACAGGCAGAATTTGCTATACTTCTCTAAGGACTGTTCTCTGCATTATTTTTTATGTGAAAAAGAGACAAGCCCAGTGCAACAAATACAGCATAATATGAGAATTTGGTTACACTTTTGTTTGTTGTATATTTGTATTTTATACTAATTTAAACTTCAGAATGAGCGCAGCATCTTAGTTTATCCCAGTTCCACTTTCCATGGACTGCTCTGACTAGCCAACCTTGGGCTAGATTACAAGTAGAGCGCTAAATTCTCGCATTCCCGCAAACAGACAAATTTGCCCGTTTGTGGGTGTGCAATAATTAATTAGCCATTACAAGTGGCTGGTTATTGCTACCACAAGCTCGCGGTAGCAATTAGTGCTTATAAAATTAACCAGGGATCAGATTCTAGTTCATTTTATAAATCTGACCCAAAATTCTGTCTAGTGTAGTTTATTAAAAAATAAAGATGGCATCATTTTTTTTTTTTAAATAAAATTACTGCACTAGGCTGTGTTTTGGGGTTAAGGTTGGTGGGAGTGGGGTGTAAGAAAAAAAACAGCACTAAGAAGTGCCTTTACATTGTGGTCTCTGGGAACTGTGTGTTACCTGTAAATATACATGAACAGTATATGCTTATATACATATATATTTATGTGTTAATATGTGTACATATTAACACATAAATATACATCAGCATATACATTTATATTTATATTTGCTGCCATCGCTGCAAGACTTACCCCCTTTCGCTGGCGCTGAAGTGAGGTTGTGCTTGCATTGCTGTGAACTTGTAATACCAGTGTACATTAGCGTGCACTGGTATTACAAAATGGAGCACAAATATCGCTTTCATTAAAGGGACACTGAACCAGAAAGAGCATGAAATTTTAAGCAACTTTCTAATTTACTCCTATTATCACATTTTCTTCATTCTCTTGGTATCTTTATTTGAAATGCAAGAATGTAAGTTTAGATGACGGCCCATTTTTGGTTAACAACCTGGCTTGTTCTTGCTGATTGGTGGATAAACTCATCCACCAATAAAAAAGTACTGTCCAGAGTCTGAACCCAAAAAAAGCTTAGATGCCTTCTTTTTCAAATAAAGATACCTAGAGAATGAAGAAAAATGATAATAGGAGTAAATTAGAAAGTTACTTAACATTGCATGCTCTATCTGAATCACAAAAGAAAAAATTGGGTTCAGTGTCCCTTTAAAGTGATTTTTAGCGCTCCACTTGTAATCTGGCCCCTTGTGTGTAAATTTAATTCCTGGTGAGAAGTCTCTTAAACAGTCAGTCACAGCATGTGTGTAAAGTGTACACATAAGGGACAGATAACCTTAGATAGTGAAATTCTGAGATTTTGTAAAACATTTTTTATTAATATTTTATGCTTCCTCCTCACCCACCTCCACTTTAAAAATAAAAACAAACAACAAAAGTAAAAACATGACATTTTCCTATGGCATTTTGTCATATTTTAATATTTGACCAAAAATAAATATCTTGGGGTGTAATTAAAACAAAAGTAAATTAGGTATTTTAAATATATTATTTTGTTTGTCATTCTCCAGATACTATCCTAGGACACAACTTTGACCTTTAGAATATATAAAGACTTGGCAAGTCATAGGGCTCAAGTCCAAGTCAAGTCTCGAGTCATTACTGTCAAAGTCTAAGTCAAGTCACAAGTCTTTCTTGATTTTGTTAAGTCAAGTCACAAGTCATCAAATTTGTGACTTGAGTCCAAGTCAAGTCTACGGTGCATATTTATGATTGTGCGAGCGGACATGATCCGATATATCGGATCATGTCCGCTACACATCGATAAATGCCCACAGCATACCCTCTCGGCATTAATCATTGCACCAGCAGTTCTTGTGAACTGTTGGTGCAATGCTGCCCCCTGCAGATTCGCGGCCAAACGGCAACTAGCAGGGGGTGTCAATCAACCCAATCATATTTGATCGGTTTGATTTCTGGCAATTTCTGTCCGCGGCCTCAGAGCAGGCGGACAGGTTATGGAGCAGCGGTCTTTACGGAGCTTGATAAATATGCCCCCAAGTCATGTGACTTAAGTCCACATCTCTGGTGTACATATATATTAATGTATTTATATGTGTATATATCTATTTACAGTTCACCAAAGAAGAGAGACGAGAGCGTTAGCATAAAAATAAAACTTAACCTTTATTGGTTAGTAAAATAGGACATGCAGATAGTCTAACAAACAGAGATGGGGCCCCTCTGGCTTGCAAGGCTTACACGTTTTGGCATAGCTGTAATCATTGCTTACCTTAATTCCGATTGGCTGATAGAATCCTATCAGCCAATCGGAATTCGAGGGACGCCATCTTGGATGACGTCATTTAAAGGACCAGCCATTCGTCGGGTAGTCGTCGTGCAGGAAGGATGTTCCGCGCCGGTGGTCTTGAAGATGGAGCCGCTCCTTGTCGGATGGATGAAGATAGAAGATGCCGCTTGGATGAAGATGTCTGCCGGTCCGGATGTCCTCTTCTGCACGGATAGGATGAAGACTTTTGCCGGTCTGGATGTCCTCTTCTGCCCCATCGGATGAAGACTTCGGCCTGGCTGGGTGAAGATGACTCAAGGTAGGGAGATCTTCAGGGGGGTAGTGTTAGGTTTATTTAAGGGGGGTTTGGGTGGGTTAGAGTAGGGGTATGTGGGTGGTGGGTTTTAATGTTGGGGGGGTTGTATTTTTTTTACTGGCAAAAGAGCTGATTACTTTGGGGCAATGCCCCAAAAAAAAACAAATTTTAAGGGCTGGTAAAAGAGCTGGTTACTTGGTAATGTAGAATAGGGTAGGGACTTTTATTTTTATTTTTTTATTTTTATTTTATTAGGGGGCTTAGATTAGGTGTAATTAGTTTAAAATTCTTGTAATATTTTTTTATTTTCTGTAATTTTGTGGGGGGTTTTTGTAATTTAGTTTAGTTAATTGTATTTAATTGTAGGTATTGGTAGCTAATTTATTTAATTAATTTAATGATAGTGTAGTGTTAGGTTTAATTGTAACTTAGGTTAGGATTTATTTTACAGGTAATTTTGTATTTCTTTTAGCTATGTAGTTATTAAATAGTTAATACCTATTTAATAACTATTGTACCTAGATAAAATAAATACAAAGTTGCCTGCAAAATAAATATAAATCCTAAGATAGCTACAATGTAATTATTATTTACATTGTAGCTATCTTAGGGTTTATTTTACAGGTCAGTATTTAGTTTTAAATTGGAATAATTTATTTAATGATAGTGTAGTGTTAGGTGTAATTGTAACTTTGGTTAGTTTTTATTTTACAGGTAATTTTGTATTTATTTTAGCTAGGTAGCTGTTAAATTGTTATTAACTATTTAATAGCTATTGTACCTAGTTAAAATATATACAAACTTGCCTGTAAAATAAAAATAAATCCTAAAATAGTTACAATGTAACTATTAGTTATATTGTAGCTATATTAGAGTTTATTTTATAGGTAAGTATTTAGTTTTAAATAGGAATAATTTAGTTAATAAGAGTAATATTATTTAGATTTATTTAATTAATATTTAAGTTAGGGGGGTGTTAGGGTTAGTGTTAGACTTAGGTTTAGGGGTTAATAATTTTATTATAGTGGCGGCGGTGTAGGGGGGGCAGGATAAGGGTTAATACATTTATTATAGTGGCGGCGGTGTAGGGGGGCAGGATAGGGGTTAATAAATTTAATATAGGTGGCGGCGGTATAGGGGGGCAGGATAGGGGTTAATAGGTATTATGTAGGTGATGGCGGGGTCCGGGAGTGGCGGTTTAGGGGTTAACATATTTATTATAGTTGCGGTGGGGTCCGGGAGCAGTGGTTTAGGGGGGAATAACTTTATTTAGTTGCGGCAGTGTAGAGGGCGGCAGATTAGGGGTTAATATGTATAATGTAGGTTGTGGCGGGGTCCGGGAGCGGCGGTTTAGGGGGTAATACATTTATTTAGTTGCGGCAGTGTAGGGGGGGCAGATTAGGGATGTTTAGACTCGGGGTACATATTAGGGTGTTAGGTGCAGACGTTTCCCATAGGAATCAATGGGATATCAGGCAGCAGCGAACATGAGCTTTCGCTATGGTCAGACTCCCATTGATTCCTATGGGAGGCAGTGGATTGAAATAGTGGCGAGGGTACCTGCTAGTAGTTTGATAACTACCAAAAGTAGTCAGATTGTGCCGAACTTGCGTTCGGAACATCTGGAGTGACGTAAGCATCGATCTGTGTCGGACTGAGTCCGGAGGATCGAAGCTTACGTCACTATATTCAACTTTTGCCGGGCAGTAGGGCTTGATAACTAAGGCAAACCAGCCTCGCCACAAATACACTGCGGAATTCCAGCGTATTTGCGGTTGATGGCTTGATAACTTGAGGCCAGTATCTGAATTTAAAATAAGCAGTAAATTTTATTCTGACAAATTTATTTTTTCTCCCATTTTCCGGCCCCCTGTATCATGTGACAGATATCAGACAATCACAGACTAGTAAACGTATACCCTGGGAGGTTGTGCACATGCTCAGTTGGATCTTGTTCCCCAGAAAGTGTAAACATGAAAAGACTGCAAAATTTGATAATGGAAGTAAGTTGGAAAGTGTCTTAAAACTGCATTCTCTTTCTGAATCATAAAAGTTAATTTTGACTTAAAGGGACACTGAACCCAAATGTTTTATTTCATGATTCAGATAGAGCATAACATTTTAAACAACTTTCTAATTTACTCCTATTATCAAATGTTCTTCATTCTCTTGGTATCTTTATTTGAAATGCAAGAATGTAAGTTTAGATGCCGGCCCATTTTTGGTGAACAACCAAGGTTGTTCTTTCTGATTGGTGGATAAATTCATCCACCAATAAAAAAAGCTCTGTCCAGAGTACTGAACCAAATAAAAAGCTTAGATGCCTTCTTTTTCAAATAAAGATAGCAAGAGAATGAAGAAAAATTGATAATAGGAGTAAATTAGAAAGTTGCTTAAAATTGCATGCTTTATCTGAATCACGAAATAATAAAACTGGGTTCACTGTCCCTTTAACAAATTAGGCTCATACTTTGTATATGTATGTATATCTTTTACAAATTACATTGCACTTTGTATTTCTTCTATATAAAATGAAGCTGAAAAGCTGACACAGAGCTTCACAGAGAGCTTCATTACTTTCTATGGGTCCGATAAGCAAAGATTCTCTAGTTTGGTGATAAATTATAGTGATAAATTATAGTGCAGACTTCACAGGGACTGAACTTCTCAATTCCATAACAAAAGGGTGGGACCTGGAAGTCCCAGAAAGATAAGAGATGCATTCCATAGAAAGTAATAAGGCTATCTGGGATACAGAATTTAAAATGGGAGAGAAAATTTAAAGGGACAGTCAACACGAGGGGCGCGATCTGATATACGGCGCAGGTTTCGGCAATAGCGTGGAAACATGCGTCGCCCGTAGTTTAAGCTCGCAACTCGAGCTATCACATATACGGCACCGTCAGATGCTAAAGTGCAGTAAGTTGGACAAACTAGCGATGTCCAGAAATCTGCGTAAGTACAAATTTCTGGAGTCGCAGTGACTTACTGTCAGGATTCTTCACTGTCCCTTTAAGTTAGAGGAACAATCTGATTGGCGGCAACGCCTTTAAAACCTAACTACTTCCTTTTACTCATTGCTTAGTAATTTTTTACCTGAAGCCTACCTGATCCAGATTTCCTGAATTCATTGGGGAATATTTAAGCTTACTGACACTATATTAATAATTAAGTCATTGTTGTTTTTTCAACTTACAGAAGCCTCATAATCTGCTTATTTTACGCAGCTTGGAAATACTACAAAAGTTAAATGATTAACCACAGATCTACTTATTCCATCTAACCGCTTAATACCTGCAAGCATTGTCCGGATTACTTAAACAAAACATCTTTCACCTCATTGCCTTATTCAATACCTGTAAGGAATCAGCAATAATACCGGACCGGACCAACGGCTCTACATTCTCCTCCTCTCTGTGACGTCAGACGCTACCGATCGCGGTAAGAGTAATTTCTTCCTTTTCCTCCTCTCACAGAAAGTCCGCTGCAGCTCCTGTATTACCGATAGAAACTATCTCCAAAATCCTCTAATAACTATCGGCTACAGCCTTCTACAACTACTAACTGATCTGGGATCACAGCGGTCGCAGGTGTAATTAAAAGAGCAAGCAAGCAAGGTAAACAAAGACATTTTACTAAAAGTATTTGAACTGATTGAATAATACAAAGACTGTTTCTTAAGCCTGAAAAGTTCAGATTCATTCATTCAAAGGACTGTTTATCCAATATTTCCTCTATTTGAAGTTATTATTTCAGTATTACCTGAGTATTACTTTATTTGCTGCAAATTCCTGGACTTTGGTTTCTGTTATTTTCCTCTAGTTTAAGTATATAAACTAGAGTTATTTGTATATAAAGTAATATACAGAGTTAACCCTTTACTAAACTTCACTTTATATTTACTGAATCCTTTTTCCTATAAAGGATTTCACATTATTCAGTGAAACACTACAATATTTAAAGGTACAGCAGTTGTGTTCCTTAAAAGGCTTTTGCACCTCATATAATTACTAAGCCAGAAAAATGGAACAAGCTGACCTCCCACAAATTGTCTACAACCTTTCTCAAAAGGTAGACCAACTTACTCAAGCAGTTCGTGATGTACAGGTTGAAAATCAATCCTTAAGAACCATTATAACAGATTCAATTGCAGTAAAAACCTCTCAACAAGAGATTTCTCCAGAACCACATGTCTCTTTGCCTGAGACTTTTTCAGGGAATAGAAAGCTATATAGACAATTTAAAAATTCTTGTCAATTATTATTTAACCTCAGACCCAGGACATACCCCACCGAGAGAGTAAAAGTTTTAAGCACCATCTCTTTTCTCAGAGGGGAACCCAGGACCTGGGCAGATAACCTTTGTGAGAATGATGATCCTTTGTTAGGATCGTTAGAAGAATTTTTTACAGCATTGGATGAACTATACCAAGACTCTGATGTTCAGATTACAGCAGAAGCCTCCATGAGGAATTTAAAACAAGGGAAAAGACCTGTGGAGGACTACATCACAGAGTTCAAGATGTATGCAGCTGATTCCCAATGGAACCAAATCTCATTAAGGAACCAGTTCCGTCTAGGACTAGCTGACAACCTGAAAGATGAATTAGCTCGTTGTGAATTGCCTAAAACATTAGACGCCCTGATGAGATCCTCTGCCCAAATAGATCGAAGATTACGTGAACGCAGAGCAGAACGATACTCTTCAGAGAATCGTCCTAAGACATCAAATTATTCCCAGGTTCATAATTTCAATCCTACTACTAAACCTATTTCTGAACCTATGGAGATAGGAGTGCTCAGAGGACCATTAACTCCAGAAGAAAGGCTCCGCAGGAGAGTTAAAAGTTTATGCATGTATTGCGCAAATCCAATGCATACCGTGCAAGATTGCCCATTACTTCAAAAATCCAAAAGAAGTAAGTTTACATATCTTAATACCTCAATACAGATTACCAACCAATCATCCTTTAACATTTTATCTATCTCTCTACAGTGGCACCAAAGACAACTGAAGGTTAATGGCATCATCGATTCTGGGGCTTATGGAAACTTCATAGATTATCACACTGTAGTTTCTAATAAAATTCCTTTAATTTGCAAAACGAAACCTATTTGTGTACGTGTCATTGATGGTTCAACTATTCCTACAGGACCTATAACACATCACACAGAACCACTTCTTATGTCTTTTTTAGGACACACAGAACTTCTGTCTTTTGATGTGATTCCTTCGCCTCAATTCCCTATCATCCTTGGTATTAGCTGGCTCAAACTTCATAATCCACACATAAATTGGGATCCTTTTACAATTACTTTTCCCTCTACGTATTGTAAGAAACAATGTTTTCCAAAACCTTTAATCTTACAGGTTGATTCACTAGAAGAAACCTTACCGAAAGAATATGAACAATACCATGATGTGTTCAGTAAAACGGAAGCGGAGAACCTCCCCCCTCATCGACCGTACGATTGTCCCATTGAGCTTCAACCTGGGGGGGCCAGCATCCCTTACGGTCATCTCTATCCTATGAGCCAACCTGAATTAGACTACCTAAAATAATATCTTGACGACAACCTAAGGAAAGGCTTTATAAGACCTTCAACTTCCCCAGCAGGAGCAGGGATGTTTTTTGTCCGCAACAAAGATTCAACAATCAGACCAATAATTGACTACCGTGAGCTCAACAAGAGAACCATAAAAAACAGGTATCCCCTTCCATTAATACCGGAATTAATCGAACGTCTTTCACAAGCCACTATCTACTCCAAGTTAGACCTGAGAGGAGCTTATAATTTGGTTCGCATAAAGGAAGGACACGAATGGTTAACAGCATTCAGAACAAGATATGGGCTCTACGAATATCTAGTCATGCCTTTTGGATTGTGCAACGCAACCGCCACTTTCCAACATTTTATTAATGATGTCTTTCGTGATCTACTGGATATTTGCCTTGTAGTATATCTGGATGACATACTCATTTATTCAAACAATAAGACAGAACACATTGAACATGTCAGAAAGGTGCTTCAAAGATTAAGAGAAAACAAATTGTACGCTAAATTAGAAAAATGTCTTTTTCATACAAACAAAGTTTCTTTCGTTGGTTACAACATTTCACCTCAGGGAATAGAAATGCAAAAAGAAAAAGTTGAAGCAGTAGAAGATTGGCCTACTCCCAGAAATAAAAAAGAGCTTCAAAAATTTCTAGGATTCGCCAATTACTATAGAAAATTTATAAAGGATTATTCAAAAATTGCAAAACCTCTTACACGTTTAACCAGTACTTTAATTCCTTATCATTGGGATGCCGAAGCTTCTGCTTCCTTTACAACATTAAAAAACAGGTTCACCACCGCTCCCATATTGAAATTCCCAAACGCAAATCTACCATATATACTAGAAGTGGACTCCTCTGATTTTGCTTTAGGAGCAGTGCTGTCGCAACAAGAAACACTTAATAGCCCTATTCACCCTGTTTCATTCCTTTCAAAAATGATGACTCCGGCAGAAAGAAATTACCCCATAGGGGAAAAAGAACTTTTGGCCATTAAACAATCTTTCGAACATTGGAGACATCTGTTGGAGGGTACTACATTCCCTATTAAAGTCTATACTGACCACAAAAACCTCCAATATTTACAATGCAACAAAACGTTATCTGCAAGACAGGTCCGTTGGAGCCTCTATTTTGCTAGGTTTAATTTTAATATCATATATAGACCAGCAAGTAAGAACGGCAAAGCTGATGCCCTGTCACGTTTACCAGACAAACCTCAAGACCTTAACAACAATTTCCCTATCATTCCTAAGGAACAGTTCATTGGTTTCACAAACCTATTCCTTGAAGATATAAGGAAATTTACAAATCAAGAACCAAATCTTCCACATCAATCACTTATTAAGAGAGAAAATGATTACTATCATGGAGAGAAACTGTATGTTCCTGAAGCAATGAGATCACAAATTCTCAAAACATTCCACGACACCCCTCTAGCGGGACATCCAGGAATCTTGCGTACAACAGAATTAATAAAAAGGGATTTCTGGTGGCCAAATATGCAGAAGACTATACAAGATTATGTTCAAACTTGTCTGATCTGTACAACCTCAAAATCAGAAAAAAGACCTCCATATGGCCTACTAATGCCATTACCTACTCCCACTAGACCTTGGCACCATTTATCAATGGACTTTATTGTTGATTTGCCTATTTCGAATAATCAAAACACCATATTTGTAGTAATAGATATCTTCTCAAAAATGGCTCACTTTATTCCGTATCATAAGCTGCCAACTTCTTCCGAAACAGCTCATCTTTTCATCAATAACATCGTCAAACTCCATGGAATCCCTCCAATTCTAACAACTGACAGGGGTTCTCAATTCACCTCACATTTCTGGAGAAAACTCTGTAAAATAACAGGCATTGAACATAGATACACCACAGCTTTCCAAACTCAAACCAACGGGCAGGCAGAACGTCTTAACCAATGGTTAGAACAATATTTAAGGTGTTTCTGTTCATATCACCAAAACGACTGGATGAAATTTATTACAATGGCTGAGTTTGCTTACAATAATTCCTTAAATTCCTCAACTAAACTCACTCCTTTTTACGCAAATTATGGTTTCCATCCACCAATCAATATCAGTTCTCAAGTGATTACTAATTCTCCCCTTGTTGATGATTTTCAGAATTCTCTTATGGATAATTTCACCTTCATCCATAACAATATCAAAAAAGCACAAACCGTACAGAAATCCTATTACGACCTTCGAAGAAGAGTTCCTCCTTCCTATAAGATTGGAGATAAGGTTTGGTTATCCACCAATAATTTAAAATTACAGATACCGAGTAAAAAGTTGGCAACCTTATTCCTTGGACCATTTCCGATCATACGGGTTGTCAATAACAACGCTGTTACCCTTCAACTACCTGACAGTATCAAAGTCCATCCCACCTTCCATGTATCTCTTCTGAAACCTTACGTGAGTACGAGACAGACTACTACAATTCTACCTCCAATGCCACAGACCTTGGACCCTGATGAGTATGAAGTCCAATCGATACTGGATTCCAGATACCATTTGGGTGAACTTCAATATTTAGTCCGATGGAAAAACTACTCCCCTGATGATGATACCTGGGAACCGGCTTCTAACCTCAGAGCCCCTAGGTTACTCTCCATCTTTCATCGCAGACATCCAGATCGTCCTAGACCTGCAGCTGTGGGACAGCTGCCTTGAAGGGGGGGTCATGTCAGGATTCTTCACTGTCCCTTTAAGTTAGAGGAACAATCTGATTGGCGGCAACGCCTTTAAAGCCTAACTACTTCCTTTTACTCATTGCTTAGTAATTTTTTACCTGAAGCCTACCTGATCCAGATTTCCTGAATTCATTGGGGAATATTTAAGCTTACTGACACTATATTAATAATTAAGTCATTGTTGTTTTTTCAACTTACAGAAGCCTCATAATCTGCTTATCTTACGCAGCTTGGAAATACTACAAAAGTTAAATGATTAACCGCAGATCTACTTATTCCATCTAACCGCTTAATACCTGCAAGCATTGTCCGGATTACTTAAACAAAACATCTTTCACCTCATTGCCTTATTCAATACCTGTAAGGAATCAGCAATAATACTGGACCGGACCAATGGCTCTACATTCTCCTCCTCTCTGTGACGTCAGACGCTACCGATCGCGGTAAGAGTAATTTCTTCCTTTTCCTCCTCTCACAGAAAGACCGCTGCAGCTCCTGTATTACCGATAGAAACTATCTCCAAAATCCTCTAATAACTATCGTCTACAGCCTTCTACAACTACTACTACTGAAGTAATATACAATATACAGAGTTAACCCTTTACTAAACTTCACTTTATATTTACTGAATCCTTTTTCCTATAAAGGATTTCACATTATTCAGTGAAACACTACAATATTTAAAGGTACAGCAGTTGTGTTCCTTAAAAGGTTTTTGCACCTCATACTTACAGCATTTTAGAAACTGCCACCGCCTACAAAACCTTACTAAAGTATTAAATCTCCCGTACTGTCTAACACGCCTCCCAAAAATAACCCGACACGTATACCCCTCTATCCGCAATCCCCCCTCTCACTCCTAATAATAAATATATTAACCCCTAAACCGCCGCTCCCGGACCCCGCCGCCAGCTACATATATTTTTTACCCAGTAATCTGACCACCTACACCGCCGCCAGCTACATTAAATGTTTTAACCCCTAATGTGAGCCCCCTACACCGCCGCCAGCTACATTAAAATTATTACCCCCTAATGTGAGCCCCCTACCCCGCCGCCACCTATTTAAACTATATTAACCCCTAATGTGAGCCCCCTACACTGCTGCCACCTATTTAAACTATATTAACCCCTAATATGATCCCCTTACACCGCCGCCACCTATTTAAACTATATTAACCCCTAATGTGAGCCCCCTACACCGCCGCCACCTATATTATATGTACTACCCCCTAATCTGACCCCCTTACACCGCCGCCTCCTATATTAAAATTATTAACCCCTAATCTAATCCCCCTATACCGCCGCCACCTATATGAAATTTATTAACCCCAAAAATACTAAAATTTCCCTACCACTAAACCTAGTCTAACCCTACAAATAGCCTTGAAAAGGGCCTTTTGCGTGGCATTGCCCCAAAGTAACCAGCTCTATTACCAGCCCTTAAAAGGGCCTTTTTTTCGGGGCATTGTCCCAAAGTAATCAGCTCTTTTACCTGTAATCTAATCCCCCTACACCGCCGTCACCTATATTAAATGTATTAACCCCTAATCTGACCCCCCTACACCGCCGCCACCTATATTAACTATATTAACACTAATTATATTAGGGTTAATATAGTTAATATAATTATTATATTATCTATATATTTAATATAGTTAATAATTAATATAGTTATATTATATATTAACTATATTAACCCTATCTAACTCCCCCTAACTTAATTATTATTAAAATAAATCTAAATAATATTAATAATATTAACTAAATTATTCCTATTTAAATCTAAATACTTACCTATAAAATAAACCCTAAGATAGCTACTATATAATTAATAATTACATTGTAGCTATTTTAGGGTTTATATTTATTTTACAGGTAGCTTGGTATTTATTTTAACTAGGTACAATAGCTATTAATCAGTTAATAACTATTTAATAGCTACCTAGTTAAAATAATTACCAAATTACAGGTTAAAATAAATCCTAACCTAAGTTACAAATACACCTACACTATCAATAAATTAATTAAATAAACTACAAATATCTAAACTAAAATACAATTAAATACACTAAACTAAATTACAAAAACAAACAAACACTAAATTACAAAAAATAAAAAAAAAGATTACAAGAATTTTAAGCTAATTACACCTAATCTAAGCCCCCTAATAAAATAATAAAGCCCCCCAAAATAAAAATAAATCCCTACCCTAATCTAAATTACAAAAAGTAATCAGCTCTATTACCAGCCCTTAAAAGGGCCTTTTGTGGGGCATTGCCCCAAAGTAATCAGCTCTTTTACCTGTAAAAAAAAGAACAACCCCCCCATTACAACCCACCACCCACACACCCCTACTCTAAAACCCACCCGATCCCCCTTTAAAAAACCTAAGTCTAACCCTCAAGTGCTCCTTACCTGTCCTGAAGACCGACGGAGAAGGTCCTGTTCCAGGGGGTGAAGTCTTCGTCCAGGCAGCGTCCTCTTCTTCTTCCAGGATCCAGCCAGCGCGGAGTGGAGGAGTTGAAGACTGATGACCGCGGAGCTGAAGACCGTCCATCTGGAACTGAAGACCGGAGATGCTGGAACTGAAGATCGGTGACGCTGGAACTGAAGACCGGAGCTGGAGCGTGGAGGATCCTCTTCATACGATCACCACCGTACACTGAATAGGAATTCAAGGTACGCGATTACAAATGGCTTCCCTTGAATTCCTATTGGCTGATTTGAGCCTTCAAATTCAAATCAGCCAATCGAATGCAAGCTACTTTAATTCTATTGTCTGATTTGAATAGCCAATAGAATAAGAGCTTCTGTAATTCTATTGGCTGATTAGAATAGCCAATAGAATTACAGTAGCTATTATTCTATTGGCTATTCAAATCAGCCAATATAATTAAAGTAGCTCTTAGGTTAGGATTTATCTTACAGGTACTTTGGTAATTATTTTACCTAGGTAGCTATTAAATAGTTATTAACTATTTAATAGCTATTGTACCTAGTTAAAATAAATACCAAGTTACCTGTAAAATAAATATAAACCCTAAAATAGCTACAATGTAATTATTAATTATCTTGTAGCAATCTTAGGGTTTATTTTATAGGTAAGTATTTAGATTTTAAAAAGGAATAATTTAGTTAATATTATTAATATTATTTAGATTTATTTTAATAATAATTAAGTTAGGGGTGTTAGAGTTAGATAGGGTTAATATAGTTAATATATAATATAATAACTATATTAATTATTAACTATATTAATAATATATATAATATAATAACTATATTAACTATATTAACCCTAATATAATTAGGGTTAATATAGTTAATATAGGTGGCGGCGGTGTAGGGGGGTCAGATTAGGGGTTAATACATTTAATATAGGTGGCGGCAGTGTAGGGGGCTTAGATTAGGGGTTAATACATTTAAAATAGGTGGCGGAGGTATAGGGGGATTAGATTAGGGGTTAATATATTTAATATAGGTGGCGGCGGTGTAGGGGGATTAGATTACAGGTAAAAGAGCTGATAACTTTGGGACAATGCCCCGCAAAAGGCCCTTTTAAGGGCTGGTAATAGAGCTGGTTACTTTGGGGCAATGCCCCGCAAAAGGCCCTTTTAAGGGCTCGTAATAGAGCTGGTTACTTTGGGGCAATGCCACGCCCTTTTCAGGGCTATTTGTAGGGTTAGACTTAGGTTTAGTGGTAGGGAAATTTTAGTATTTTAGGGGTTAATAAATTTAATATAGGTTGCGGCGGTATATGGGGATTAGATTAGGGGTTAATAATTTTAATATAGGTGGCGGCAGTGTAAGGGGGTCAGATTAGGGGGTAGTACATATAATATAGGTGGCGGCGGTGTAGGGGGCTCACATTAGGGGTTAATATAGTTTAAATAGGTGGCGGCGGTGTAGGGGGCTCACATTAGGGGTTAATATAGTTTAAATAGGTGGCGGCGGTGTAGGGGGCTCACATTAGGGGTTAATATAGTTTAAATAGGTGGCGGCGGGGTAGAGGGCTCACATTAGGGGTTAATATAGTTTAAATAGGTGACGGCGGTGTAGGGGGATCACATTAGGGGGTTAGACATTTAATGTAGGTGGCGGCGGGGTCCGGGAGCTGCGGTTTAGAGGTTAAACACTTTATTTGGGATGCGGCGGAGGATCGTGGTTGACAGGTAGATAGACATTGCACATGCGTTAGGTGTTAGGTTTTACTTTGCAAGTAGTTTAGGGAGTTACGGGGCTCCAATACTCAGCGTAAGGCTTATTACGCCTGCAATTTGTGGCGAGGTGAAAATGGAGTAAGATTTCTCCATTTTCGCCACTTTAGTCCTTACGCTGTATATTGGATACCAAACTGCGCGGGTTTGGTATACCTGCCTATGGGCCAAAAAACTACAGCCGAAGGCAGAAATATACGAGCGTAACTTCTAGGTTACGCCGTATATAGGATACCAAACCCACGCAAAATTTGGCGTCGCCGGCTTTTGCGGGCAACGATTTATATCGGATCGGGCCCCAGAATTGTTTTTGTTTTAAAGGATAGATAATCCCTTAATTACCTATTCCCCAGGTTTGCATAATCAACACAGTTATATTAATGCACTTTTTACCTCTGTGATTACCTTGTATATATGCTTCTGCCAACTGCCCCCTTATTTAGGTTCTTTTGACAGTTTTGCATTTTAGTCAATCAGTGCTCACTCCTTGGTAAATTCATGTGCATGAGCTCAATGTTATCTATATGAAACACATGAACTAACCTCCTCTAGTGGGGAAAAATGCTTTTAGATTAGAGGCAGCTTTAAGGTCTAAGAAATTAGCATATGAGCCTCCTAGGTTTAGCTTTTAACTAAGAATACCAAGAGAACAAAGCAAAATTGGTTATAAAAGTAAATTGGAAAGTTGTATAAAATTACATGCCTTGTTTGAATCATGAAAAAATGTTTTGGACTTGACTATCCCTTTAACTGGAGAATGCCTGGGGGTTTGCGTATTTCAAACTGAAATATTTGGCCTATAGTTTAGTATATATCACTTTTCTGTCAGTTAAATAAGTGTATTGTGAATTTTGAACAAACTTCACCTGCATAAAGTTGAAGAGATAATTCTGTGAGACCAACTTGTTTAAAATGTTTACTGCATTTCACAAAAATTGTGAGAGAGCCTGAGACATAACCTGGGAAGTCCATTGTTCAGACTAGGGAACTCCCCTGTTCCTCTAACATTCTGAAGCTGTTAGTTTTAGTTTACAATAAAGTAAATACAAAGTGTAATGTAATTTGTAAAAGATGCACAGAAATATACAAAGTATGATCCTAATTTGTTAAAGTAACACAGAAACTTTTAAAACATAATTAGAATTTGTAAAATCACTGCTGGATTTAAATTGAAAACTAAATGTATTAAAATATAAAATAGAGAGTGCAAAGATTAATGTAATAATAATGACCCAATCTGAAGTGTAAAGTAATACAAAACAAAAAGCACAAGAACAAGTATAACAACATTTACCTGTTTAGAATCTTGTTAGAGATCTTGCAGTGCTGAAGGGTTCCACCCTTTTTATTTTAGCATTCTGTGAGTTTAGCCCCTGTAAAGCCTGCACTACAATTTGTCTCCTAGCATGAGAATCTTTTATTGTCAGGCCCTAAATAATGGGCATTGGTATACAGACAGAAGCACGTGTGTGTACAGAAGGTGATAAAATAAGGAGATCTGATTTCCTTGCAAGCTTATTTTAATAGGTTGTGGTTTCAATGGACAGAAAGCTATTTCATATACAAAAATAAACCAAAAGAACCAATTTATCATACATATTATACTCTGCAGCTGGTATAACATGTAATTGAAAACATATTAAAGGGACATGAAACCCATTTTATTTCTTTTATGAGTCAGACAGAGAATACAATTTAAAAAAAGTTTCCAATTTACTTCTAAGCATCTGCAGACTGCCCCCTTATTTCAGTTCTTTTGACAGACTTGCATTTAGCCAATCAGTGCTAACTTCTAGGTAACTAAATGGGCGTGAGCACAATGTTATATATATGGCACACATGAACTAACACCCTCTAGTTGTGACAAATGTAAAAATGCATTCAGATAAGAGGCGGCCTTCAAGAAATTAGCATATGATCCTACCTAGGTTTAGCTTTAAACTAAGAATATCAAGAGTACAAAGCAAAATTGGTGATAAAAGTGAATTGGAAAGTTGTTTAAAATTACATGCCCTATCTGAATCATGAAAGATTATTTTTGACTATCCCTTTAAGGGAAAATTAATTTTACATTACACTGTGCCTACAGTTTTAAAGCTTTAATCTGTGAAAGTGAAATTAGCTTCTAAATTATAAGAATAAAACTAGCATTGCTACTAATAAGATACAGGCAAAACAAATAGTACATAATACATTTACAGTAATTAAATCTAACGCTGACCATTACACATTTTACAACCTTAAGATATTTTTTTATTTAAATTTGAATTACACAAAATTATATATTTACTAAATAATTATACACAGGCTGTGAAACCTATTAAAGTTAGACGGTATAAGGGACAGTATGACTGTTTCTTATCTTGCTATCAAAATGTAAGCAATATTTTTGCTGTCAGTATTGTATTAATATTATTCTAACCTATTTATATTTTATTATGCAGTGCCAGCTATTTGGGTAGATGCCAGAGTTGTTGAGTAATCTTATTTCTACATAGTTTGCAACATTTTTTATGCTGTTAAAATCTTGTTACTATATGATTTTCCACATTATGTTCATAATTTTGATTTTTTTTTTCCATATAAAGTGAATCGATATTTTATTATATTAACTTAGGCCTAGATTTGGAGTTTGGCGGTAGCCGTGAAAACCAGCGTTAGAGGCTCCTAACGCTGGTTTTAGGCTACCGCCGGTATTTGGAGTCATTAAAAAAAGGTTCTAACGCTCACTTTTCAGACGCGACTTTTCCATACCGCAGATCCCCTTACGTCAATTGGGTATCCTATCTTTTCAATGGGATCTTTCTAACTCCGGTATTTAGAGTCGTGTCTGAAGTGAGCGTTAGAAAACTCCAGCCGCAGAAAAAAGTCAGGAGTTAAGAGCTTTCTGGGCTAACGCCGGTTCATAAAGCTCTTAACTACTGTACTCTAAAGTACACTAACACCCAATCTGCCGACCGCAAAGCGCCGCCACCTACGTTATCCTTATGTACCCCTAATCTGCTTCCCCTAACACCGCCGACCCCTATATTATATTTATTAACCCCTAACCTGCCCCCCACAACGTCGCAGCCAGCTACCTACAATATTTAACCCCTAATCTGCCGACCGGAGCTCACCGCTATTCTAATAATTTTTTTTAACCCCTAAAGCTAATTCTAACCCTAACCCTAACACCCCCTTAAGTTAAATATAATTTTATTCTAACAAAATAAATTAACTCTTATTAAATAACTTATTCCTATTTAAAGCTAAATACTTACCTGTAAAATAAATCCTAATATAGCTACAATATAAATTATAATTATATTATAGCTATTTTAGGATTTATATTTATTTTACAGGTAACTTTGTATCTATTTTAACCAGGTACAATAGCTATTAAATAGTTAAGAACTATTTAATAGTTACCTAGTTAAAATAAGTACAAAATTACCTGTAAAATAAATCCTAACCTAAGTTACAATTAAACCTAACACTATACTATCATTAAATTAATTAAATAAAATACCTACAATTATCTACAATTAAACCTAACACTACACTATCAATAAATTAATTAAATAAAATACCTACAATTATCTACAATTAAACCTAACACTACACTATCAATAAATTAATTAAATACAATACCTACAAATAACTACAATGAAATAAACTAAATAAAGTACAAAAAATAAAAAAGAACTAAGTTACAAAAAATAAAAAAATATTTACAAACATTAGAAATATATTACAACAATTTTAAACTAATTACACCTACTCTAAGCCCACTAATAAAATAACAAATCCCCCCAAAATAAAAAAAAATGCCCAACCCTATTCTAAATTACTAAAGTTCAAAGCTCTTTTACCTTACCAGCCCTGAACCAATCAGCCAATCGGATTGAACTTGATTCTGATTGGCTGATTCCATCAGCCAATCAGAATATTCCTACCTTAATTCCGATTGGCTAATAGAATCCTATCAGCCAATCGGAATTCGAGGGAAGCCATCTTGGATGACGTCATTTAAAGGAACCGTCATTCGTCGTTCAGTCGTCGGCCAGGATGGATGTTCCGCGTTGGAGTTCTTCAGGATGCTGCCGCTCCGCTCCGGATGGATGACGATAGAAGATCTCGCTTGGATGAAGACTTCAATCGGATGGAAGACCTCTTCTGCCCCGCTTGGATGAAGACTTTTACCGGATGGAGGACCTCTTCTTGCTCCGCTTGGATGAAGAATTTGGCTAGGCTGGGTGAAGACGACTCTAGGTAGGGAGATCTTCAGGGGCTTAGTGTTAGGTTTATTTAAGGGGGGTTTGGGTTAGATTAGGGGTATGTGGGTGGTGGGTTGTAATGTTGGGGGGGGTATTGTATGTTTTTTTTTACAGGCAAAAGAGCTGAACTTCTTGGGGCATGCCCCGCAAAGGGCCCTGTTCAGGGCTGGTAAGGTAAAAGAGCTTTGAACTTTAGTAATTTAGAATAGGGTAGGGCATTTTTTTATTTTGGGGGGCTTTGTTATTTTATTAGGGGGCTTAGAGTAGGTGTAATTAGTTTAAAATTGTTGTAATATATTTCTAATGTTTGTAAATATTTTTGTATTTTTTGTACTTTAGTTAGTTTATTTCATTGTAGTTATTTGTAGGTATTGTATTTAATTAATGTATTGATAGTTTAGTGTTAGGTTTAATTGTAGGTAATTGTAGGTATTTTATTTAATTAATTTAATGATAGTATAGTGTTAGGTTTAATTGTAACTTAGGTTAGGATTTATTTTACAGGTAATTTTGTACTTATTTTAACTAGGTAACTATTAAATAGTTCTTAACTATTTAATAGCTATTGTACCTGGTTAAAATAAATACAAAGTTACCTGTAAAATAAATATAAATCCTAAAATAGCTATAATATAATTATAATTTATATTATAGCTATATTAGGATTTATTTTACAGGTAAGTATTTAGCTTTAAATAGGAATAAGTTATTTAATAAGAGTTAATTAATTTTTGTTAGATTTAAATTATATTTAAGTTAGGGGGGTGTTAGTGTTAGGGTTAGACTTAGCTTTAGGGGTTAATACATTTATTAGAATAGCGGTGAGCTCCAGTCGGCAGATTAGGGGTTAATGTTTGAAGTTAGGTGTCGGCGATGTTAGGGAGGGCAGATTAGGGGTTAATACTATTTATTATAGGGTTAGTGAGGCGGATTAGGGGTTAATAACTTTATTATAATAGCGGTGCGGTCCGGTCGGCAGATTAGGGGTTAATAAGTGTAGGCAGGTGGAGGTGACGTTGTGGGGGGCAGATTAGGGGTTAATAAATATAATATAGGGGTCGGCGGTGTTAGGGGCAGCAGATTAGGGGTACATAGGGATAATGTAAGTAGCGGCGGTTTATGGAGCGGCAGATTATGGGTTAATAATAATATGCAGGAGTCAGCGATAGCGGGGGCGGCAGATTAGGGGTTAATAAGTGTAAGGTTAGGGGTGTTTAGACTCGGGGTACATGTTAGAGTGTTAGGTGCAGACGTAGGAAGTGTTTCCCCTTAGCAAACAATGGGGCTGTGTTAGGAGCTGAACGCGGCTTTTTTGCAGGTGTTAGGTTTTTTTTCAGCTCAAACAGCCCCATTGTTTCCTATGGGGGAATCGTGCACGAGCACGTTTTTGAGGCTGGCCGCGTCCGTAAGCAACTCTGGTATCGAGAGTTGCAGGTTGCGTTAAATATGCTCTACGCTCCTTTTTTGGAGCCTAACGCAGCCATTCTGTGGACTCTCAATACCAGAGTTATTTTAAAGGTGCGGCCAGAAAAAAGCCAGCGTTAGCTACGCGGGTCGTTACCGACAAAACTCTAAATCTAGCCGTAATTTAGTTACAGTGCATATTTTATTTTTATTCTATATTTGACCATAACACCATTAATGGGAATTCACTAAACTGCAAATAAGCTTGTAAAAAATTGTGCATCTGATAATATATTGCCTGGTCAAAAATATTACACAAGTAATGTCTTTTGAGCAGAATTATCCTTTTCCATCTATATCTCTTCTGTTAACACAAATTATATAAGATTAAAGGGACATTATAGTTAAAAAAAAAACACAAAATAGAAGTGGCGCTCGGAACCCGTCCTGAGCAGAACTCATTTCTGATCTAATCAGCAGAGCTAGTCACATGACTCAGATGTGCAACTAGCACTGCTGATTGGATCAGCTGTGTTTTCCACTCAGGACGAGTGGGAGTTAAACCGTGGCCGGACTGTTATCCGACGGACATTTGTCCGACTGATATTTGTGTTATGGATAATATTCTCACAGACAAATGGCCGTCAGATAAAAGTCCGGCCACCAGATAGATAAATAGATAGATAGATAAGGATAGATACAGATCGAAAGACAGATAGATAGAGATAGATACAGATCAAAAGATAGGCAGAAAGATAGATAGATAAATAGATAGATAGTTAAATGCATGTCGTGGGGGGTGAGACCCATGGTTAGGTTCCCAGAGGCAGTTGCGGTGCCTAAGGCTCAGATTAGAACAGAGCACTCTGGAGTGTATCTGACCTCGGCCGACGTCGGAACACAGTCTCTCGGACATATGTCTGACAGACAAATATGCTCTAGGCATTCTGTCCATCGACATTTTCTCCAAGCACCGAGTTAAACACACATTACTGCAGGGTTGATAGTCTTAAAGGGACAGTCTAGTCCAAAATAAACTTTCATGATTCAGATAGATTCAGATACATTTTCCAATTTACTTTTATCACTAATTTTGCTTTGTTCTTTTGGTATTCTTAGTTGAAAGCTAAACCTAGGAGGTTCATATGCTAATTTCTAAGCCCTTGAAGGCCGCCTCTTCTCTCAGGGCATTTTGACAGTTTTCCCCACTAGAGGGTGTTAGTTCATGTGTGTCTTATAGATAACACTATGCTCACGCACGTGGAGTTCAGGTGAGCCAGCTCTGATTGGCTAAAATGGATGTCTGTCAAAAGAACTGAAATAAGGGGGCAGTTTGCAGAGGCTTAGATACAAGGTAACCACAGAGGTAAAAAGTGTATTTATATAACTGTGTTGGTTATGCAAAACTAGGGAATGGGTAATAAAGGACTATCTATTTATTTATAAAATAATAGTCCTAAAGCCTGTGTACATGGGCCATTTATTGCAGTACAGGGGCCCCATCCCTTGCTCTCTCCCCCCTCTTTTTTGCTCTTTCTCTTCCCCCTCTCTTTTGCTCTCTCTCTCCCCTCTATTTTTCTCTCTCTCGCCCCCCGCTCTTTTGTACTCTCTCCCCACACTTTTGAGCTCTCTCCCCTCTCTTTTGTGCTCTCTCTCTCCCCCCTCTCTTTTGGGCTCTCTCTCTCCCCCCTCTCTTTTGCTCTCTCTCTCCCCCTCTCCTTTGCTCTCTCTCTCCCCCCTCTCTTTTGCTCTCTCTCTCCCCCTCTCTTTTGCTCTCTCTCTCTCCCCCCTCTCTTTTGTTCTCTATCCCCTCTCTTTAGTTCTCTCTCCCCCTCTCTTTTGCTCTCTCTCCCCCTCTCTTTTGCTCTCTCTCTCCACCTTCTCTTGCTCTCTCTCTTTCCCCCCTCTCTTTTGTTCTCTCTCTCTCAACCCTCTCTTGCTCTCTCTCTTCCCCCTCTATTTTGCACTCTCTTCCCATCTCTTTTGCACTCTCTCTCCCACCTCTCTTTTGCTCTCTTTCTCCCCCCCCTCTCTTTTGCTCTCTTTCTCCCACCTCTCTTTTGCTCTTTCTCTCCCATTTTTGTTGCACTCTCTCCCCCCTTCTCTTTTGCTCTCTCCCCCTTCTCTTTTGCTCTCTCTCCCCCATCTCTTTTTTGCTCTCTCTCCCCCTCTCTCTTTTGCTCTCTCTCTCTCTCTCTCTTTCTCTCCCTCCCTATCTTTTGCTCTCTCTCCCTCTTTTGCTCTCTCTCTCTACCCCTCTTTTTTGCTCTCTCTCCCCCCTCTCTTTTGATCTCTCTCTCACCCCCTCTCTTTTGCTTTCTCTCCCCTCTCTTTTGCTCTCTCTGTCTCTCCCCCTCTTTTGCACTCTTTCTCCCCTCTTTTGCTCTCTCTCCCCCCCCCCCTCTTTTGCTCTCTCTCTCCCCCTCTCTTTTGCTCCCTCCCCTGTATTTTGCTCTCTCTAACACCTCTTTTTTGCTCTCTCTCACCCTCCTCTCAGGGCATTTTGACAGTTTTTCACCACAGGGTGTTAGTTCATGTGTGTCATATAGATAACACTGTGCTCATGCACATGGAGTTCAAATGTGCCAGCTCTGATTGGCTAAAATGGATGTCTGTCAAAAGAACTGAAATAAGGGGGCAGTTTGCAGAGGCTTAGATACAAGGTAACCACAGAGGTAAAAAGTGTATTTATAAAACTGTGTTGGTTATGCAAAACTAGGGAATGGGTAATAAAGGGACTATCTATTTATTTATAAAATACTAGTCCTAAAGCCTGTGTACACGGGCCATTTTTTGCAGTACAGCAGTCCCACCACTTGCTGTTTCCCCCCTCTATTTTGCTCCTTCTCTTCCCCCTCTCTTTTGCTCTCTCTCCCCCCTCTCTTTTTCTCTCTCTCTCCACCCTATCTTTTGCGCTCTCTCCCCTCACTTTTGAGCTCTCTCCCCTCTCTTTTGCGCTCTCTCTCTCCCCCCTCTATTTTGCTCTCTCTCTCCCCCTCTCCTTTGCTTTCTCTCTACACCCTCTCTTTTGCTCTCTCTCTCTCCCCTCTCTTTTGCTCTCTCTCTCTCTCCCCCTCTCTCTCTCTCTCCCCCTCTCTTTTGCTCTCTCTCCCCCTCTCTTTTGCTCTCTCTCTCTCAAACCTCTCTTGCTCTCTCTCTTCCCCCTCTATTTTGCGCTCTCTCCCCATCTCTTTTGCACTCTCTCTCCCACCTCTCTTTTGCTCTCTTTTGCTCTCTTTCTCCCCCTCTCTTTTGCTCTCTTTCTCCCCCTCTCTTTTGCTCTCTCTCTCTCCCATTTTTGTTGCTCCCTCTCCCCCCCTTCTCTTTTGCTCTCTCCCCCTTCTCTTTTGCTCTCTCTCCCCCATCTCTTTTTTTGCTCTCATTCCCCCTCTCTCTTTTGCTCTCTCTCTCTCTCTCTCTCTCTCTCTCTCTCTCTCTCTCCTTCTCTTTTGCTCTCTCTCTTTCCCTCTTTTGCTCTCTCTCTCCCCCTCTTTTTTGCTCTCTCTCTCCCCCTCTCTTTTGAATTCTCTCCCCCCCTCTCTTTTGATCTCTCTCACCCCCTCTCTGTTGATCTCTCTCCCCTCTCTTTTGCTCTCTCTCTCTCTCTCTCTCTCTCTGTCTTCCCCCTCTCTTTTGTTCTCTCTGTCTCTCCCTCTTTTGCACTCTCTCTCCCCTCTTTTTCGCTCTCTCTCCCCCCCTCTTTTGCTCTCTCTCCCTCTCTTTTGCTCCCTCCCTCCCATGTATTTTGCTCTCTCTCACACCTCTTTGTTGTGCTCTCTCACCCTTCTCTCAGGGCATTTTGACAGTTTTTCACTACTAGAGGGTGTTAGTTCGTGTGTGTCATATAGATAACACTGTGCTCATATCCATGGAGTTCAAATGAGCCAGCTCTGATTGGCTAAAATGGATGTCTGTCAAAAGAACTGAAATAAGGGGGCAGTTTGCAGAGGTTTAGATACAAGGTAACCACAGAGGTAAAAAGTGAATTTATATAACTGTGTTGGTTATGCAAAACTAGGGAATGGGTAATAAAGGGACTATCTATTTATTTATAAAATACTAGTCCTAAAGCCTGTGTACACGGGTCATTTTTTGCAGTACAGCGGTCCCAAACCTTGCTGTCTCAACCTTCTATTTTGCTCTCTCTCTTCCCCCTCTCTTTTACTCTCTCTCTCCCTTCTCTTTTGCTCTCTCCCCCTCTCTTTTATGCTCTCTCCCCTCTCAATTGCACACTCTCCCCTCTATTTTGCGCTCTCTCTCTCCCCCCTCTCTTTTGCTCTCTCTCTCCCCCTCTCTTTTGCTCTCTCTCCCCCCTCTATTTTGCTCTCTCTCTCCCCCTTCTCTTGCTCTCTCTCTCTCCCCCCTCTCTTTTGCTCTCTCTCTCTCTCTCTCTCTCTCTCTCTCTCTCAAACCTCTCTTGCTCTCTCTCTTCCCCCTCTATTTTGTGCTCTCTCCCCATCTCTTTTGAACTCTCTCTCCCACCTCTCTTTTGCTCTCTTTCTCTCCCTCTCTTTTGCTCTCTTTCTCCCCCTCTCTTTTGATCTCTCTCTCCCATTTTTGTTGCTCTCTCTCCCCCCTTTTCTTTTGCTCTCTCCCCCCCCTTCTCTTTTGCTCTCTCTCCCCCATCTCTTTTTTGCTCTCTCTCCCTATATTTTTCTCTTTCTCTCTCCCTCTTTTGCTCTCTCTCTCCCCCTCTTTTTTGCTCTCTCTCTCCCCCTCTCTTTTGAATTCTCTCCCCCTCTCTCTTTTCATCTCTCTCTCTCACCCCCTCTCTTTTGCTCTCTCTTCCCTCTCTTTTGCTCTCTCTCTCTGTCTTCCCCCTCTCTTTTGCTCTGTCTATCCCCCTCTTTTGCACTCAGTCTCCCCTCTTTTGCGCTCTCTTCCCCCTCTTTTGCGCTCTCTCCCTCTCTTTTGCTCCCTCCCTCCCCTGTATTTTGCTCTCTCTCACACCTCTTTTTTGCTCTCTCTCACCCTTCTCTCAGGGCATTTAGACAGTTTTTCATGACTAGAGGGTGTTAGTTCGTGTGTGTCATATAGATAACACTGTGCTCATATACATGGAATTCAAATGAGCCAGCTCTGATTGGCTAAAATGGATGTCTGTCAAAAGAACTGAAATAAGGGGCAGTTTGCAGAGGCTTAGATACAAGGTAACCACAGAGGTAAAAAGTGTATTTATAAAACTGTGTTGGTTATGCAAAACTAGGGAATGGGTAATAAAGAGACTATCTATTTATAAAATACTAGTCCTAAAGCCTGTGTACACGGGCCATTTTTTGCAGTACAGCGGTCCCACCACTTGCTGTTTCCCCCCTCTATTTTGCTCCTTCTCTTCCCCCTTTCTTTTGCTCTCTCTCTCCCCTCTCTTTTTCTCTCTCTCTCCACCCTCTCTTTTGTGCTTTCTCCCCTCACTTTTGAGCTCTCTCCCCTCTCTTTTGCGCTCTCTCTCTCCCCCCTCTATTTTGCTCTCTCTCTCCCCCTCTCCTTTGCTTTCTCTCTACACCCTCTCTTTTGCTCTCTCTCCCCTCTCTTTTGCTCTCTCTCTCCCCCTCTCTCTCTCTCCCCCTCTCTTTTGCTCTCTCTCCCCCTCTCTTTTGCTCTTTCTCCCCCTCTCTTTTGCTCTCTCTCTCTCAACCCTCTCTTGCTCTCTCTCTTCCCCCTCTATTTTGCGCTCTCTCCCCATCTCTTTTGCACTCTCTCTCCCAACTCTCTTTTGCTCTCTTTCTCCTCCTCTCTTTTGCTCTCTTTCTCCCACCTCTCTTTTGCTCTTTCTCTCCCATTTTTGTTGCACTCTCTCCCCCCCTTCTCTTTTGCTCTCTCCCCCTTCTCTTTTGCTCTCTCTCCCCCATCTCTTTTTTGCTCTCTCTCCCCCTCTCTCTTTTGCTTTCTCTCTCTCTCTCTCTCTCTCTCTCTCCTTATCTTTTGCTCTCTCTCTCTCCCTCTTTTGCTCTCTCTCCCCCCCTCTTTTTTGCTCTCTCTCTCCCCCTCTCTTTTGAATTCTCTCCCCCCCTCTCTTTTTGATCTCTCTCACCCCCTCTCTGTTGATCTCTCTCCCCTCTCTTTTGCTCTCTCTCTCTCTCTCTCTCTCTCTCTCTGTCTTCCCCCTCTCTTTTGCACTCTCTGTCTCTCCCCCTCTTTTGCACTCTCTCTCCCTTCTTTTTCACTCTCTCTCCCCCCTCTTTTGCTCTCTCTCCCTCTCTTTTGCTCCCTCCTTCCCCTGTATTTTGCTCTCTCTCACACCTCTTTTTTGCGCTCTCTCACCCTTCTCTCAGGGCATTTTGACAGTTTTTCACTACTCTTCCCCTTCTCTTTTGCTCTCTCTCTCCCCTCTATTTTTCTCTCTCTTGCCCCCCGCTCTTTTGCACTCTCTCCCCACACTTTTGAGCTCTCTCCCCTCTCTTTTGCGCTCTCTCTCTCCCCCCTCTCTTTTGGGCTCTCTCTCTCCCCCCTCTCTTTTGCTCTCTCTCTCCCCCTCTCCTTTGCTCTCTCTCTCCCCCCTCTCTTTTGCGCTCTTTCCCCCTCTCTTTTGCTCTCTCTCTCCCCCCTCTCTTTTGTTCTCTATCCCCTCTCTTTAGTTCTCTCTCCCCCTCTCTTTTGCTCTCTCTCTCCCCCTCTCTTTTGCTCTCTCTCTCCACCTTCTCTTGCTCTCTCTCTTTCCCCCCCTCTCTTTTGTTCTCTCTCTCTCAACCCTCTCTTGCTCTCTCTCTTCCCCCTCTATTTTGCACTCTCTTCCCATCTCTTTTGCACTCTCTCTCCCACCTCTCTTTTGCTCTCTTTCTCCCCCCTCTCTTTTGCTCTCTTTCTTCCACCTCTCTTTTGCTCTTTCTCTCCCATTTTTGTTGCACTCTCTCCCCCCTTCTCTTTTGCTCTCTCCCCCTTCTCTTTTGCTCTCCCTCCCCCATCTCTTTTTTGCTCTCTCTCCCCCTCTCTCTTTTGCTCTCTCTCTCTCTCTCTCTCTCTCTCTCTCTCTCTCTCTCTCTCTCTCTCTCTCTCTCTTTCTCTCCCTCCCTATCTTTTGCTCTCTCTCCCTCTTTTGCTCTCTCTCTCTACCCCTCTTTTTTGCTCTCTATCCCCCCTCTCTTTTGATCTCTCTCTCTCACCCCCTCTCTTTTGCTTTCTCTCCCCTCTCTTTTGCTCTCTCTCTGTCTTCCCCCTCTCTTTTGCTCTCTCTGTCTCTCCCCCTCTTTTGCACTTTCTCTCCCCTCTTTTGCGCTCTCTTCCCCCCTCTTTTGCTCTCTCTCCCCTCTCTTTTGCTCCCTCCCCTGTATTTGCTCTCTCTAACACCTCTTTTTTGCTCTCTCTCACCCTCCTCTCAGGGCATTTTGACAGTTTTTCACCACAGGGTGTTAGTTCATGTGTGTCATATAGATAACACTGTGCTCATGCACATGGAGTTCAAATGTGCCAGCTCTGATTGGCTAAAATGGATGTCTGTCAAAAGAACTGAAATAAGAGGGCAGTTTGCAGAGGCTTAGATACAAGGTAACCACAGAGGTAAAAAGTGTATTTATAAAACTGTGTTGGTTATGCAAAACTAGGGAATGGGTAATAAAGAGACTATCTATTTATTTATAAAATACTAGTCCTAAAGCCTGTGTACACGGGCCATTTTTTGCAGTACAGCAGTCCCACCACTTGCTGTTTCCCCCCTCTCTCTCCCCTCTCTTTTTCTCTCTCTCTCCACCCTCTCTTTTGCGCTCTCTCCCCTCACTTTTGAGCTCTCTCCCCTCACTTTTGCGCTCTCTCCCCTCACTTTTGAGCTCTCTCCCCTCTCTTTTGCGCTCTCTCTCTCCCCCCTCTCTTATGCTCTATCTCTCCCCCTCTCCTTTGCTTTCTCTCTACACCCTCTCTTTTGCTCTCTCTCTCTCCCCTCTCTTTTGCTCTCTCTCTCTCTCTCTCTCTCTCTCTCTCTCTCTCTCTCTCTCCCCCTCTCTCTCTCTCTCTCTCTCTCCCCCTCTCTTTTGCTCTCTCTCCCCCTCTCTTTTGCTCTCTCTCCCCCTCTCTTTTGCTCTCTCTCAACCCTCTCTTGCTCTCTCTCTTCCCCCTCTATTTTGCGCTCTCTCCCCATCTCTTTTGCACTCTCTCTCCCACCTCTCTTTTGCTCTCTTTCTCCCCCTCTCTTTTGCTCTCTTTCTCCCCCCTCTCTTTTGCTCTCTCTCTCTCTCTCCCATTTTTGTTGCTCCCTCTCCCCCCTTCTCTTTTGCTCTCTCCCCCCTTCTCTTTTGCTCTCTCTCCCCATCTCTTTTTTGCTCTCATTCCCCCTCTCTCTTTTGCTCTCTCTCTCTCTCTCTCTCTCTCTCTCTCTCTCTCTCTCTCCTTCTCTTTTGCTCTCTCTCTCTCCCTCTTTTGCTCTCTCTCTCCCCCTCTTTTTTGCTCTCTCTCCCCCCCTCTCTTTTGAATTCTCTCCCCCCCTCTCTTTTGATCTCTCTCACCCCCTCTCTGTTGATCTCTCTCCTCTCTCTTTTGCTCTCTCTCTCTCTCTCTGTCTTCCCCCTCTCTTTTGCTCTCTCTGTCTCTCTCCCTCTTTTGCACTCTCTCTCCCCTCTTTTTCGCTCTCTCTCCCCCCTCTTTTGCTCTCTCTCCCTCTCTTTTGCTCCCTCCCTCCCCTGTATTTTGCTCTCTCTCACACCTCTTTTTTGCGCTCTCTCACCCTTCTCTCAAACCTCTCTTGCTCTCTCTCTTCCCCCTCTATTTTGTGCTCTCTCCCCATCTCTTTTGAACTCTCTCTCCCACCTCTCTTTTGCTCTCTTTCTCTCCCTCTCTTTTGCTCTCTTTCTCCCCCTCTCTTTTGATCTCTCTCTCCCATTTTTGTTGCTCTCTCTCCCCCTTTTCTTTTGCTCTCCCCCCCTTCTCTTTTGCTCTCTCTCCCCCATCTCTTTTTTGCTCTCTCTCCCTATATTTTTCTCTTTCTCTCTCCCTCTTTTGCTCTCTCTCTCCCCCTCTTTTTTGCTCTCTCTCTCCCCCCTCTCTTTTGAATTCTCTCCCCCTCTCTCTTTTGATCACTCTCTCTCACCCCCTCTCTTTTGCTCTCTCTTCCCTCTCTTTTGCTCTCTCTCTCTCTGTCTTCCCCCTCTCTTTTGCTCTGTCTATCCCCCTCTTTTGCACTCAGTCTCCCCTCTTTTGCGCTCTCTTCCCCCTCTTTTGCTCTCTCTCCCTCTCTTTTGCTCCCTCCCTCCCCTGTGTTTTGCTCTCTCTCACACCTCTTTTTTGCTCTCTCTCACCCTTCTCTCAGGGCATTTTGACAGTTTTTCACGACTAGAGGGTGTTAGTTCGTGTGTGTCATATAGATAACACTGTGCTCATATACATGGAATTCAAATGAGCCATCTCTGATTGGCTAAAATGGATGTCTGTCAAAAGAACTGAAATAAGGGGGCAGTTTGCAGAGGCTTAGATACAAGGTAACCACAGATGTAAAAAGTGAATTTATATAACTGTGTTGGTTATGCAAAACTAGGGAATGGCTAATAAAGGGACTATCTATTTATTTATAAAATACTAGTCCTAAAGCCTGTGTACACGGGTCATTTTTTGCAGTACAGCGGTCCTAACCCTTGCTGTCTCAACCTTCTATTTTGCTCTCTCTATTCCCCCTCTCTTTTACTCTCTCTCTCCCTTCTCTTTTGCTCTCTCCCCCTCTCTTTTATGCTCTCTCCCCTCTCATTTGCACACTCTCCCCTCTCTTTTGCGCTCTCTCTCTCCCCCTCTCTTTTGCTCTGTCTCTCCCCCTCTCTTTTGCTCTCTCTCTCCCTCTCTTTTGCTCTCTCTCTCCCCCTCTATTTTGCTCTCTCTCTCCCCCTTCTCTTGCTCTCTCTCTCTCCCCCCTCTCTTTTGCTCTCTCTCACTCTCTCTCTCTCTCTCTCTCAAACCTCTCTTGCTCTCTCTCTTCCCCCTCTATTTTGTGCTCTCTCCCCATCTCTTTTGAACTCTCTCTCCCACCTCTCTTTTGCTCTCTTTCTCTCCCTCTCTTTTGCTCTCTTTCTCCCCCTCTCTTTTGATCTCTCTCTCCCATTTTTGTTGCTCTCTCTCCCCCTTTTCTTTTGCTCTCCCCCCCCCTTCTCTTTTGCTCTCTCTCCCCATCTCTTTTTTGCTCTCTCTCCCTATATTTTTCTCTTTCTCTCTCCCTCTTTTGCTCTCTCTCTCCCCCTCTTTTTTGCTCTCTCTCTCCCCCCTCTCTTTTGAATTCTCTCCCCCTCTCTCTTTTGATCTCTCTCTCTCACCCCCTCTCTTTTGCTCTCTCTTCCCTCTCTTTTGCTCTCTCTCTCTCTGTCTTCCCCCTCTCTTTTGCTCTGTCTATCCCCCTCTTTTGCACTCAGTCTCCCCTCTTTTGTGCTCTCTTCCCCCTCTTTTGCTCTCTCTCCCTCTCTTTTGCTCCCTCCCTCCCCTGTATTTTGCTCTCTCTCTCACCTCTTTTTTGCTCTCTCTCACCCTTCTCTCAGGGCATTTTGACAGTTTTTCACGACTAGAGGGTGTTAGTTCGTGTGTGTCATATAGATAACACTGTGCTCATATACATGGAATTCAAATGAGCCAGCTCTGATTGGCTAAAATGGATGTCTGTCAAAAGAACTGAAATAAGGGGCAGTTTGCAGAGGCTTAGATACAAGGTAACCACAGAGGTAAAAAGTGTATTTATAAAACTGTGTTGGTTATGCAAAACTAGGGAATGGGTAATAAAGAGACTATCTATTTATTTATAAAATACTAGTCCTAAAGCCTGTGTACACGGGCCATTTTTTGCAGTACAGCAGTCCCACCACTTGCTGTTTCCCCCCCTCTATTTTGCTCCTTCTCTTCCCCCTTTCTTTTGCTCTCTCTCTCCCCTCTCTTTTTCTCTCTCTCTCCACCCTCTCTTTTGTGCTTTCTCCCCTCACTTTTGAGCTCTCTCCCCTCTCTTTTGCGCTCTCTATCTCCCCCCTCTATTTTGCTCTCTCTCTCCCCCTCTCCTTTGCTTTCTCTCTACACCCTCTCTTTTGCTCTCTCTCCCCTCTCTTTTGCTCTCTCTCTCTCTCCCCCTCTCTTTTGCTCTCTCTCCCCCTCTCTTTTGCTCTCTCTCCCCCTCTCTTTTGCTCTCTCTCTCTCAACCCTCTCTTGCTCTCTCTCTTCGCCCTCTATTTTGCGCTCTCTCCCCATCTCTTTTGCACTCTCCCAACTCTCTTTTGCTCTCTTTCTCCCCCTCTCTTTTGCTCTCTTTCTCCCCCCTCTCTTTTGCTCTCTCTCTCTCTCCCATTTTTGTTGCTCCCTCTCCCCCCTTCTCTTTTGCTCTCTCCCCCCTTCTCTTTTGCTCTCTCTCCCCCATCTCTTTTTTGCTCTCTCTCCCCCCCTCTCTTTTGCTCTCTTTCTCCCACCTCTCTTTTGCTCTTTCTCTCCCATTTTTGTTGCACTCTCTCCCCCCTTCTCTTTTGCTCTCTCCCCCTTCTCTTTTGCTCTCTCTCCCCATCTCTTTTTTGCTCTCTCTCCCCCTCTCTCTTTTGCTCTCTCTCTCTCTCTCCTTATCTTTTGCTCTCTCTCTCTCTCCCTCTCTCCCCCCTCTTTTTTGCTCTCTCTCTCCCCCTCTCTTTTGAATTCTCTCCCCCCTCTCTTTTGATCTCTCTCACCCCCTCTCTGTTGATCTCTCTCCCCTCTCTTTTGCTCTCTCTCTCTCTCTCTCTCTCTCTCTCTCTCTCTCTCTCTCTGTCTTCCCCCTCTCTTTTGCTCTCTCTGTCTCTCCCCCTCTTTTGCACTCTCTCTCCCCTCTTTTTCGCTCTCTCTCCCCCCTCTTTTGCTCTCTCTCCCTCTCTTTTGCTCCCTCCCTCCCCTGTATTTTGCTCTCTCTCACACCTCTTTTTTGTGCTCTCTCACCCTTCTCTCAGGGCATTTTGACAGTTTTTCACTACTAGAGGGTGTTAGTTCGTGCGTGTCATATAGACACGCTCATATCCATGGAGTTCAAATGAGCCAGCTCTGATTGGCTAAAATGGATGTCTGTCAAAAGAACTGAAATAAGGGGGCAGTTTGCAGAGGCTTAGATACAAGGTAACCACAGAGGTAAAAAGTGAATTTATATAACTGTGTTGGTTATGCAAAACTAGGGAATGGGTAATAAAGGGACTATCTATTTATTTATAAAATACTAGTCCTAAAGCCTGTGTACACGGGTCATTTTTTGCAGTACAGCGGTCCCAACCCTTGCTGTCTCCCCCTTCTATTTTGCTCTCTCTCTTCCCCCTCTCTTTTACTCTCTCTCTCCCTTCTCTTTTGCTCTCTCCCCTCTCTTTTATGCTCTCTCCCCTCTCGTTTGCACTCTCTCCCCTCTCTTTTGCGCTCTCTCTCTCCCCCCTCTCTTTTGCTCTCTCTACCCCTCTCTTTTGCTCTCTCTCTCCCCTCTATTTTGCTCTCTCCCCCCTCTCTTGCTCTCTCTCTCCCCCCTCTCTTTTGCTCTCTCTCTCTCTCTCTCTTTCTCTCTCTCTCTCTCAAACCTCTCTTGCTCTCTCTCTTCCCCCTCTATTTTGTGCTCTCTCCCCATCTCTTTTGCACTCTCTCTCCCACCTCGCTTTTGCTCTCTTTCTCCCCCTCTCTTTTGCTATCTTTCTCCCCCTCTCTTTTGCTCTCTCTCTCTCCCATTTTTGTTGCTCTCTCTCCCCCTTTTCTTTTGCTCTCTCCCCCCCTTCTCTTTTGCTCTCTCTCCCCCATCTCTTTTTTGCTCTCTCTCCCTATATTTTTCTATTTCTCTCTCCCTCTTTTGTTCTCTCTCTCCCCCTCTTTTTTGCTCTCTCTCTCCCCCTCTCTTTTGAATTCTCTCCCCCTCTCTCTTTTGATCTCTCTCTCTCACCCCCTCTCTTTTGCTCTCTCTTCCCTCTCTTTTGCTCTCTCTCTCTGTCTTCCCCCTCTCTTTTGCTCTGTCTATCCCCCTCTTTTGCACTCAGTCTCCCCTCTTTTGCACTCTCTTCCCCCTCTTTTGCTCTCTCTCCCTCTCTTCTGCTCCCTCCCTCCCCTGTATTTTGCTCTCTCTCACACCTCTTTTTGTGCTCTCTCACCCTTCTCTCAGGGCATTTTGACAGTTTTTCACGACTAGAGCGTGTTAGTTTGTGTGTTTCATATAGATAACACTGTGCTCAAATACATGGAGTTCAAATGAGCCAGCTCTGATTGGCTAAAATGGATGTCTGTCAAAAGAACTGAAATAAGGGGGCAGTTTGCAGAGGCTTAGATACAAGGTAACCACAGAGGTAAAAAGTGTATTTATATAACTGTGTTGGTTATGCAAAACTAGGGAATGGGTAATGGGAATAAAGGGACTATCTATTTATTTATAAAATACTAGTCCTAAAGTCTGTGTACATTGGCCATTTTTTGCAGTACAGCGGTCCCACCCCTTGCTGTCTCCCCCCTCTATTTTGCTCTCTCTCATTCCCCTCTCTTTTACTCTCTCTCTCTCCCTTTTCTTTTGCTCTCTCCCACTCTCTTTTACGCTCTCTCCCCTCTCTCCCCTCTCTTTTGCGCTCTCTCCCCTCTCTTTTGCGCTCTCTCTCCCCCCTCTCTTTTGCTCTCTCTCTCTCCCCCTCTCTTTTGCTCTCTCTCCCCCTCTCTTTTGCTCTCTCTCTCCCCCTTCTTTTTTTTTCTCTCCCCCCCCCCCTCTCTCTCTCTCTCCCCCTCTGTTTTGCTCTCTCTCTCTCTCCACCCTCTCTTGCTCTCTCTCTTCCCCCTCTATTTTGTGCTCTCTCCCCATCTCTTTTGCTATCTTTCTCCCCCCTCTCTTTTGCTTTCTCCCCCTCTCTTTTGCTCTCTCTCCCATTTTTGTTGCTCTCTCTCCCCCCTTTTCTTTTGCTCTCTCCCCCCCTTCTCTTTTGCTCACTCTCCCCATCTCTTTTTTTGCTCTCTCTCTCTCCCTATCTTTTGCTCTTTCTCTCTCCCTCTTTTGCTCTCTCTCTCCCCCTCTTCTTTGCTCTCTCTCTCCCCCCTCTCTTTTGAATTCTCTCCCCCCCACTCTTTTGATCTCTCTCTTTCACCCCCTCTCTTTTGCTCTCTCTCCCCTCTCTTTTGCTCTCTCTCTCTGTCTTCCAACTCTCTTTTGCTCTCTCTGTCTCTCTCCCTCTTTTGCACTCAGTCTCCCCTCTTTTGCGCTCTCTCCCCGCTCTTTTGCTCTCTCCCCCTCTCTTTTGCTCCCTCCCCTGTATTTTGCTCTCTCTCACCCTTCTCTCAGGGCATTTTGACAGTTTTTCACGACTAGAGGGTGTTAGTTCATGTGTGTCATATAGATAACTCTGTGCTCATGCACATGAAGTTCAAATGAGCCAGTTCTGATTGGCTAAAATGGATGTCTGTCAAAAGAACTGAAATAAGGGGGCAGTTTGCAGAGGCTTAGATACAAGGTAACCACAGAGGTAAAAAGTGTATTTATGTAACTGTGTTGGTTATGCAAAACTAGGGAATGGGTAATAAAGGGACTATCTATTTATTTATAAAATACTAGTCCTAAAGCCTGTGTACATGGGCCATTTTTTGCAGTACAGCAGTCCCACCCCTTGCTGTCTCCCCCCTCTATTTTGCTCTCTCTCTTCCCCCTCTCTTTTGCTCTCTCTCTCTCCCTTCTCTTTTGCTCTCTCCCCCCCACTCTTTTGCTCTCTCTCTCCCCTTCTTTTTTTCCTCTCTCTCTCTCTCTCTCTCTCTCTCTCTCTCTCTCTCTCTCTCTCTCTCCCTCTCTCTCTCTCTCCCCCTCTCTTTTGCTCTCTCTCTCTCCACCCTCTCTTGCTCTCTCTCTTCCCCCTCTATTTTGTGCTCTCCCCCCTCTCTTTTGCTCTCTCTCCACCCTCTCTTGCTCTCTCTCTTCCCCCCTCAATTTTGTGCTCTCTCCCCATCTCTTTTTGCTCTCTTTCTCCCCCCCTCTCTTTTGCTCTCTTTCCCCCCCCCCTTTTGCTCTCTCTCCCATTTTTGTTGCTCTCTCTCCCCCCTTTTCTTTTGCTCTCTCCCCCCTTCTCTTTTGCTCACTCTCCCCATCTCTTTTTTGCTCTCTCTCTCCCTATCTTTTGCTCTTTCTCTCTCCCTCTTTTGCTCTCTCTCTCCCCCTCTTCTTTGCTCTCTCTCTCCCCCCTCTCTTTTGAATTCTCTCCCCCCTCTCTTTTGATCTCTCTCTCTCACCCCCTCTCTTTTGCTCTCTCTCCCCTCTCTTTTGCTCTCTCTCTCTGTCTTCCACCTCTCTTTTGCTCTCTCTGTCTCTCCCCCTCTTTTGCACTCAGTCTCCCCTCTTTTGTGCTCTCTCCCCCTCTTTTGCTCTCTCCCCCTCTCTTTTGCTCCCTCCCTCCCCTGTATTTTGCTCTCTCTCACACCTCTTTTTTGCTCTCTCTCACCCTTCTCTCAGGGCATTTTGACAGTTTTTCACGACTAGAGGGTGTTAGTTCATGTGTGTCATATAGATAACTCTGTGATCATGCACATGAAATTCAAATGAGCCAGCTCTGATTGGCTAAAATGGATGTCTGTCAAAAGAACTGAAATAAGGGGGCAGTTTGCAGAGGCTTGGATACAAGGTAACCACAGAGGTAAAAAGTGTATTTATGTAACTGTGTTGGTTATGCAAAACTAGGGAATGGGTAATAAAGGGACTATCTATTTATTTATAAAATACTAGTCCTAAAGCCTGTGTACATGGGCCATTTTTTTCAGTACAGCAGTCCCACCCCTTGCTGTCTCCCCCCTCTATTTTGCTCTCTCTCTTCCCCCTCTCTTTTGCTCTCTCTCTCTCCCTTCTCTTTTGCTCTCTCCCCCCTCTCTTTTACGCTCTCTCCCCTCTCTTTTGCGCTTTCTCCCCTCTCTTTTGCGCTCTCTCTCTCTCCCCGCCTCTCTTTTGCTCTCTCTCTCCCCCTCTCCTTTGCTCTCTCCACCCTCTCTTATGCTCTCTCTCTCCCCCCCTCTCTTTTGCTCTCTCTCTCTCCCTTCTCTTTTGCTCTCTCCCCCCTCTCTTTTACGCTCTCTCCCCTCTCTTTTGCGCTTTCTCCCCTCTCTTTTGCGCTCTCTCTCTCTCCCCCCCTCTATTTTTCTCTCTCTCTCCCCCTCTCTTTTGCTCTCTCTCTCTCCCTCTCTTTTGCTCTCTCTCTCCCCCTTTCTTGATCTCTCTCTCCCCCCTCTCTTTTGCTCTCTCTCCCCTCTCTTCTGTGCTCTCTCCTCTCTCTTTTGCACTCTCTATCTCCCCTCTATTCTGCTCTCTCTCTCTCCCCCCTCTCCTTTGCTCTCTCTCCACCCTCTCTTTTGCTCTCTCTCCCCCTCTCTTTTGTTCTCTCTCTCCCCCTCTCTTTTGCTCTCTCCCCCCCTTTTGCTCTCTCTCTATCAACCCTCTCTTGCTCTCTCTCTTCCCCCTCTATTTTATGCTCTCTCCCCATCTATTTTGCACTCTCTCTCCCACCTCTCTTTTGCTCTCTTTCTCCCCCTCTCTTTTGCGCTCTCTCTCTCCCATTTTTGTTGCTCTATCTCCCCCCTCTCTTTTGCTCTCTCTCCCCTCTCTTCTGTGCTCTCTCCCCTCTCTTTTGCACTCTCTATCTCCCCCTCTCTTCTGCTCTCTCCCCCCTCTCCTTTGCTCTCTCTTTCCACCCTCTCTTTTGCTCTCTCTCTCTCTCTCTCTCCCTTTTGTTCTCTCTCTCCCCCTTTCTTTTGCTCTCTCTCTCCCCCTCTCTTTTGCTCTCTCTCCCCCTCTCTTTTGCTCTCTCTCTCCCCCTCTCTTTTGCTCTCTCTCTCCCCCTCTTTTGCTCTCTCTATCAACCCTCTCTTGCTCTCTCTCTTCCCCCTCTATTTCGCGCTCTCTCCCCATCTCTTTTGCACTCTCTCTCCCACCTCTCATTTGCTCTCTTTCTCCCCCTCTCTTTTGCTCTCTCTCTCTCTCCCATTTTTGTTGCTCTCTCTCCCCCCTTCTCTTTTGCTCTCTCCCCTCCTCTCTTTTGCTCTCTCTCTCTCCATATATTTTGCTCTCTCTCTCTCTCTCTCTCTCCCTTTTTTGCTCTCTCTCTCCCCCTCTTTTTTGCTCTCTCTCTCCCCCCTCTGTTTTGAATTCTCTCTCCCTCTCTTCTGATCTCTCTCTCACCCCCTCTTTTTTTCTCTCTCTCCTCTCTCTTTTGCTCTCTCTCTGTCTCCCCCCTCTCTTTTGCTCTCTCTGTTTTTCCCCTCTTTTGCAATCTCTTTGCCCTCTTTTGCTCTCTCTCTTCCCCTCTTTTGCTCTCTCTCCCCTGTATTTTGCTCTCTCTCACAACTCTTTTTTGCTCTCTCTCACCCTTCTCTTTTACTCTCTCCCACCACTCTCTTTTGCTCTCTATGTTTTTCCCCTCTTTTGCAATCTCTTTCCCCTCTTTTGCTCTCTCTCTTCCCCTGTATTTTGCTCTCTTTCACCCTTCTCTTTTACTCTCTCCCACCCCTCTCTTTTGCGCTCTCTCCCCTATCTTTTGCGCTCTCTCCCCTCTCTTTTGCAATCTCTCTCCACCCTCTCTTTTTTTCTCTCTCTCTCCCCCTCTCTTTTGCTCTCTCTCTCTCCCCCCTCTCTTTTACTCTCTCTCCCCCTCTCTTTTGCTCTCTTTCTCCCCCTCTCTTTTGCTCTCTCTATCCCATTTTTGTTGCTCTCTCTCCCCCCTTCTCTTTTGCATTCTCTCCCCCCTTCTCTTTTGCTCTCTCTCCCCCCTCTCTTTTGCTCTCTCTCTCCCTATCTTTTGCTCTCTCTCTCTCCCTCTTTTGATCTTTCTCTCTCCCCCCTCTTTTTTGCTCTCTCTCGCCTCTATTTTGCTCTCTCTCTCTGTCTCCCCTCTCTTTTGCTCTCTGTCTCTCCCCCTCTTTTGCAATCTCTCTCCCCTCTTTTGCTCTCTCTCTTCCCCTATTTTGCTCTCTCTCCCCCTCTCTTTTGCTCTCTCCCTCCCCTGTATTTTGCTCTTTCTAACACCTCTTTTTTGCTCTCTCTCACCCTTCTCTTTTACTCTCTCCCACCCCTCTCTCTTGCTCTCTCTCACCCCTCTCTTTTGCTCTCTCTCACCCCTCTCTTTTGCTCTCTCTCACCCCTGTCTTTTGCTCTCTCTCCCCCTCTTTTGCTATATATCTCCCCTCTTGTGCTCTCTCTCTAATTCAGACACTCAGACAGCCACGGCAGCTCCCACCCGCCCCCATCACGCCCAGATTCTCCCCCTTCATGCCCAGCTCCACCCCCTTCACAACACGGCTTGCCCCTTCACGGCCGGTCAGCTCTGCCCCTTCATGGATTAGGTGCCAGCAACCAGCCCAGGTCAGTTTGTTGAAGGCCAGGTGTGTTTGTCCTCATGCAGTCTCTACTGCAGATGACAGCTTCGGACAAACACACTTGGGCCTCTATTTATCAAGCCGTCAACCGCAAATACGCTGGAATTCCGCAGCGTAATTGGGGAGAGCCTGATTCATCTTAGTTATCAAAGCCTACAGACCGGCAAAAGTAGAAATTTGTGATGTAAAATACGATCCGCAGGTCTTAGTCCGACACAGATCGATGCTTACATCAATACAGATTTTCCAAATGCAAATTCAGCACTATCTGACTACTTTTGCTAGTTAACAAATATCTACCAGGTACGCTCGCCACTATTCCGGCCCAGCGTACCTGCTTTTCAATCCGCCGCCCTGGAGGCGGCGGATGCCATAGGAATCAATGGGAGTCTAAAAGCAGTGAAAGCTCATGTTCCCATTGATTCCTATGGGAGAATAAAAGTTACGTTTACACCTAGCACCCTAACATGTACCCCGAGTCTAAACACCCTTAATCTGTCCCCTGACACCGCCGCCACCTACATTTTACTTATTAACCCCTAATCTGCTGCCCCACACAGCAACCACATACATAAAGTTATTAACCCCTATCCCGCCGTTCCCGGAGCCCACCGCAACTAAATAAATGTATTAACCCCTAAACCCCTGGCCTCCCACATCACCATAAACTAAATTAACCTATTAACCCCTAAACCTAACAACCCGCTAACTGTACATTAAATATTAACTCATCCCTATCTTATAATAAATTTAAACTTACCTTTAAAATTAAATTAAATTATATTAAAGTAATAACCTACCCTAACTATTATACTAAAATTACATTAAACTATATTAAACTATTAATTAACCTACCCTAACTATTATACTAAAATTACATTAAACTACAAATTAAATTAACTATATTCCATATTTAAACACCTAACCCTACTCAAATAATTTAAATCTACACTAAAATATTACTAAGTTACAAAAAACTAACAACTAAGTTACAAAAAATAACAAACACTAAGTTACAATATTGATCTTTCATCCTATTGGCTGAACCAATCAGCCAATAGGATTGAGCTTGCATTCTATTGGCTGATTGCAACAGCCAATAGGATTTTTTCAACCTGAATTCCGATTGGCTGATAGAAATCAGTCAATCGGAATCTAAGGGACGCCATCTTGGATGACGTCACTTAAAGCAACCTTCATTCGGGAAGAAGACGTCGTAAGAAGAGGATGCTCCACATCGGATGTCTGGAAGATGAAGCTGCTCCGCGCTGGATGGATGAAGATAGAAAATGCCGTCTGTGAAGACTTCTGCGGACTTGGATGAAGACTTCTGCCGGCTTCTTTGAGGATGGATGTTGGATCTTCAAATCTGTAAGTGGATCTTCAGGAGTTAGTGTTAGTTTTTTTTTTTAAGGGTTTATTGGGTGGGCTTTAGTTTTAGATTAGGGTTTTGGCAGCAGTAAAGCTAAATGCCCTTTTAAGGGCAATGCCCACCCAAATGCCCTTTTCAGGGCAATGAGGAGCTTAGTTTTTTTTTAGTTAGGTTTTTATTTGGGGGGTTTGGTTGTGTGGGTGGTGGGTATTACTGTTGGGGGGATATTTGTATTTTTTATTTACAGGTAAAAGAGCTGATTTCTTTGGGGCAATGACCCGCAAAAGGCCATTTTAAGGGCTATTTGTAGTTTATTGTAGGCTAGGGTTTTTTATTGGGGGGGGGGGGCTTTTTTATTTTCATAGGGCTCTTAGATAAGGTGTAATTAGTTTAAATCTTTGATAATTTAATTTGATTTTTTGTAATTTAGTGTTTATTTTTTTGGTAACATACACCAAGATTACGAGTTTTGCGTTAACAGGGGTGCGTTGCTAACGAGCCTTTCTTTTTCACCGCTCCCTTAAGACAATGCTGGTATTAGAGGTTTTTTTAAACCTGGCGTTAGCCGCAGAAAGGTGAGCGTAGAGCAGAATTTAGCGCCACATCTCACCTCAATACCAGCGTTGCTTACGGTAGCGGTAAGCTGGCTAAACGTGCTTGTGCACGATTTCCCCATAGGAAACAATGGGGCTTAACCGGCTGAAAAAAAAACAAACACCTGCAAAAAAGCAATGCTCAGCTTCTAACGCAGCCCCATTGTTTCCTATGGGGAAAGGAATTTTATGTCTACACCTAACACCCTAACATGAACCCCGAGTCTAAACACCCCTAATCTTACTCTTATTAACCCCTAATCTGCCGTCCCTGACATCGTCGCTACCTACATTATAATTATTAACCCCTAATCTTCCGCTCCGGACACCGCCGCCACCTACATTTTCCCTATGAACCCCTAATCTGCTGCCCCCAACATCGCCGAACCCTACATTATATTTATTAACCCCTAATCTGCCCCCCAACATTGCCGCAATCTAACTACACTTATTAACCCCTAATCTGCCGCCGCCACTATAATAAAGTTATTAACCCCTAAACCTAAGTCTAACACTAACCCTAACACCCCCCTAATTTAAATATAATTTAAATAAAATTACTACAATTAAATAAATTATTCCTATTTAAAACTAAATACTTACCTATAAAATAAACCCTAAGATAGCTACAATATAACTAATAGTTACATTTGTATCTATCTTAGGGTTTATATTTATTTAACAGGCAACTTTGTATTTATTTTAACTAGGTACAATAGTTATTAAATAGTTAATAACTATTTAATAACTACCTAGCTAAAATAAATACAAATTTACCTGTAAAATAAATCATAACCTAAGTTACAATTACACCTAACACTACACTATCATTAAATTAACTAAATGAATGAATCCTATATAAAACTAAAGACTTACCTGTAAAATAAACCCTAATATAGCTGCAATATAACTAATAGTTACATTGTAGCTATTTTAGCATTTATATTTATTTAACAGGCAACTTTGTATTTATTTTAACTAGGTACAATAGTTATTAAATAGTTATTAACTATTTAATAACTACCTAGTTAAAATAAGTACAAATTTACCTGTAAAATAAATCCTAACCTAAGTTACAATTACACCTAACACTACACTATCATTAACTAATGGCTAGATTTAGAGTTCTGCGGCCAAAGGGGTGCGTTAGCTATGCATGCTTTTTTTCCCCCGCACCTTTTAAATACCGCTGGTATTTAGAGTTCACAGAATGGCTGCGTTAGGCTCCAAAAAAGGGAGCGTAGAGCATAATTACTACCACTGCAACTCTAAATAACAGCGTTGCGGACGCGGCCAGCTTAAAAACGTGCTCGTGCAAGATTCCCCCATAGAAAACAATGGGGCAGTGTGAGCTGAAAAAAAACCTAACACCTGCAAAAAAGCAGCGTAACTAAAGTACAAAAAATAAAAAAGAACTAAGTTACAAAAAATAAAAAAATATTTACAAACATTAGAAAAATATTACAACAATTTTAAACTAATTACACCTACTCTAAGCCCCCTAATAAAATAACAAAGACCCACAAAATAAAAAAATGCCCTACCCTATTCTAAATTAAAATAGAAAAGCTCTTTTACCTTACTAGACCTTAAAAGGGCCATTTGCGGGGCATGCCCCAAAGAATTCAGCTCTTTTGCCTGGAAAAAAACATACAATACCCCCCCCCCAACATTACAACCCACCACCCACATACCCCTAATCTAACCCAAACCCCCCTTAAATAAACCTAACACTAAGCCCCTGAAGATCTCCCTACCTTGTCTTCACCACGCCGGGTTCACCGATCCGTCTACCGAAGTCTTGATCCAAGCCTCCGAAGTCTTGATCCAAGCCCAAGCGGGGGCTGAAGAGTGACGTCCATCCTCCGGCTGAAGTCTTTTTTTTTTTTTTGTTTCATAGTTTTTTTTATTAGAACATTAGAGAGTGTACAATAAGAAAAAACAGGTAAAATAAATACATGATGATACATTTTGCAATCACTCTATGACTGAGGTAGATAAATTAAATTAGCTTCCATTTTCACTAAAATAAAGACACAACTTAATCTTTCTTGCTTATCCACTGTCAAAGAGTTTCCTTTATCACCAGTTGGCAAGTGTTAATAAATTATATCCATACTTATATATAGCTTCAGACAATGCATATTGACATCAGTGTTCTCTTCATCAGTGGCACAATATATCTACACCTCTAACATCCTTATTTTTCACAAATTAAATTATACAGGATTTGGTTTATCGCCTCATCCTAGAGCAATAAGTCCATACACATACTTGAAATTGGGGTCATTTAAACATTTAGCATATTTAACATATAAGGTATACTAGAATCACTATTTAGCAATGAGAACAAAGAAAAAATAACACAAAAGGAGAAAAAAAAAAAAAAGCTCTTTTCCTCTCCCCCTCCCCGCACTGCACTTTCCTTATCCCTCCGCTTCATCATTAATTCGTACCTGGCTCCTCTGTAGTAAATACTCCACGTAGTTACATGTGTAAAAGGGAGCTAGAAACTTAGCTTGGATATTTTTATCATATGACTGTATGAAACTGTACCATTTATTACAATATTTCTTTATACGTTGCTCTGAGCCAGTAGCACAGTCAAATTGCTCTATTACCACTTGTTTCATCATTAGATGTATTAAGTTGTGAATAGAAGTTTTTTTTTATCTTTCCAACCTTTAAGAATATCTACCATGCAATTAATAAAGCGTACATTTAATTGTCTATGCGTATCATGATCGACTAAGAAAAATATGTGCTTTTTCTCCAGCTTAACCGTGACCTGTAATACTTTGCTTAGCCAATAGCTTATCTTGGCCCAAAATTGATAAATTTTGGGACACGTCCAAAACATATGTATTATATCAGCATTGATATTTGTGCATCTAGAACACACATGCTCAAAATTGTGCGACCACTTATTTAAGGTGGCGGGAGGAATATAACTACGATTTAACAATTTAAAGTGGCTTTCTCTCCAATTCGCCGCCAAAGTAGCATTTTCTACCTTCTGTATACTTCTAATAATATCTTCTTTTTGTATATCTTGAAAAAATTTGACAAAATTACCTGTAAAATAAATCCTAACCTAAGTTACAATTAAACCTAACACTACACTAGCAATAAATTAATTAAATAAAATACCTACAATTATCTACAATTAAACCTAACACTACACTATCAATAAATTAATTAAATAAAATACCTACAATTAAATACAATTAAATAAACTAACTAAAGTACAAAAAATAAAAAAGAACTAAGTTACAAAAAATTAAAAAATATTTACAAAACATTAGAAAAATATTACAACAATTTTAAAATAATTACACCTACTCTAAGCCCCCTAATAAAATAACAAAGACCCCCAAAATAAAAAAATGCCCTACCCTATTCTAAAATTAAAATAGAAAAGCTCTTTTACCTTACCAGCCCTTAAAAGGGCCATTTGCGGGGCATGCCCCAAAGAATTCAGCTCTTTTGCCTGGAAAAAAACATACAATACCCCCCCCCAACATTACAACCCACCACCCACATACCCCTAATCTAACCCAAACCCCCATTAAATAAACCTAACACTAAGCCCCTGAAGATCTCCCTACCTTGTCTTCACCATGCCGGGTTCACCGATCCGTCCACCGAAGTCTTGATCCAAGCCTCCAAAGTCTTGATCCAAGCCCAAGCAGGGGCTGAAGAGTGACGTCCATCCTCCGGCTGAAGTCTTGATCCAAGCGGGCAGAAGAGGACATCCGGACCGGCAAACATCTTCATCCAAGCCGCATCTTCTATGTTCTTCAATCCAATGACGACCGGCTGATCTTCAAGACCTCCAGCGCGGATCCATCCATCTTCACGACGACTTCCCGACGAATGACAGTTCCTTTAAGGGACATTATTCAAGATGGCGTCCCTAGAATTCCGATTGGCTGATAGGATTCTATCAGCCAATCGGAATTAAGGTAGGAAAATTCTGATTGGCTGATGGAATCAGCCAATCAGATTCAAGTTCAATCCGATTGGCTGATCCAATCAGCCAATCAGATTGAGATCGCATTCTATTGGCTGTTCCGATCAGCCAATAGAATGCGAGCTCAATCTGATTGGCTGATCGGTGAACCCGGCGTGGTGAAGACAAGGTAGGGAGATCTTCAGGGGCTTAGTGTTAGGTTTATTTAAGGGGGGTTTGGGTTAGATTAGGGGTATGTGGGTGGTGGGTTGTAATGTTGGGGGGGGCATTGTATGTTTTTTTTCCAGGCAAAAGAGCTGAATTCTTTGGGGCATGCCCCGCAAATGGCCCTTTTAAGGGCTGGTAAGGTAAAAGAGCTTTTCTATTTTAATTTTAGAATAGGGTAGGGCATTTTTTTATTTTGGGGGTCTTTGTTATTTTATTAGGGGGCTTAGAGTAGGTGTAATTAGTTTAAAATTGTTGTAATATTTTTCTAATGTTTGTAAATATTTTTTTATTTTTTGTAACTTAGTTCTTTTTTATCTTTTGTACTTTAGTTAGTTTATTTAATTGTATTTAATTGTAGGTATTTTATTTAATTAATTTATTGATAGTGTAGTGTTAGGTTTAATTGTAGATAATTGTAGGTATTTTATTTAATTAATTTATTGCTAGTGTAGTGTTAGGTTTAATTGTAACTTAGGTTAGGATTTATTTTCCAGGTAATTTTGTAATTATTTTAACTAGGTAACTATTAAATAGTTCTTAACTATTTAATAGCTATTGTACCTGGTTAAAATAATTACGAAGTTACCTGTAAAATAAATATTAATCCTAAAATAGCTACAATATAATTATAATTTATATTGTAGCTATATTAGGGTTTATTTTACAGGTAAGTATTTAGCTTTAAATAGGATTAATTTATTTAATAAGAGTTAATTTATTTCGTTAGATTTAAATTATATTTAACTTAGGGGGGTGTTAGTGTTAGGGTTAGACTTAGCTTTAGGGGTTAATACATTTATTAGAGTAGCGGTGAGATCCGGTCGGCAGATTAGGGGTTAATTATTGTAGGTAGGTGGAGGCGACGTTGGGGGCGACAGATTAGGGGTTAATAAATATAATATAGGGGTCGGCGGTGTTAGGGGCAGCAGATTAGGGGTACATAGGGATAACGTAGGTTGCGGCGGTGTGCGGTCGGCAGATTAGGGGTTAATAATTATAGGTAGGTGGTGGCGATGTTGGGGGCAGGAGATTAGGGGTTAATAAATATTATGTAGGTGTCAGCGGTATTAGGGGCAGCAGATTAGGGGTGCATAGGGATAACGTAGGTTGCGGCGGTGTACGGAGCGGTAGATTAGGGGTTAATAATAATATGCAGGGGTCAGCGATAGCGGGGACGGCAGATTAGGGGTTAATAAATATAATATAGGGGTCGGCGGTGTTAGGGGCAGCAGATTAGGGGTACATAGGGATAACGTAGGTGGCGGCGGTGTATGGAGCGGCAGATTAGGGGTTAAAATTTTTTATTAGAGTGGCGGCGATGTGGGGGGGCCTCGGTTTAGGGGTACATAGGTAGTTTATGGGTGTTAGTGTACTTTAGAGCACAGCAGTTAAGAGCTTTATGAACCAGCGTTAGCCCAGAAAGCTCTTAACTACTGACTTTTTTCTGCGGCTGGAGTTTTGTCGTTAGATTTCTAACCCTCACTTCAGCCAAGACTCTAAATACCGGCGTTAGAAAGATCCCATTGAAAAGATAGGATACGCCAATGGCGTAGGGGGATCTGCGGTATGGAAAAGTCACGGCTGGAAAGTGAGCATTAGACCCTTTCCTGACTGACTCCAAATACTAGCGGGCGGTAAAAACCAGCATTAGGAGCCTCTAACGCTGGTTTTGACGGCTACTGCCAAACTCTAAATCTAGGCCTAAATTAACTAAATTACCTACAATTAAATACAATTAAATGAAATAAACTAAAGTACAAAAAACCCCCCACTAAATTACAGAAAGTAAAAAAAATATTACAATTTTTTTAAACTAATTACACCTAATCTAATCCCCCTAATAAAATAAAAAAGCCCCCCAAAATAATAAAATTCCCTACCCTATACTAAATTACAAATAGCCCTTAAAAGGGCCTTTTGCGGGGCATTGCGCCAAAGTAATCAGCTCTTTTACCTGTAAAAAAAATACAATACCCCCCCAACATTAAAACCCACCACCCACACACCCAACCCTACTCTAAAACCCACCCAATCTCCCCTTAAAAAAACCTAACACTACACCCTTGAAGATCACCCTACCTTGAGACGTCTTCACCCAGCTGGGCACAAGTGGACCTCCAGAGGGACAGAAGTCTTCATCCAATCCGGGCAGAAGAGGTCCTCCAAGCGACAGAAGTCTTCATCCAGACGGCATCTTCTATCTTCATCCATCCGGAGCAGAGTGGGTCCATCTTCAATCCAGCCGACGCAGAGCATCCTCTTCAAATGAAGTCCAAGTGAAGAATGAAGGTTCCTTTAAATGACGTCATCTAAGATGGAATTAAGGTAGGAAAAATCAGCCAATAGGATTGAAGTTCAATCCTATTGGCTGATCCAATCAGCCAATAGGATTGAGCTCACATTCTATTGGCTGTTCCAATCAGCCAAAAGAATGCGACCTCAATCCTAATGGCTGATTTTTCCTGCCTTAATTCCTATTGGCTGATAAAATCCTACCAGCAAATCAGAATTCAAGGGACGCCATCTTGGATGACGTCATTTAAAGGAACCTTCATTCTTCGCTTGGAGAGGATGCTCCGCGTCGGCTGGATTGAAGATGGATCCGCTCCGCTCTGAATGGATGAAGATAGAAGATGCCATCTGGATGAAGACTTCAGCAGCTTGGAGGACCTCTTCTGCCTGGATCGGATGAAGACTTCTGCCCCTCTGGAGGTCTACTTGTGCCCGGCTGGGTGAAGATGTCTCAAGCTAGGGTGATCTTCAAGGGGTTAGTGTTAGGTTTTATTAAGGGGGGATTGGGTGGGTTTTAGAGTAGGGTTGGGTGTGTGGGTGGTGGGTTTTCATGTTGGGGAGTATTGTATTTTTTTTTACAGGTAAAAAGCTGATTACTTCGGGGCAATGCCCCGCAAAATGCCCTTTTAAGGGCTATTTGTAATTTAGTATAGGGTAGGGAATTTTATTATTTTGAGGGGCTTTTTTATTTAATTAGGGGGATTAGATTAGGTGTAATTAGTTTAAAAAAATGGTAATTTTTTTTTATTTTCTGTAATTTAGTGGGGGTTTTTTTGTACTTTAGTTTATTTTATTTAATTGTTTTTAATTGTAGGTAATTTAGTTAATTAAGTTAATGATAGTGTAGTGTTAGGTGTAATTGTAACTTAGGTTAGGATTTATTTTACAGGTAAATTTGTACTTATTTTAACTAGGTAGTTATTAAATAGTTAATAACTATTTAATAACTATTGTACCTAGTTAAAATAAATACAAAGTTGCCTGTAAAATAAATATAAACCCTAAGATAGATACAAATGTAACTATTAGTTATATTGTAGCTATCTTAGGGTTTATTTTATAGGTATTTAGTTTTAAATAGGAATAATTTATTTAATTGTAGTAATTTTATTTCATTTTATTTAAATTATATTTAAGTTAGGGGGGTTAGACTTAGTGTTAGGGGTTAATAAATTTAATATAGTAGTGGCAATGTTGGGGGCAGCAGATTAGGGGTTAATAAATGTAGATAGGTGTCAGCGATGTTAGGGATGGCAGATTAAGGATTAATAAAATTTAACTAGTGTTTGCGAGGCGGGAGTGTGGCGGTTTAGGGGTTAATATATTTATTACATTGGCGGCGATGTCTGGTCGGCAGATTAGGGGTTAAAAACTTTATTATACTGTTTGTGATGTGGGGGGGCTCGGTTTAGGGGTTAATAGGTAGTTTATCGGTGTTAGTATACATTGTAGCACTTTAGTTAAGAGTTTTATGTTACGGCGTTAGCACATAAAACTCTTACCTACTGACTTTTAAATGCGGTAGGAGTCTTGACAGGGGAGGGTCTACCGCTTACTTCTTCCAAGACTCGTAATTCCAGCGTTAGGCAAATCCCATTAAAAAGATAGGATACGGAATTGACGTAAGGGGATTTGCGGTAAGCTCGAGTCGCGGAAGAAAAGTGAGCGGTACACCTGTACCTGCCAGACTCTTAATACCAGCGGGCATTAAAAAGCAGCGTTGGGGGGCGTGTCTAAGCAGTGGCCATGATAGGTCACATATTTTAAGCCTCTAACAAAAATCTACTTGATTTAAGATATATCGCATGATTTACTCAGCACTATTCACCACAAAGCACATCATCAGCTTTCTAAGGACTTGCTTATTAGATTCATACTAGAATCCTCATATCTGCACTTGCCTAGTGCCTAAATCAGTCGACAAGATATCAACTTGCAGCCTATCTCACATAACAACGGAACCCCCTCCCCACCCCCTGGAGAGTAAAATAAGCTCATCATGCCCTCTCTCAGCAGAGAAGAATTCTATATCACATTAAATACGCTCCTTTCTGGCTTCGAACAACAAATGGAACACTGCTTCAGCGATCTAACTTCAGTACTTAAAGGGAGTACAAGTGAAGAGGCGCCACTGCAGCCTGCTAATATAGGCCTCGCTGTGCCTTCCGACACCCAGACCCAAGATAATGTGGAGGCCTCCTGCCTTCGGTTAGTATCGATGACTCACTCTATCCTGGATAACGCAATAACAAGAAGGGATGAACCCGAGACCACTACCTCAGAGACCGAAGTACCAGTGTCAGCACTGAGCAACCAATGCCCACCTGATCCACACCTACTCAATACCCAGTGCTGCACGGATGTCAGGCTCACAAATATGCCTGCAACAAAACAAAGAATGGTTTGGACCACAGGCACTGAGTTAGCAGTATTTTAAGTATTTGTAGCGAATTGTGTACATAGAGCAGTTACATAGGCATTACCCCGGAGCAATGTGTAAAAGCACCACAGACACAGTTTGCATTTGATTTATGAATAATAGCTCACAGGTAGGTAAGGCTTCACTAGCATTAGCAGGGAGACAGTGAAGCAGCAACCTGACTGTGAACTAAATGACAGAGAAAAAATAATAACTAAAAATAGAGCTCAGTTTATGCGCAAAATAGGAAAATTAGAATTAGCAAGATTTTACATCAGAGAGCAAGTAAAGCGTATTGTAGTACCTGGTAGTCTAAGGAAAAAGCTTTTAGGTAGAACAATGATTCCAGGTCAGCTCCGATGAAGCAGTTTCGATTAGAGTGGAGAGCTGAAAGGCGCTCTGCTTGGCGTGTGACGTCACAGAGGCAGCAGATCCGGTTGCGCTGTGTAGACTTCAGACAGGCACAGTGATTGTAACAGGCGTGATACTCTGGTGCTGGAGAGCTAATCAGAGTGCAGCTCAGTTAGTAGCAAAATGAACAATACCAAGCAAAGAGGTAAGTGGGAGGCTGGTATTTATGGAGATCCTGAAGATTAGTTAAAGGGGCAGTAAGACAGGCAAAAACCTGACAGGACTCCCCCCCTAAGAGCAACTCCGGTGCTCAAGAAGTAGGACGGTCAGGGTTGCGTTGATGGAATCTGGAGATGAGTCTAGGAGCTGATATGTTGGATGATGGTTCCCAGGAGTTATGTTCTGAGGAATAACCCTTCCATTTAATCAGGTACTGTAGAGTGCCTCTTCGACTTCTAGAATCCAGGATGTTTTCTACTTCATACTCCATGTTCGGGTCAATAGAGACCGGAGGTAGGGATTGTCCAGTTGGATGATCACGTAGATGTTTATAGGGTTTAAGCAAGGATACATGAAATGTAGGGTGTATCTTGAGCGTGGAGGGTAGTGTGAGACGGTCAGCATTACAGTTGATGATGCGCTGGATGGGAAACGGACCTATGAACAGAGGTGAGAGTTTCCTTGAGGGTGTGCATAAACGTAGATTTTTAGTGGAAAGCCACACAAGGTCACCAACAGAATAAGCAGGAGGAGGAACATGTTTACGATCATAATACCTCTTTTGCACAAGTTTAGCAGTGTCAATGGTTTGTTTGATGGTTGCAAAGTTGGTGACAATGGAGGAAGTGAGATCGGAAATATGTGGGTGATCTGGAATTTTTTCAGGAAGAAATTGAAATTTGGGGTGAAACCCATAATTAATATAGAAGGGAGTCTGTTTGGTAGTGGAATGTACAGTATTGTTGAATACAAATTCGGCATAATGGAGGTAATGGGACCAGGTGTTTTGTGCAGTATGACAATAAGAGCGTAGAAACTGTTCTACCCACTGATTGCACCGCTCTGTTTGCCCGTTAGTCTGTGGATGATATGAGGAAGATAATCTCTTCTCGATGCAGAATTGTTCGCAGAAGGCAGACCATAGGGCACTGGTAAATTGTGATCCACGATCTGTGAGGATGTTAGAGGGCAAGCCATGTAATTTGAATACGTTAGTCATTAGTAAATGTATGGTTTCAGCAGCTGTAGGTAACTTGTGATATGGAATCAGGTGAAGCATTTTGCTGAATAAGTCCACAACAACTAAAATTGTTGTGTAATTACTAGAGTTTGGTAAGTCCACTATGTAATCAAGAGCAATGTGCTGCCATGGCTTATCCGGAGTAGGAATAGATAGTAACAAGCCGAAAGGTGGTCTTTTAATCCTCTTTGTAGTAGTACAAACATAACAGGAGTTAATGTACATGGTGACATCGGTTGTGATAGTTGGCCACCAATAGGATCTGATAATTAGTTCCTTGGTTTTAGTTATGCCACAGTGTCCCCCCAAGGGTGAATCATGAGCAGATTTCAGTAGCTGGTTTCGAAGTGAAGGTGGGATGTATATCTTGCCCTGGTAGCAGTAGAGACCATCTGAATTCTTGAGTAATAAGTTAATAGGTATTGTTGTGTCTTTAGTTTGTTCTGTCCGTAGGAATGTAGTTATAACTTTTACCCTATCGTTGGGGTAAGTGAAAGGCTTAAGGGTAAACAATAGGTAGCATGAGTTTTTAAATTCTCTAAAAACCTTTCTGTCCCCAGAGAAGGGTTCTGGGTAGCTGATATGCAGTTCTTGTGGGGGGGGGTTTCCTCTCCACAACATCTTTAATGTAGGTTTTTAAGTTGTCATTTTCTAACTTAAGTGTGTTAAGTCCTTCAGTAAGGAGATCAACTTTAGTAGTAAGTGTTTGTATGTGTGAGGCCATTTCAGTTGGGTCCATTTTAATATTTTGGCTTGGTATTTCTGTCAGGCTCACAAATATGCCTGCAACAAAACAAAGAATGGTTTGGACCACAGGCACTGAGTTAGCAGTATTTTAAGTATTTGTAGCGAATTGTGTACATAGAGCAGTTACATAGGCATTACCCCGGAGCAATGTGTAAAAGCACCACAGACACAGTTTGCATTTGATTTATGAATAATAGCTCACAGGTAGGTAAGGCTTCACTAGCATTAGCAGGGAGACAGTGAAGCAGCAACCTGACTGTGAACTAAATGACAGAGAAAAAATAATAACTAAAAATAGAGCTCAGTTTATGCGCAAAATAGGAAAATTAGAATTAGCAAGATTTTACATCAGAGAGCAAGTAAAGCGTATTGTAGTACCTGGTAGTCTAAGGAAAAAGCTTTTAGGTAGAACAATGATTCCAGGTCAGCTCCGATGAAGCAGTTTCGATTAGAGTGGAGAGCTGAAAGGCGCTCTGCTTGGCGTGTGACGTCACAGAGGCGGCAGATCCGGTTGCGCTGTGTAGACTTCAGACAGGCACAGTGATTGTAACAGGCGTGATACTCTGGTGCTGGAGAGCTAATCAGAGTGCAGCTCAGTTAGTAGCAAAATGAACAATACCAAGCAAAGAGGTAAGTGGGAGGCTGGTATTTATGGAGATCCTGAAGATTAGTTAAAGGGGCAGTAAGACAGGCAAAAACCTGACAACGGAGCTAGCTGCTGATATGGATCACTCTGCTGCTCCAGCTGTCACACATAATCCCCGGGTTGTGGGAGAGGACTTACCAGCGGTGGCTCCTCGGGAGGATGCGGCCAGCTTCCAGGGGGGCAACCTGAATGATCATTGCTTCTGGCTCCCCCACTCTCCTCCTGAACACCGGAGTGTACTACAGCCTACAATGTCAAATCCCTTCACAGCAGCCTTGGTCCGACCAGCCGACAGAAGTTTAGCTACCGGACTTCCTGGATACAAATCACAGTGGACAGTGCTGCTACAGAACTCCACAGTAGCTCCCCACGATGTCGGACTTTTAATTTCCTCACCCATACATCTTGCACCCAACCGCCATCTCTTTCAGGGGATAGCAGGCTTCTCTTTACAGATATTGAACATGCTGCAACCCCGCTACGGAAGTAATGTTCTCTCTTCATTGATCATTCTTAACAGAAGTGGTGTGGGCTAGAGAGAAAGGTACTTAAGCTCCCAAAGAGGGATGTCTGCTGCCCTTGGTATGGGAATATTGTCTCTCAACACGTTTATTGTATCCTATTATATTGGAGAGTTGTATTTGTATTGTTGCCTCTTTATCTCTTAGTATCTCCTGCTATTGTTCGCATAGGCCTAGATTTAGAGTTTGGTGTTAGCCGTCAAAACCAGCGTTAGAGGCTCCTAACGCTGGTTTTTACTGCCCGCTGGTATTTAGAGTCAGTCAGGAAAGGGTCTAACGCTCACTTTCCAGCCACGACTTTTCCATACCACAGATCCCCCTACGCCATTGGCGTATCCTATCTTTTCAATGGGATCTTTCTAACGCCGGTATTTAGAGTCGTGGCTGAAGTGAGCGTTAGAAATCTAACGACAAAACTCCAGCCGCAGAAAAAAAACAGGAGTTAAGATCTTTCTGGGCTAACGCCGGTTCATAAAGCTCTTAACTACTGTGCTCTAAAGTACACTAACACCCATAAACGACCTATGTACCCCTAAACCGAGGCCCCCCCCCCACATCGCCGCCACTCTATTAAAATTTTTTAACCCCTAATCTGCCGACTGCCACCACCTACGTTATCCTTATGTACCCCTAATCTGCTGCCCCTAATACCACCGACACCTACATAATATTTATTAACCCCTAATCTGCCGCCCCCAACCTCGCCTCCACCTACCTACACTTATTAACCCCTAATCTGCCGACCGGACCTCACCGCTACTATAATAAATGTATTAACCCCTAATCCGCCTCACTCCCGCCTCAATAACCCTATAATAAATAGTATTAACCCCTAATCTTCCCTCCCTAACATCGCCGCCACCTAACTTCAAGCATTAACCCCTAATCTGCCGACCGTACCTCACTGCTACTCTAATACATTTTTTAACCCCTAAAGCTAATTCTAACCCTAACACCCCCCTAAGTTAAATATAATTTAAATCTAACGAAATAAATTAAATGTTATTAAATAAATTATTCCTATTTAAAGCTAAATACTTACCTGTAAAATAAACCCTAATATATCTACAATATAAATTATAATTATATTGTAACTATTTTAGGATTAATATTTATTTTACAGTCAACTTTGTATTTATTTTAACCAGGTACAATAGCTATTAAATAGTTAATAACTATTTAATAGTTACCTAGTTAAAATAATTACAAAATTACCTGTAAAATAAATCCTAACCTAAGTTACAATTAAACCTAACACTACACTATCAATAAATTAATTAAATACAATACCTACAAATAAATACAATGAAATAAACTAACTAAAGTACAAAAAATAAAAAAATATTTACAAACATTAGAAAAATATTACAACAATTTTAAACTAATTACACCTACTCTAAGCCCCCTAATAAAATAACAAAGACCCCAAAAATAAAAAAATGCCCTACCCTATTCTAAAATTAAAATAGAAAAGCTCTTTTACCTTACCAGCCCTGAAAAGGGCCCTTTGCGGGGCATGCCCCAAAGAATTCAGCTCTTTTGCCTGTAAAAAAAAAACCATACAATACCCCCCCCAACATTACAACCCACCACCCACATACCCCTAATCTAACCCAAACCCCCCTTAAATAAACCTAACACTAAGCCCCTGAAGATCTCCCTACCTTGTCTTCACCACGCCAGGTTCACCGATCGATCCAGAAGAGCCTCCGATGTCTTTATCCAAGCCCAAGCGGGGGGCTGAAGATGTACATAATCCGACTGAAGTCTTCATCCAAGCGGGAGCTGAAGAGGTCCATGATCGGGCTGAAGTCTTCTATCAAGCGGCATCTTCAATCTTTTTTCTTCCGGATCCATGGTCATCCCGCCGACGTGGAACATCCATCTTCACCGACGACTTCCCAACGAATGACGGTTCCTTTAAGGGACGTCATCCAAGATGGCGTCCCTCGAATTCCGATTGGCTGATAGGATTCTATCAGCCAATCGGAATTAAGGTAGGAAAATTCTGATTGGCTGATGGAATCAGCCAATCAGATTCAAGTTCAATCCGATTGGCTGATCCGATCAGCCAATCATATTGAGCTCGCATTCTATTGGCTGATCGGAACAGCCAATCGGATTGAACTTGAATCTGATTGGCTGATTCCATTAGCCAATCAGAATTTTTCTACCTTAATTCCGATTGGCTGATAGAATCCTATCAGCCAATCGGAATTCGAGGGACGTCATCTTGGATGACGTCCCTTAAAGGAACCGTCATTCTTCGGGAAGTCGTCGGGATTCTCTGCGTCGGCGGGATGAACATGGATCTGGAAGAAAGAAGATTGAAGATAGCCGCTTGATAGAAAACTTCAGCCCGATCATGGACCTCTTCAGCTCCCGCTTGGATGAAGACTTCAGTCGGATCATGGACATCTTCAGCCCCCCGCTTGGGCTTGGATCATGACATCGGAGGCTCTTCTGGATCAATCGGTGAACCCGGCGTGGTGAAGACAAGGTAGGGAGATCTTCAGGGGCTTAGTGTTAGGTTTATTTAAGGGGGGTTTGGGTTAGATTAGGGGTATGTGGGTGTTGGGTTGTAATATTGGGGGGGGGTATTATATGTTTTCTTTTTACAGGCAAAAGAGCTGAATTCTTTGGGGCATGCCCCGCAAAGGGCCCTTTTAAGGGCTGGTAAGGTAAAAGAGCTTTTCTATTTTAATTTTAGAATAGGGTAGGGCATTTTTTTATTTTGGGGGTCTTTGTTATTTTATTAGGGGGCTTAGAGTAGGTGTATTTAGTTTAAAATTGTTGTAATATTTTTCTAATGTTTGTAAATATTTTTTTTTATTTTTTGTAACTTAGTTCTTTTTTATTTTTTGTACTTTAGTTAGTTTATTTAATTGTATTTATTTGTAGGTATTGTATTTAATTAATTTATTGATAGTGTAGTGTTAGGTTTAATTGTAGGTAATTGTAGGTATTTTATTTAATTAATTTATTTATTTATTTATTTATTATTTTTTTTTTCAACAACTTTATTGAAAATAAAGAAGTAACATACAAGAAGTGGGAGACGCAGCTCCTCCAGTGTAAATGTTAAACAGTTGTCATATATTTTCATAGAATAAGCGAACAAAAACTTCTGATCATATGAATTTTATAAATTGAGTTTAAAGGGGGAAAGGAAAAAGTAATAAAGGGATTTTCAAAGAAAGAAAAAGGAAGAGATAGTGATGGACGAGTCCTGTCCCGCCCGCAACCAGTTGGAGGCATATTTATAGGATTACTTTGTGTGTATGTAAGTTTCCCAGATTTGGGATATTTCTGCGTAAGTTTCCATTTTTGCATTTTTGAGGTAATAATATTCTTCAAGCTCTAAAAGGTCTGTAACTTTTTCAACCCACATACCCAACGAAGGGCCTTTATTACTTTTCCAATTTTTGGCTATTAGTTGTTTTGCTCCGTTTGTCATTATCGTAAATAATCTTAAATAAGGTTTATGTTTAATGTTTGGGGGTTTATTTAGAAGCCATATCATGGGGTCCAGAGGGAGCACAATCTCCATAATAGTTTCTATTTCTTTAATTACGTGTCGCCAGAAATTTTGAATGTCATTACACCACCACCACATATGTGCATCATTACTATTTACGTGTCCGCATCTCCAACACGTGTTTGGATGGGAGCGAAATAAACTGTGTAACTTCTTTGGGGTAAAATACCATCTATGAAGTAGTTTGAAATTGAGTTCTAGGATAGAGGATGAAACAGAGGATTTTCTAGTGGCTTGTAGAATGGAGTGGCTCGTTTGGGGTGATATGAGAATACCTAGGTCTGTTTCCCACTTTTCTAAAAATGGGGGTATATACCCCGGAGGTTTCTGGGATAATAGTTTATAAATCATGGATAGTGTATGTCTGAGTGGTGGTGTTTGTATGTATAGGGATTCAAAGTTTGTCAACGGTCTGGACAGATTATTGTAGTTTTTGTGTTTAAGTATATAGTTTCTAGCTCGTCGGTATGTGAACCAATTAGAGAAACATTCATGACCATCTGCAATCAGATCTGATTGCGTGCGAATTGATTCGTTTGCGATCATGGTTTGTACTGCTATGTCTGTAGTTTGGTTTACTGGGTCTATCATGGTAGCAGGTGGGTACAATATAAATTCCCCATTCTCCAAGAGGGACGTCAATGGAGATGGTTTGGAGGAGATAAATAAAGATGTGTTAATGACTTTGTCCTCATGTCCTGAATGTCTCACTCGTTATCGGGTTTACTATCTGTTTTGAGCTGGGGGCTTGTTGGAAATGTCCCAACACAGTCTACCTAGATGAGGTTTTTGGTGAATTAGATGTTCTAAGGGGATCCAGCGTTTGTGTTGGTAGTGAATGTTCCAGTCCACAACCCTCTGTATTTAATTAATTTATTGATAGTGTAGTGTTAGGTTAATTGTAACTTAGGTTAGGATTTATTTTCCAGGTAATTTTGTAATTATTTTAACTAGGTAACTATTAAATAGTTCTTAACTATTTAATAGCTATTGTACCTGGTTAAAATAATTCCAAAGTTGCCTGTAAAATAAATATTAATCCTAAAATAGCTACAATATAATTATAATTTATATTGTAGCTATATTAGGGTTTATTTCACAGGTAAGTATTTAGCTTTAAATAAGAATAATTTATTTAATAAGAGTTAATTTATTTCGTTAGATTTAAATTATATTTAAGTTAGGGGGGGTGTTAGTGTTAGGGTTAGACTTAGCTTTAGGGGTTAATACATTTATTATAGTAGCGGTGTGGTCCAGTCAGCAGATTAGGGGTTAATAATTGTAGGTAGGTGGATGCGACGTTGGGGGCGGCAGAATCCTATCAGCCAATTGGAATTTGAGGGACGCCATCTTGGATGACATCCCTTAAAGGAACCGTCATTCGTCGGGAAGTCGTCGGTGACGATGGATGTTCCGCGTCGGCGGGATGACCATGGATCTGGAAGAAAGAAGATTGAAGATGCCGCTTGATAGAAAACTTCAGCCCGATCATGGACCTCTTCAGCTCCCCGCTTGGGCTTGGATCAAGACATCTGAGGCTCTTCTGGATCGATCGGTGAACCCGGCGTGGTGAAGACAAGGTAGGGAGATCTTCAGGGGCTTAGTGTTAGGTTTATTTAAGGGGGGTTTGGGTTAGATTAGGGGTATATGGGTGGTGGGTTGTAATGTTGGGGGGGTATTATATGTTTTCTTTTTACAGGCAAAAGAGCTGAATTCTTTTGGGCATGCCCCGCAAAGGGCCCTTTTAAGGGCTGGTAAGGTAAAAGAGCTTTTCTATTTTAATTTTAGAATAGGGTAGGGCATTTTTTTATTTTGGAGGTCTTTGTTATTTTATTAGGGGGCTTAGAGTAGGTGTAATTAGTTTAAAATTGTTGTAATATTTTTCTAATGTTGGTAAATATTTTTTTTATTTTTTGTAACTTAGTTCTTTTTTATTTTTTGTACTTTAGTTAGTTTATTTCATTGTATTTATTTGTAGATATTGTATTTAATTAATTTATTGATAGTGTAGTGTTAGGTTTAATTGTAGGTAATTGTAGGTATTTTATTTAATTAATTTATTTATTTTTATTTTTTTTTCAACAACTTTATTGAAAATAAAGAAGTAACATACAAGAAGTGGGAGATGCAGCTCCTCCAGTGTACATGTTCAACAGTTGTCATATATTTTCATAGAATAAGCGAACAAAAACTTCTGATCATATGAATTTTATAAAATGAGTTTAAAGGGGGAAAGGAAAAAGGAATAAAGGGATTTTCAAAGAAAGAAAAAGGAAGAGATAGTGATGGACGAGTCCTGTCCTGCCCGCAACCAGTTGGAGGCATATTTATAGGATTACTTTGTGTGTATGTAAGTTTCCCAGATTTGGGATATTTCTGCATAAGTTTCCATTTTTGCATTTTTGAGGTAATAATATTCTTCAAGCTCTAAAAGGTCTGTAACTTTTTCAACCCACATACCCAACGAAGGGCCTTTATTACTTTTCCAATTTTTGGCTATTAGTTGTTTTGCTCCGTTTGTCATTATCGTAAATAATCTTAAATAAGGTTTATGTTTAATGTTGGGGGTTTATTTAGAAGCCATATCATGGGGTCCAGAGGGAGCACAATCTCCAGAATAGTTTCTATTTCTTTAATTACGTGTCGCCAGAAATTTTGAATGTCATTACACCACCACCACATATGTGCATCATTACTATTTACGTGTCCGCATCTCCAACACGTGTTTGGATGGGAGCAAAATAAACTGTGTAACTTCTTTGGGGTAAAATACCATCTATGAAGTAGTTTGAAATTGAGTTCTAGGATAGAGGATGAAACAGAGGATTTTCTAGTGGCTTGTAGAATGGAGTGGCTCGTTTGGGGTGATATGATAATACCTAGGTCTGTTTCCCACTTTTCTAAAAATGGGGGTATATACCCCGGAGGTTTCTGGGATAATAGTTTATAAATCATGGATAGTGAATGTCTGAGTGGTGGTGTTTGTATGCATAGGGATTCAAAGTTTGTCAACGGTCTGGACAGATTATTGTAGTTTTTGTGTTTAAGTATATAGTTTCTAGCTCGTCGGTATGTGAACCAATTAGAGAAACATTCATGACCATCTGCAATCAGATCTGATTGCGTGCGAATTGATTCGTTTGCGATCATGGTTTGTACTGCTATGTCTGTAGTTTGGTTTACTGGGTCTATCATGGTAGCAGGTGGGTACAATATAAATTCCCCATTCTCCAAGAGGGACGTCAATGGAGATGGTTTGGAGGAGATAAATAAAGATGTGTTAATGACTTTGTCCCATGTCCTGAATGTCTCACTCGTTATCGGGTTACTATCTGTTTTGAGCTGGGGCTTGTTGGAAATGTCCCAACACAGTCTACCTAGATGAGGTTTTTGGTGAATTAGATGTTCTAAGGGGATCCAGCATTTGTGTTGGTATTGAATGTTCCAGTCCACAACCCTCTGTATTTAATTAATTTATTGATAGTGTAGTGTTAGGTTTAATTGTAACTTAGGTTAGGATTTATTTTCCAGGTAATTTTGTATTATTTTAACTAGGTAACTATTAAATAGTTCTTAACTATTTAATAGCTATTGTACCTGGTTAAAATAATTACAAAGTTGCCTGTAAAATAAATATTAATCCTAAAATAGCTACAATATAATTATAATTTATATTGTAGCTATATTAGGGTTTATTTCAAAGGTAAGTATTTAGCTTTAAATAGGAATAATTTATTTAATAAGAGTTAATTTTTTTTCGTTTTTATATATATATATATAAGTTAGGGGGGTGTTAGTGTTAGGGTTAGACTTAGCTTTAGGGGTTAATACATTTATTATAGTAGCGGTGTGGTCCAGTCGGCAGATTAGGCAGATTAGGGGTTAATAATTGTAGGTAGGTGGAGGCGACATTGGGGGCAGCAGATTAGGGGTTAATAAATATAATATAGGGTCGGCGGTGTTAGGGGCAGCAGATTAGGGGTACATAGGTATAATGTAGGTTGCGGCGGTGTACGGAGCGGCAGATTAGGGGTTAAAAAAATATGCAGGTGTCATCGATAGCGGGGGCGGCAGATTACGGGTTAATAAGTGTAAGGTTAAGGGGTGTTTAGACTCGGGTTCATGTTAGAGTGTTAGGTGCAGACTTAGGAAGTGTTTCCCCTTAGGAAACAATGGGGCTGCGTTAGGAGCTTAACGCTGCTTTTTTGCAGGTGTTAGGTTTTTTTTTCAGCTCAAACTGCCCCATTGTTTCCTATGGGGATATCGTGCACGAGCATGTTTTTGAAGCTGGCCGCGTCTGTAAGCACCGCTGGTATCGAGAGTTGAAGTGGCGGTAAATTATGCTCTACGCTCCCTTTTTGGAGCCTAACGCACTGAAAACCCAGCCATTCTGTGAACTCTAAATACCAGCGGTATTTAAAAGGTGCAGCCAAAAAAAAGCCAGCGTTAGGTACGCGGGTCGTTACCGACAAAACTCTAAATCTAGCTGATAGTTTTTTTTTCCCTTTTCTTTTAATTGCCTAGAATTTCCCTCTTTACAAATGGTTTGGGGTTTGTGTGTCACATTAAGATTCCGGCTTTGGACTAACTTATGGGAATAGTTTTGTTTATGCTGCTGAGGGTTTAGGTCAATGGAAATATGCTACTTAATTTATGCATGGCTACCAGCTAGACCTGTCATTCCCTACATTATCATAGGCATAATCATAGACTTGATATATTTCATATACTTGAACCAGCCCAGAGATACAGAACCTCCTAAAAACTCATACATTATTAGACCCACCCCACAATTAATAGTTAAGAAGGAGACCCACCTTCTCTATAACTGTCACTTAACATTACATTTAGGATAACCAATTAATAGAGTAATCCATCTAGGTTAGCATTTAACTGTAGTCCATATACACACCCGGCCCCTAGTGTTTACTCTGATTATTACGGATAGTACACACCTTCTCTAGTTGCCTTACTTCACTGACCTTTTCTCCCCTACCTCACAAACATGGTCCCTTGGCCTAGCCCTAGTACTTGCCTTAGATAGTTACTCTCGCCTAATACAGCCCAAATAGAGAAATCCACTTCTATATCCACTTCTATATCTGACAGGCTGAACCCCATCCCTCCCGAGCTGATATCATAATGCCCCTCTGTTGATTAGTCACTAAAAAGCAGATTTGTCCAACCTTTATTTATATAACAACCCTGCACAGCAAGAAAACAACACCTCTTCATAAGGCTGTTTTTATTAATCTATTTTCATCTCTCGTCTTATTCCCTTAGCCCCCTCCTATAGCATTAATATTTGGGAATTATAGATTACCTGGTTCACTGTATACCTCATCTCAGCAGACCTTACTTAAATTTCCAAATTGTTACAACAATTAGTAAAACTTCCCCACCAGAAATACTCACCCCTGCTGAGATCAGATACTCTCCTTATAATAAAAATCCCTCCCCCAAAATAAAGCGGCTCTGGTCCGCTGATCGTCCCTACCCTACCCTACCCTTGACCCAATATACTGCAAAATGAGGTCCCTGAATCAATTAACACTTATTGCCACTGACTCATCAACTTAGTATGGCACACCAAGCTCTCCTTAGCTTATTCTACAATAACAGACCACCGTAACTCTCATCTATCAAATTAATACATAATCGTTGATTTTGATACAGAATTCAGACTCATAGGCGACTTTATCTATTCCTATATCCTTGGTACTCACCGGCAAGGGACACAGCATTCTAGCTCATTCATCTTTACTGTTGCCTTATGTAGTCTTCTACTGTTTTAGTTCTTTTCTTTTGTAGTAATTTATCTAAATTTTTGTTTTATCCTTTTGGTGGTATACCACATATATATTTGACATGTAAAACAATTCTTAATTGTTTGCTAAATAACAAAGTGATGAGCTGCACCAAAGTACTTCTTTAAAACTGTTTTATTGTGGGTCACAAAAACTTCTCCAGGGAAGTATACTGTAATGTCAACAAAGAAGGGGGCTTGGTGGTGTGTGTGGATGACACCCAAAGAGCTATTGCTGACGCGTTTCAGCCGGTAGGGCCGTAGTCGTAGCAGGGATCCTTAAGCTGGGGTGAGTCTTTAACATACATACTCTGTTCCTGTCTTCACTAAAAGGAACAGAAGTTACCTATTCCTCAACATTAAGACTGTGCAGTTGTTCAGGTGCTCACACGAAATTTGACTTTCTTAATTGTTTGCTACCCTGCACATCTTGAAAATGTCAGCTGGAATTTATGCCATATTCTGAACTTACATCTTCATGTGTTAATACACAATGTTGTATATGTTACTAAACCTCAATAAATAAAGTTAAAAAAAAAAAAAAAAAAAAAAAAGCAGCGTTGGGACCTCTCAACGCTGCTTTTTAAGGCTAACACAAGACTCGTAATCTAGCCGATAGTGTTGTTATTTTTGTAACTCAGTTGTTAGTTTTTTGTAACTTAGTAATTTTTTAATGTAGATTTAAAATATTTGAGTAGGGTGGGTTAGGTGTTTAAATATATAATATAGTTAATTTAATTTATAGTTTAATGTAATTTAGTATAATAGTTAGGATAGATTAATTATTAGTTTAATATAGTTTAATGTAATTTTAGTATAATAGTTTGTGTAGATTAATTAATAATTTAATATAGTTTAATGTAATTGTAATATAATAGTTAGGGTAGGTTAATTATTAGTTTAAGAAAGTAATTTTAAAGGTAAGTTTAAATTTATTATAAGATAGGGATGAGTTAATATTTAATGTACAGTTAGCGGGTTGCTAGGTTTAGGGGTTAATAGGTTAATTTAGTTTATGGTGATGTGGGGGGCTGGCAGTTTAGGGGTTAATAACTTTATTTAGTTGCGGTGGGCTCTGGGTGCAGCAGGATAGGGGTTAACAACATAATGTAGGTGGTGGCAGAAGATTAGGGGTTAAGAACATAATGTAGGTGGCAGCGGGGTCCGGGAGCAGCGGGATAGGGGTTAATAAGTTTATTAGAGTTGGGGCGGTGTCGGGAGCACGGGATAGGGTTAATAACTTTATTACAGTTGCGGCAGGGTCCGGGAGCGGCGGGATAGGGGTTAAACATTTTAGTATAGTTGCTGTGTTTAGTGACGAAGAGCAGCGAGATCAATGACTGTTAGTTAACATCAGTCCGCTGCTCATCGCCCCGTACTTGGTGCACAGCTTTTTTGTTAAATATGGAGAGCGTATTCAGGTCCGCGGATGCAATGTTAAGCGATGTCAGGCGAGCGTATTGGTGCCGTCGAATGCAGCACAGTTGACTGCTTGATAAGTAGGCCTCATTGCCTTTTATATTATAGGATTTTACCAGGAAGGATACATTGAGATTTCTCTCGTTTTCAAGTATGTCCTTGGTCCACAAAACATTGCATGGATACAATAGGGTACAATAAAATACAAAAACAATAATAATACACAATATATGCAAAAATATAACATAGAACAGGTAGGAAATATATAATCAGCCATGACTGGTGACTTCTGTTTTGAGATATGTAGAGAGGGATCTCTTAAAGGATATTAGGCTTGGGGAAGGTTTGAAAGTGTGCGGGAGGTTGTTCCATAATTGTGGTGCTCTGTAGGAAAAGAGGATTGAGATGCTTTCTTTTTGTATTGAGGCAAGCTAAATAATGAAAGCTCAATCCTATTGGCTGATTACAACAGCCAATATGATTTTTTCCCTTTAATTCCTATTAGCTGAAAGAATTCTATCGGCCAATCAGAATGTAAGGGATGCCATCTGGATGACGTCACTTAAGGGAAACTCCGCGCCGGATGGGTGAAGATAGAAGATGCCGTCTGTATGAAGACTTCTGCCCACTTGGATGAAGACTTCTGCCGACTTTGAGTAGGACTACTGTCCGCTTGGATGAAGACTTCTGCTGCCTGGATGAGGATGGATGTCCGGTCTTCGGAAAAACTGTAAGTGGATCATCGGGGTAGAGTTAGGATTTTTTAAGGGTTTATTGGGTGGGTTTTATTTTTAGATTAGGGGTTTTGGGGCAATGTAAAGAGCTAAATGCCCTGTTAAGGGCAATTCCCATCCAAATGCCCTTTTCAGGGCAATGTTTGGCTTAGGTTTATTTCGATAGGTTTTTATTTGGGAGGTTTGGTTGTGTGGGTAGTGGGTTTTACTGTTGGGGGGGTTGTTTGTATTTTTTTACAGGTAAAAGAGCTGATTTATTTTGGGCAATGCCCCGCAAAAGGCTCTTTTAAGGGCCATTGGTAGTTTAGTGTAGGCTAAGGGGTTTATTTTTATTTTGGGGGGCTTTTTATTTTGATAGGGCTATTAGATTAGGTGTAATTCGTTTTTATTTTTAATTAAAAAAAAATATTTTGTGTAGTTTAGTGTTTATTTTTTTTTGTAATTTAGATAATTGTATTTTACTGATTTAATTTATTTTATTTTATTGTAATGTTAGATTTTAGTGTAAGGCAGGTTAGGTTTTATTTACAGGTACAATTGTATTTATTTTAGCTAGGTAGTTAGTAAATAGTTAATAACTATTTACTAAACTAGTTCTACCTAGTTAAAATTCGTTTGCACGCTGATATTTTACTTTCAACTTGTTATATATGGAATATTGGTAATCTAGCTCATAATGTATAAAAAACAAATACAAGAATTGTAAAAAAACAAAAAAAAACTGCTTTTGCATTGTGAGTGATTATCGTATTTTAACACTTTGGTTTAGCAGGTGGCACTGACATTTTTTAGTGCTATTGTGCACTAATACTGCTAAGTGCTAAAGTTAAATCAATAGTGCTTTTATTTTTGCTCCCGAATTACTAGTAATATGTTAGTTCTCAATTGAAAGAAATATTTAGGGCTGGATTACAAATGAGGTGCAAACAGTTTTGTGCAAGTGATTTTGTCTTTTCGCGAACATTATTAATTGTGCTGATATTACAAGTGGAGAAAAAATGCAATATCGCTAGCGCAATCTTGATTTACGAGACAATACTTACAGCTGTAGTTAGCTGTTTTCCGAAATTAAAAATACATTACAAAGTACAATTACACTCATAATAACACTGTCTAATAAAAATTATTCTAAAAAAATATTGCATTAAAATGTTATAAAGGCTCAAAGATATAAGATCTCCGGTGTTAGAAAAAAAAAAACAAAGCAGTCAAAGGGCTTTAACATTGAGATACACACAGTTACATGTCTAAAGGTCTATATATATATTGCTGAATGCAGAGAGCAATACACTCTCCGTATTCAGCATTGCACCAGCTGCTCTTGTGAGCTGCTGGTGCAACGCCACCCCCTGCAGATTCATGGCCAATCGGCCGCCAGCAGGTGTCAATCAACCCGATCGGGTTGAATTGTTGCATTCTCTGTCCGCCTGCTCAGAGCAGGTGGACAGGGTTATGGAGCAGCGGTCTTTAGACCGCTGCTTCATAATTGGTGTTTCTGGCGAGCCTGCAGGCTCGCCAGAAACACGGGCCCTCAGTGTTTGCACAAGAGTGGGTGTTTTTTTCAACTTTTTTTCTCCATTGACTTCTATGGGGGAATGTGAAATGTTTTGCATATACTTTACTTTAGGGGGTAGATTTAACAAGCAGCAGATGCTGCTTTCTACGCCCATCGTTTCCAGCTCACAGCATCCTTAAAGGGACATGCAACCCACATTTTTTCTTTCATGATTTAGAAGACAATGCAATTTTAAACATTGTTCTAATTTACTTCTATTATCTAATTTGTTTTATTCTCTTGATATTCTTTGCTGAAAAAGCATATCTAGATATGCTCAGTAGCTGCTGATTGGTTGCTGCACATAGAAGCCTCATGTGATTGGCTCACCCATATGCATTTCTTTTTCTTCAAATAAGGATATCTAAAAAATGAAGCAAAATAAATAATAGAAGCAAATTGTAATGTTGTTTAAATTTGTATGTTCTATCTGAATCATGAAAGAAATATTTTGGGTTTAATGGCCCTTTAAGACCTCTGCTGCTTAACTTGTCAACCACCTTTTAGGTACGATCTGGATGATGGACGGCACCTGCTATCAGCCAATTAGTCACTAGAAATGTTTGTGCAATGTTAAATGCCGACAGCGTATGCTGTCGGCATTTAGCGATTTCGGGCGGACATGATTCGCTACAGTGATGTCAGCCTGTCACTTGGTAAATCTATCCCCATGTCTCCAAGTGCACTTAATTTTCCAGTACAACACCTAACTTACCACTTGTAATATGAGTGATAATAGCACACCATAAAAAAAGTTGCCCGCATTAAGATTCTATGGTAAACTTTTTTTTACTATTCACTTGTAATACCAGATTATGATCTATTCTTAGAGCAGGTTTGTGATAATATTAAACCACCCTGCTCAATTGGTTGTGCTATATTTGTAATTGAGCCTTTTATTGGTGACTAGTACTAAAGCCCGTGTACACGGGCCATTTTTTGCAGTACAGCGGTCCCACCCCTTGCTCTCTCCCCCCTCTCTTTTGCTCTCTCTTCCCCCCTCTCTTTTGCTTTCTCTCCCCCTCTCTTTTGCTTTCTCTCCCCCCTCTCCTTTGCGCTCTCTCTCCTCTCTTTTGCTCTCTATCCCCCTCTTTTGCTCTCTCTCTCCTCTTTGGCTCTCTCCCCCCTTTCTTTTGCTCTACCTCCCCCCTCTTTTGTTCCCCCCCTCTTTTGTTCTCTCCCCCCCTCTTTGGCCCTCTCCCCCCCTCTTTGGCTCTCCCCCCCCCCCCTCTTTGGCTCTCTCTCCCCCCCCCCTCTTTGGCTCTCTCCCCTTTTTTGCTCTCTCCCCTCTTTGGCTCTCTCCCCTCTTTGGTTCTCTCTCTCCCCCTGCTTTGGCTCTCCCCCCCTTTGGCTCTCTTCCCCCCCCTTTTGGCTCTCTCCCCCCCTTTGGCTCTCCCCCCCTTTGGCTCTCTTCCCCCCCCTTTTGGCTCTCTCCCCCCCTTTGGCTCTCTTCCCCCCCTCTTTGGCTCTCTCCCCCCCTCTTTGGCTCTCTCCCCCCCTCTTTGGCTCTCCCCCCCCTCTTTGGCTCTCCCCCCCCCTCTTTGGCTCTCTCTCCCCCCTCTTTGGCTCTCTCTCCCCCCTCTTTGGCTCTCTCTCTCTCCTCTTTGGTTCTCTCTCTCCCCCTGCTTTGGCTCTCCCCCCCTTTGGCTCTCTTCCCCCCCCTTTTGGCTCTCTCCCCCCCTTTGGCTCTCCCCCCCTTTGGCTCTCTTCCCCCCCCCTTTTGGCTCTCTCCCCCCCTTTGGCTCTCTTCCCCCCCTCTTTGGCTCTCTCCCCCCCTCTTTGGCTCTCTCCCCCCCTCTTTGGCTCCCCCCCCCCCTCTTTGGCTCTCTCTCCCCCCTCTTTGGCTCTCTCTCCCCCCTCTTTGGCTCTCTCTCCCCCCTCTTTGGCTCTCTCCCCTCTTTTGCTCTCTCTCCTCTTTGGCTCTCTCTCCTCTTTGGCTCTTTTTCCTCTTTGGCTCTCTCTCTCCCCCCTCTTTGGCTCTCCCCCCCCTCTTTGGCTCTCCCCCCCCCCTCTTTGGCTCTCTCTCCCCCCCTCTTTGGCTCTCTCTCCCCCCTCTTTGGCTCTCTCTCTCTCCTCTTTGGTTCTCTCTCTCCCCCTGCTTTGGCTCTCCCCCCCTTTGGCTCTCTTCCCCCCCCTTTTGGCTCTCTCCCCCCCTTTGGCTCTCCCCCCCTTTGGCTCTCTTCCCCCCCCTTTTGGCTCTCTCCCCCCCTTTGGCTCTCTTCCCCCCCTCTTTGGCTCTCTCCCCCCCTCTTTGGCTCTCTCCCCCCCCTCTTTGGCTCCCCCCCCCCCTCTTTGGCTCTCTCTCCCCCCTCTTTGGCTCTCTCTCCCCCCTCTTTGGCTCTCTCTCCCCCCTCTTTGGCTCTCTCCCCTCTTTGGCTCTTTTTCCTCTTTGGCTCTCTCTCTCCCCCCTCTTTGGCTCTCCCCCCCCTCTTTGGCTCTCCCCCCCCCTTTGGCTCTCTCCCCCCCCTTTGGCTCTCTCCCCCCCCTTTGGCTGTCTCTCCCCCCTCTTTGGCTCTCCCCCCCCCCTCTTTGGCTCTCCCCCCCCTCTTTGGCTCTCCCCCCCCCTCTTTGGCTCTCTCCCCTCTTTGGCTCTCTCTCCTCTTTGGCTCTCTTTCCTCTTTGGCTCTCTCTCTCCCCCCTCTTTGGCTCTCCCCCCCGTTTGGCTCCCTCCCCTTTGGCTCTCTCCTCCCCCCTCTTTGGCTCTCTCTCCCCCCCTCTTTGGCTCTCTCCCCTCTTTTGCTCTCTCCCCTCTTTGGCTCTCTTTCCTTTTTGGCTCTCTCCCCCCCCCCCCTTTGGCTCTCTCTCCTCCCCCTTTGGCTCTCTCTCCTCTTTTGCTCTCTCTCCTCTTTGGCTCTCTTCCCTCTTTGGCTCTCCCCCCTCTTTGGCTCTCTCTCCTTTTTTGATCTCTCTCCTCTTTGGCTCTCTCCCCCCCCTCTCCTGCTCCCTTCTCCCCCCCCCCTCTCCTGCTCCCTCTCCTGCTCCGTCTTAATTGAAACTTTCAAGCCTTTGCCTCTCTGGCCACGCTCATATCACAGCTACCCCGCTCTGGGCAAGACCCATCGCAGTCGACACCCGCCCAGGTCACGCCCATCGCCGCACCGCGACCACGCCACGCCCATCATGATGCCCAGCCACGCCCCTCGCAATGCCCGGCCACGCCCCCATCGTGAATCTCCCGTCAGCCACGCTCCCTGACACTCCACTTCAGCCTTGCTCTGTGCTGAGTGCTGAGTGTCAGGATCCAAACGGCCAGGTATGTTTGTCACGTGCAGTCTCTACTGCGCATGACTGCATCTGACAAACATACTTGGCCATTTATTATATAGGATAGGATTTGAGTTTAAGGTCCATTTAATTTGTATTTTGTGTGGACTGTACCTGGCAGATCAAGGTTTTCCTGTCAAATAGTTTATGTGAAAGTGGGAGAGACAATTAATTTGGTCACTAATTGTACTAATAGAGTTGCATGTGCCCTTTTTAATCTTCCTCCCATCTCTGCATCAGTTCTACCTATCAGTTTTTATGGTATTGTTCTGACATTCTGTCAGAATGTTACATTATACTAGACTGGCACATGTCTGAATTAAAGTGAGGATTTAAATGTAAATAACTGGTTAGCTTTTATTTTAATATCATTTGACATGGAATTTGCTATATACTCAAACCTTTACCGTTTACTTATATATTCAAGCCTGGGCAATGAAGAATTGCAAAATGTTTGTAGTGGCCTATCGGAATATTATATACTTTCACTATAACGAGACAACAAAGTCAAGATTTACCTTTCCCTACTCAAATAGAACATGGATTTTGAATCAACTTTCCATTTTAATTCTGTTATCAAATTTGTTTTGTTCTCTTGACATCCTTTATTGAGTAAAAATAAATCTCGGTAGGCTCATGGGTTCTTAGGAGTGTGCACGTGTCTTTACAACTCTATACCATTAAAATAAACATTGCTGCCAGTTATATGATCCTGATCTCCTATTAGCCTACTTAGGTTTACTTTCCACAAAGGATACCAAAAATAGAAAACAATTTTGACAAAAGAAGTGAATTGTAAAGTTGTTTGAAATTGCCTGTGCTATCTAAAACCATAAAAGTATCATTAGGATTTTAATGTCCCATCAATGTAACTTTTCTGCACTTTAACATTTCATATGAAACTTTGCTTTTAAATATGGGAATAGATTTTATTTATAGTGTGATATTTGGCTTGCTTTCATTCTTATATAAGCTAGAAAAGGGCTTTGAGCTAAGCTGGCAAACCAACTGTAGTTGAGATATGTTTGTTAATTCCCAATCGCAATTATTATTTTTTTAGCTGGCAAATTTCAAGTTACCTTAATTTCAAGTAACAGATGGATCTTCCTTCTACCTCCTGGTTTTAATGGGTAGCTGATGCAGGAATTTGTGTTTCAAATACATATCTGAGATCTTGCTTCAACATTGATGATAATGTGATAATGCTTTACATTAATTAACTTTGAGTCATTAAAAAGAAAAGAAAATCTTTAAATAAGAATTCACATAATTAAGGTTTTGTTAAAAGCAGTATCTTTTTCAAATACAAGATATGCAAGGAAAAACCTGCACAGACAGGTCAAATACATATTACAATCTTATATGACACTAAGGAGTTGACCACAATCCTTTTCAAAATTGCATCTAATGAATTATTACATAAGTCTGTTTTAACTCTGTTGCCAATAAAGTAATACTTTTTACAAAGTGCTGTGGACCATTTTAGTGATTTGCTACTACTTGGGGGACAGGCAGTGACCCTGGTTTTCACGTGCACTGGTTTTGCACTCCCTGCTGTGTCACTACTGGATAAGACCTTTAAAGTGATGGTAATCTCTCCCCTTTCTAAAAACAGATTCCGGAATGTTAGTGATGTTTTACATGGAGTTTTATTCATCAGATGTAATGAAGATGCGGTGTAACTTACTTTAAATATAGATATAAAATTAAAATACTTTGCACTCCGCTGCCCACTTCAAAAATTTGTCTGTGATCTAACATTTTGAATTGTTTTCCAATCAGTGCTCTAGCTACAACAAAAGGCTCCCAAAGGGAAGAGCACTGATTGGTATACAATTTGAACATTTAGCTCACAGAAAAATTGACTTTCGAAGTTGGCGCCAGAGCGTGGGCTATTTGACTTTTATATCTACATTAAAAAGTAAGTTAAAGTGCATGTTTATTACAACTGATGAATTATACTCCATCTAAAATATCACTAACATTCCGGATCTGTTTTTATAAAGGGGTGAGTTTACCATCACTTTAAAGATCATAAAAGAAACCACTATTACAAAGAATGGAAATGTGCTTAGACTCCATCTTCTCTTTTAGATTTTCCCTTTTAAAATTTGCAGTTTATTTTGATAATTGTTAGAGAATGTATTTTTGTTACTAGTGGCCCTGCAATTAGTATATTTAAATTCTGGATCTGTCTTTTAATTATTAGCCTTGGTGTCCCATTTAGATTTTTGTGCAGTGCTTTGTGTTTTTTACTTGTGTTTTCTTAAATCACTATTAGTCATTGTATCCTCCCTACTTAAATATGCTAAGTTTACTTGACCGTTAAACATGCCACACACTGATTGCATTTTTAATGGTTTATTAGCAGCAGCAATAGTGACTATGTAACCAAATAGAAAACAATTATTATTATCGGTTATTTGTAGAGCACCAACAGATTCCGCAGCGCTAAATTATCAAGGTGTGTGTCCCTAAATTGGTTTAGATTTGCAAAATCCTTCATATTTTAATGTTGTTAGGGTATTGCTGAGTGGCAATGGATAAACTATATATGTATCACATAAATTAATATTTCATTTGAGCTAATATCTACTTTGATATGAATTGATCTGGCTGTAATCACAGCAGAGCATTTGTAAATAACACTGAAATGGGTGACACCACCCCCCTTTGCTGATTACACATCAGAGTACAAAGAAACAGACATTTGTTTAGATAGGAAGATGGGGATTTTCAAAGGAATTGCCTTCAAAGAAACTTTTGATCACTGTCTGGAATTGTGTAATAGGATTTCCTATTGGATCACCTGAACCCCTGTGGTCAGAGAGACCGGAAGTCTGCAGTTTGAGATACATTTCCAGGATGGCAAGGAAATGTAAATATATATTATCTATAGGTGTTAATTACCCCATGCTAAGTTAAACATACAGAACCCTAGACTCTTCGTCTGAGATAAAAATATCTAAGAAAGTTTTTTTTAAACCTGTGTATTTTGAAAGCATATAAGATTAAAACTTTAAAACTTAAATATATGAATTGTATAATTATCAGATCTATTTAAAATACTCAGATTATATAAATAATATATATATTAGTCTGAGAGAAAGGCCTAATATCCTATATTAAATAACGGCTAGATTTAGAGTTTTGCGGCCAAAGGGGTGCGTTAGCTACGCGTGTTTTTTTTCCCCGCACCTTTTAAATAACGCAGGTATTTAAAGTTCTCTGAAGGGCTGCGTTAGGCTCCAAAAAGGGAGCGTAGAGCATAATTTACCGCCACTTCAACTCTCAATACCAGCGTTGCTACGGTAGCGGTAAGCTGGCAAAACGTGCTCATGCACAATTCCCCCATAGGAAACAATGGGGCAGTTTGAGCTGAAAAAAAAAAACCTAACACCTGCAAAAAAGCAGCGTTCAGCTCCTAACGCAGCCCCATTGTTTCCTATGGGGAAACACTCTCTAAGTCTGCACCTAACACCCTAACATGAACCCCGAGTCTAAACACCCCTAACCTTACACTTATTAACCCCTAATCTGCTGCCCCCTGCATTTTATTATTAACCCCTAATCTGCCCCTCTGTACACAGCCGCAACCTACATTATCCCTATGAACCCCTAATCTACTGCCCCCAATCTCGCCGACACCTACATTATATTTATTAACCCCTAATCTGCCCACCCAATGTCGCTGCTACCTTACCTACACTTATTAACCCCTAATCTTCCGACCGGACCTCGCCGCCACTATAATAAATGTATTAACCTCTAAACCGCCTCACTCCCACCTCGCAAACCATATAATAAATTTTATTAACCCCTAATCTGCCCTCACTAACATCGCCAACACCTAACTTCAAGTATTAACCCCTAATCTGCAGGACCGGACCTCACCGCTACTATAATAAATATATTAACCCCTAAAGCTAGGTTTAACCCTAACCCTAACACCCCCCCAAGTTAAATATAATTTAAATCTAACGAAATAAATTATTTCTTATTAAATAAATTAATCCTATTTAAAGCTAAATACTTACCTGTAAAATAAACCCTAATATAGCTACAATATAACGAATAATTACATTGTAGCTATTTTAGGATTTATATTTATTTTACAGGCAACTTTGTATTTATTTTAACTAGGTACCATAGCTATTAAATAGTTATTAACTATTTAATAGCTACCTAGTTAAAATAATTACAAAATTACCTGTAAAATAAATCCTAACCTAAGTTACAATTACTACACTATCAATAAATTAATTAAATAAACTACCTACAATTAAATCAACTAAACTAAATTACAAAAAACAAACAAACACTAAATTACAAAAAAACAAACACTAAATTACAAAAAATAAAAAAAGATTACAAGCATTTTAAACTAATTACACCTACTCTAAGCTCCCTAAAAAAATAACAAAGCCCCCCCAAAATAAAAAAATGCCCTACCCTAATCTAAAATAAAAAGTTAACAGCTATATTACCTTACCAGCCCTTAAAAGGGCCTTTTGTGGGGCATGCCCCAAAGAAATCAGCTCTTTTGCCTATAAAAAAAAAACATACAATACCCCCCTCCAACATTACAACCCACCACCCACATACCCCTAATCTAACCCACCCAAACCCCCCTTAAAAAACCTAACACTAAGCCCCTGAAGATCTCCCTACCTTGTATTCACCCAGCCGGGTATCACCGATCCGTCCAGAAGAGGGTCCTAAGTCTTCATCCAATCCGGCAAGAAGAGGTCCTCCAGAGAGTCCGAAGTCTTCATCCAGGTGGCAAGAAGAGGTCCTCCAGAGGGTCCAAAGTCTTCATCCAGGCAGCAACTTCTATCTTCTTCCATCCGGAGCGGAGCGGGTCCATTTTGAACCAGCCGATGCTGAGCCATCCTTCCTCACCGACGGACTAATGACGAATTAAGGTTCCTTAGAATTACATCATCCAAGATGGCGTCCCTCAAATTCCAATTGGCTGATAGGATTCTATCAGCCAATCGGAATTAAAATAGGAAAAATATGATTGGCTGATTGAATCAGCCAATCAGATTCAAGTTCAATTGGGGGAGTATTGTATGTTTTTTTTCAGGCAAAAGAGCTGATTTCTTTGGGGAATGCCCCGCAAAAGGCCCTTTTAAGGACTGGTAAGATAACAGAGCTGTTAACTTTTAGTTTTAGATTAGGGTAGGGCATTTTTTTTATTTTGGGGGGCTTTGTTATTTTTTTAGGGGGCTTAGAGTAGGTGTAATTAGTTTAAAATTCTTGTAATCTTTTTTTATTTTTTGCAATTCAGTGTGTGGTTTTTTTTGTAATTTAGTGGGGTTTTTTTTGTAATTTAATTGTAGGTAATTGTAGGTAGTTTATTTAATTAATTTATTGATAGTGCAGTGTTAGGTTTAATTGTAACTTAGGTTAGGATTTATTTTACAGGTAATTTTGTAATTATTTTAACTAGGTAGCTATTAAATAGTTAATAACTATTTAATAGCTATTGTACCTAGTTAAAATAAATACAAAGTTGCCTGTAAAATAAATATAAATCCTAAAATAGCTACAATATAATTATTCGTTATATTGTAGCTATATTAGGGTTTATTTTACAGGTAAGTATTTAGCTTTAAATAGGATTAATTTATTTAATAAGAAATAATTTATTATTAGATTATCGTTAGATTTAAATTATATTTAACTTAGGGGGGTGTTAGGGTTAGACTTAGCTTTAAGGGTTAATACATTTATTATAGTAGCGGTGAGGTCCGGTCGGCAGATTAGGGGTTAATACTTGAAGTTAGGTGTCAGTGATGTTAGTGAGGGCAGATTAGGGGTTAATAAAATGTATTATAGGGTTTGCGAGGCGGGAGCAAGGCGGTTTAGGGGCTAATACATTTATTATAGTGGCGGTGAGGTCCGGTCGGCAGATTAGGGGTTAATAAGTGTAGGTAAGGTTGGGGGGGCAGATTAGGGGTTGATAAATATTATGTAGGTGTCGGCGGTGTTAGGGGCAGCAGATTAGGGGTACATAGGGATAATGTAGGTGGCGGCGGTGTCCGGTCGGCAGATTAGGGGTTAAAATTTTTTATTAGAGTGGCAGCAATGTGGGGGGGCCTCGGTTTAGGGGTACATAGGTAGTTTATGGGTGTTAGTGTACTTTATAGCACAGTAGTTAAGAGCTTTATAAACCGGCATTAGCCCATAAAGCTCTTAACTCCTGACTTTTTTCTGCGGCTGGAGTCTTGTCGTTAGAGTACTAACGCTCACTTCAGCCAAGACTCTAAATACCAGCGTTGGGGAGATCCCATTGAAAAGATAGGATATGCAATTGGCGTAAGGGAATCTGCGGTATGGAAAAGTCGCGGCTGGACAGTGAGCATTAGACCCTTTCCTGACTGACTCTAAATACCAGCGGGCGGTCAAAACCAGCGTTAGGAGCCCTTAACGCTGGTTTTGACGGCTACCACAGAACTCTAAATCTAGGCGTAAGTGTCTGATAATTAAACAAATATTTGTATTGGTGAATTTAAAATGATTGACGGCATTTCAAAATAAACAACATTTGCTTTATTCCAGAATCTGATCTCAATGAGGTTTGGAAATAAATACATCTGCAATAAGTTATCCAATGAATGATATCATATCTGTGTTTTCATGCATTCAGAATAATATTATAAAGAGATGTACTAAATATGGAGTATAGTTATCTTAATAGGAAATGAGAATCCAATAAATATATCTGTATAATTAATTACTACAGAGTTCACTTTCAATTACATATATGATATAAGATGCTGACTTGGGAATGCAATATATATACCAGTATATTAAATGAAATGATATATTAATATCATTTCATACTGAAATTATTAAATTAAAATCCTTTTAATTCCTCTCATAAAAATGTGACTTTTAAGTACATCTCTTAAAATATTAAGTAGAATTATACTGAGACACACACTGAATATATATATATATATATATATATATATATATATATATATTCTAAATATACTCATGTCTGGTATTGAAATACACGTGCTCAGTTGAGCCAATAGTCACATGTATATTGACCAGATTGTTTATTAATACTAGGAAATAATACGTATATAATAGTGGGAGGAGTATACATTATGAAAAACATAATTTATGTAAGAACTTACCTGATAAATTCATTTCTTTCATATTAGCAAGAGTCCATGAGCTAGTGACGTATGGGATATACATTCCTACCAGGAGGGGCAAAGTTTCCCAAACCTCAAAATGCCTATAAATACACCCCTCACCACACCCACAATTCAGTTTAACGAATAGCCAAGAAGTGGGGTGATAAAAAAGTACGAAAGCATATAAAATAAGGAATTGGAATAATTGTGCTTTATACAAAATCATAACCACCACAAAAAAAGGGCGGGCCTCATGGACTCTTGCTAATATGAAAGAAATGAATTTATCAGGTAAGTTCTTACATAAATTATGTTTTCTTTCATGTAATTAGCAAGAGTCCATGAGCTAGTGACGTATGGGATAATGACTACCCAAGAAGTGGATCTTTCCACACAAGAGTCACTAGAGAGGGAGGGATAAAATAAAGACAGCCAATTCCTGCTGAAAATAATCCACACCCAAAATAAAGTTTAACGAAAAACATAAGCAGAAGATTCAAACTGAAACCGCTGCCTGAAGTACTTTTCTACCAAAAACTGCTTCAGAAGAAGAAAATACATCAAAATGGTAGAATTTAGTAAAAGTATGCAAAGAGGACCAAGTTGCTGCTTTGCAGATCTGGTCAACCGAAGCTTCATTCCTAAACGCCCAGGAAGTAGAAACTGACCTAGTAGAATGAGCTGTAATTCTATGAGGCGGAGTTTTACCCGACTCAACATAGGCAAGATGAATTAAAGATTTCAACCAAGATGCCAAAGAAATGGCAGAAGCTTTCTGGCCTTTTCTAGAACCGGAAAAGATAACAAATAGACTAGAAGTCTTACGAAAAGATTTCGTAGCTTCAACATAATATTTCAAAGCTCTAACAACATCCAAAGAATGCAACGATTTCTCCTTAGAATTCTTAGGAGTAGGACATAATGAAGGAACCACAATTTCTCTACTAATGTTGTTGGAATTCACAACTTTAGGTAAAAATTCAAAAGAAGTTCGCAACACCGCCTTATCCTGATGAAAAATCAGAAAAGGAGACTCACAAGAAAGAGCAGATAATTCAGAAACTCTTCTGGCAGAAGAGATGGCCAAAAGAAACAAAACTTTCCAAGAAAGTAATTTAATGTCCAATGAATGCATAGGTTCAAACGGATGAGCTTGAAGAGCTCCCAGAACCAAATTCAAACTCCAAGGAGGAGACATTGACTTAATGACAGGTTTTATACGAACCAAAGCTTGTACAAAACAATGAATATCAGGAAGAATAGCAATCTTTCTGTGAAAAAGAACAGAAAGAGCAGAGATTTGTCCTTTCAAAGAACTTGCGGACAAACCCTTATCTAAACCATCCTGAAGGAACTGTAAAATTCTCGGTATTCTAAAAGAATGCCAGGAAAAATGATGAGAAAGACACCAAGAAATATAAGTCTTCCAGACTCTATAATATATCTCTCGAGATACAGATTTACGAGCCTGTAACATAGTATTAATCACAGAGTCAGAGAAACCTCTTTGACCAAGAATCAAGCGTTCAATCTCCATACCTTTAAATTTAAGGATTTCAGATCCTGATGGAAAAAAGGACCTTGTGACAGAAGGTCTGGTCTTAACGGAAGAGTCCACGGTTGGCAAGAGGCCATCCGGACAAGATCCGCATACCAAAACCTGTGAGGCCATGCCGGAGCTACCAGCAGAACAAACGAGCATTCCTTCAGAATCTTGGAGATTACTCTTGGAAGAAGAACTAGAGGCGGAAAGATATAGGCAGGATGATACTTCCAAGGAAGTGATAATGCATCCACTGCCTCCGCCTGAGGATCCCGGGATCTGGACAGATACCTGGGAAGTTTCTTGTTTAGATGGGACGCCATCAGATCTATTTCTGGAAGTTCCCACATTTGAACAATCTGAAGAAATACATCTGGGTGAAGAGACCATTCGCCCGGATGCAACGTTTGGCGACTGAGATAATCCGCTTCCCAATTGTCTACACCTGGGATATGAACCGCAGAGATTAGACAGGAGCTGGATTCCGGCCAAACCAAAATTCGAGATACTTCTTTCATAGCCAGAGGACTGTGAGTCCCTCCTTGATGATTGATGTATGCCACAGTTGTGACATTGTCTGTCTGAAAACAAATGAACGATTCTCTCTTCAGAAGAGGCCAAAACTGAAGAGCTCTGAAAATTGCACGGAGTTCCAAAATATTGATCGGTAATCTCACCTCCTGAGATTCCCAAACTCCTTGTGCCGTCAGAGATCCCCACACAGCTCCCCAACCTGTGAGACTTGCATCTGTTGAAATTACAGTCCAGGTCGGAAGCACAAAAGAAGCCCCCTGAATTAAACGATGGTGATCTGTCCACCATGTTAGAGAGTGTCGAACAATCGGTTTTAAAGATATTAATTGAGATATCTTCGTGTAATCCTTGCACCATTGCTTCAGCATACAGAGCTGAAGAGGTCGCATGTGAAAACGAGCAAAGGGGATCGCGTCCGATGCAGCAGTCATAAGACCTAGAATTTCCATGCATAAGGCTACCGAAGGGAATGATTGTGACTGAAGGTTTCGACAAGCTGTAATCAACTTTAGACGTCTCTTGTCTGTTAAAGACAGAGTCATGGACACTGAATCCATCTGGAAACCCAGAAAGGTTACCCTTGTCTGAGGAATCAAAGAACTTTTTGGTAAATTGATCCTCCAACCATGATCTTGAAGAAACAACACAAGTCGATTCGTATGAGATTCTGCTAAATGTAAAGACTGAGCAAGTACCAAGATATCGTCCAAATAAGGAAATACCACAATACCCTGTTCTCTGATTACAGACAGCAGGGCACCGAGAACCTTTGTAAAAATTCTTGGAGCTGTAGCTAGGCCAAACGGCAGAGCCACAAACTGGTAATGCTTGTCCAGAAACGAGAATCTCAGGAACTGATAATGATCTGGATGAATCGGAATATGCAGATATGCATCCTGTAAATCTATTGTGGACATATAATTCCCTTGCTGAACAAAAGGTAAGATAGTCCTTACAGTTACCATCTTGAACGTTGGTATCCTTACATAACGATTCAATATTTTTAGATCCAGAACTGGTCTGAAAGAATTCTCCTTCTTTGGTACAATGAAGAGATTTGAATAAAAACCCCATCCCCTGTTCCGGAACTGGAACTGGCATAATTACTCCAGTCAACTCTAGATCTGAAACACATTTCAGAAATGCTTGAGCTTTTACTGGATTTACTGGGACACGGGAAAGAAAAAATCTCTTTGCAGGAGGTCTCAACTTGAAACAAATTCTGTACCCTTCTGAAACAATGCTCTGAATCCAAAGATTGTGAACAGAATTGATCCAAATTTCCTTGAAAAAACGTAACCTGCCCCCTACCAGCTGAGCTGGAATGAGGGCCGCACCTTCATGTGGACTTAGAAGCAGGCTTTGCCTTTCTAGCTGGCTTGGATTTATTCCAGACTGGAGATGGTCTCCAAACTGAAACTGCTCCTGAGGATGAAGGATCAGGCTTTTGTTCTTTGCTGAAACGAAAGGAACGAAAACGATTATTAGCCCTGTTTTTACCTTTAGATTTTTTATCCAGTGGTAAAAAAGTTCCTTTCCCACCAGTAACAGTTGAAATAATGGAATCCAACTGAGAACCAAATAATTTGTTACCCTGGAAAGAAATGGAAAGTAAAGTTGATTTAGAAGCCATATCAGCATTCCAAGTTTTAAGCCATAAAGCTCTTCTAGCTAAAATAGCTAGAGACATAAACCTGACATCAACGCTGATAATATCAAAAATGGCATCACAGATAAAATTATTAGCATGTTGAAGAAGAATAATAATATCATGAGAATCACGATGTGTTACTTGTTGCGCTAAAGTTTCCAACCAAAAAGTTGAAGCTGCAGCAACATCAGCCAAAGATATAGCAGGTCTAAGAAGATTACCTGAACACAGATAAGCTTTTCTTAGAAAGGACTCAATTTTCCTATCTAGAGGATCCTTAAACGAAGTACCATCTGACGTAGGAATAGTAGTACGTTTAGCAAGGGTAGAAATAGCCCCATCAACTTTAGGGATCTTGTCCCAAAATTCTAATCTGTCAGACGGCACAGGATATAATTGCTTAAAACGTTTAGAAGGAGTAAATGAATTACCCAAATTATCCCATTCTTTGGAAATTACTGCAGAAATAGCATCAGGGACAGGAAAAACTTCTGGAATAACTACAGGAGTTTTAAAAAACCTTATTTAAACGTTTAGATTTAGTATCAAGAGGACCAGAATCCTCTATTTCTAAAGCAATTAGGACTTCTTTAAGTAAAGAACGAATAAATTCCATTTTAAATAAATATGAAGATTTATCAGCATCAACCTCTGAGACAGAATCCTCTGAACCAGAGGAATCATCATAATCAGAATGATGATGTTCAGTTAAAAATTCATCTGTAGGGAGAGAAGTTTTAAAAGATTTTTTACGTTTACTAGAAGGAGAAATAACAGACATAGCCTTCTTTATGGATTCAGAAACAAAATCTCTTATATTATCAGGAACATTCTGCACCTTAGATGTTGAAGGAACTGCAACAGGCAATGGTACTTTACTAAAGGAAATATTATCTGCTTTAACAAGTTTGTCATGACAATCAATACAAACAACAGCTGGAGGAATAGCTACCAAAAGTTTACAGCAGATACACTTAGCTTTGGTAGATTCAGCACTTGACAGCGATTTTCCTGTAGTATCTTCTGACTCAGATGCAACAAGAGACATCTTGCAATATGTAAGAGAAAAAACAACATATATATAAAGCAAAATTGATCAAATTCCTTAAATGACAGTTTCAGGAATGGGAAAAAATGCCAAAGAACAAGCTTCTAGCAACCAGAAGCAATAAAAAATGAGACTTAAATAATGTGGAGACAAAAGTGACGCCCATATTTTTTCGCGCCAAATAAGACGCCCACATTATTTGGCGCCTAAATGCTTTTTGGCGCCAAAAATGACGCCACATCCGGAACGCCGACATTTTTGGCGCAAAATAACGTCAAAAAATGACGCAACTTCCGGCGACACGTATGACGCCGGAAACGGAAATAGAATTTTTGCGCCAAAAAAAGTCCGCGCCAAGAATGACGCAATAAAATGGGGGCCTCGGTTTAGGGGTACATAGGTAGTTTATGGGTGTTAGTGTACTTTATAGCACAGTAGTTAAGAGCTTTATAAACCGGCATTAGCCCATAAAGCTCTTAACTCCTGACTTTTTTCTGCGGCTGGAGTCTTGTCGTTAGAGTACTAACGCTCACTTCAGCCAAGACTCTAAATACCAGCGTTGGGGAGATCCCATTGAAAAGATAGGATACGCAATTGGCGTAAGGGAATCTGCGGTATGGAAAAGTCGCGGCTGGACAGTGAGCATTAGACCCTTTCCTGACTGACTCTAAATACCAGCGGGCGGTCAAAACCAGCGTTAGGAGCCCTTAACGCTGGTTTTGACGGCTACCACAGAACTCTAAATCTAGGCGTAAGTGTCTGATAATTAAACAAATATTTGTATTGGTGAATTTAAAATGATTGACGGCATTTCAAAATAAACAACATTTGCTTTATTCCAGAATCTGATCTCAATGAGGTTTGGAAATAAATACATCTGCAATAAGTTGTCCAATGAATGATATCATATCTGTGTTTTCATGCATTCAGAATAATATTATAAAGAGATGTACTAAATATGGAGTATAGTTATCTTAATAGGAAATGAGAATCCAATAAATATATCTGTATAATTAATTACTACAGAGTTCACTTTCAATTACATATATGATATAAGATGCTGACTTGGGAATGCAATATATATACCAGTATATTAAATGAAATGATATATTAATATCATTTCATACTGAAATTATTAAATTAAAATCCTTTTAATTCCTCTCATAAAAATGTGACTTTTAAGTACATCTCTTAAAATATTAAGTAGAATTATACTGAGACACACACTGAATATATATATATATATATATATATATATATATATATATTCTAAATATACTCATGTCTGGTATTGAAATACACGTGCTCAGTTGAGCCAATAGTCACATGTATATTGACCAGATTGTTTATTAATACTAGGAAATAATACGTATATAATAGTGGGAGGAGTATACATTATGAAAAACATAATTTATGTAAGAACTTACCTGATAAATTCATTTCTTTCATATTAGCAAGAGTCCATGAGCTAGTGACGTATGGGATATACATTCCTACCAGGAGGGGCAAAGTTTCCCAAACCTCAAAATGCCTATAAATACACCCCTCACCACACCCACAATTCAGTTTAACGAATAGCCAAGAAGTGGGGTGATAAAAAAGTACGAAAGCATATAAAATAAGGAATTGGAATAATTGTGCTTTATACAAAATTATAACCACCACAAAAAAAGGGCGGGCCTCATGGACTCTTGCTAATATGAAAGAAATGAATTTATCAGGTAAGTTCTTACATAAATTATGTTTTCTTTCATGTAATTAGCAAGAGTCCATGAGCTAGTGACGTATGGGATAATGACTACCCAAGAAGTGGATCTTTCCACACAAGAGTCACTAGAGAGGGAGGGATAAAATAAAGACAGCCAATTCCTGCTGAAAATAATCCACACCCAAAATAAAGTTTAACGAAAAACATAAGCAGAAGATTCAAACTGAAACCGCTGCCTGAAGTACTTTTCTACCAAAAACTGCTTCAGAAGAAGAAAATACATCAAAATGGTAGAATTTAGTAAAAGTATGCAAAGAGGACCAAGTTGCTGCTTTGCAGATCTGGTCAACCGAAGCTTCATTCCTAAACGCCCAGGAAGTAGAAACTGACCTAGTAGAATGAGCTGTAATTCTCTGAGGCGGAGTTTTACCCGACTCAACATAGGCAAGATGAATTAAAGATTTCAACCAAGATGCCAAAGAAATGGCAGAAGCTTTCTGGCCTTTTCTAGAACCGGAAAAGATAACAAATAGACTAGAAGTCTTACGAAAAGATTTCGTAGCTTCAACATAATATTTCAAAGCTCTAACAACATCCAAAGAATGCAACGATTTCTCCTTAGAATTCTTAGGATTAGGACATAATGAAGGAACCACAATTTCTCTACTAATGTTGTTGGAATTCACAACTTTAGGTAAAAATTCAAAAGAAGTTCGCAACACCGCCTTATCCTGATGAAAAATCAGAAAAGGAGACTCACAAGAAAGAGCAGATAATTCAGAAACTCTTCTGGCAGAAGAGATGGCCAAAAGGAACAAAACTTTCCAAGAAAGTAATTTAATGTCCAATGAATGCATAGGTTCAAACGGATGAGCTTGAAGAGCTCCCAGAACCAAATTCAAACTCCAAGGAGGAGACATTGACTTAATGACAGGTTTTATACGAACCAAAGCTTGTACAAAACAATGAATATCAGGAAGAATAGCAATCTTTCTGTGAAAAAGAACAGAAAGAGCAGAGATTTGTCCTTTCAAAGAACTTGCGGACAAACCCTTATCTAAACCATCCTGAAGGAACTGTAAAATTCTCGGTATTCTAAAAGAATTCCAGGAAAAATGATGAGAAAGACACCAAGAAATATAAGTCTTCCAGACTCTATAATATATCTCTCGAGATACAGATTTACGAGCCTGTAACATAGTATTAATCACAGAGTCAGAGAAACCTCTTTGACCAAGAATCAAGCGTTCAATCTCCATACCTTTAAATTTAAGGATTTCAGATCCTGATGGAAAAAAGGACCTTGTGACAGAAGGTCTGGTCTTAACGGAAGAGTCCACGGTTGGCAAGAGGCCATCCGGACAAGATCCGCATACCAAAACCTGTGAGGCCATGCCGGAGCTACCAGCAGAACAAACGAGCATTCCTTCAGAATCTTGGAGATTACTCTTGGAAGAAGAACTAGAGGCGGAAAGATATAGGCAGGATGATACTTCCAAGGAAGTGATAATGCATCCACTGCCTCCGCCTGAGGATCCCGGGATCTGGACAGATACCTGGGAAGTTTCTTGTTTAGATGGGACGCCATCAGATCTATTTCTGGAAGTTCCCACATTTGAACAATCTGAAGAAATACATCTGGGTGAAGAGACCATTCGCCCGGATGCAACGTTTGGCGACTGAGATAATCCGCTTCCCAATTGTCTACACCTGGGATATGAACCGCAGAGATTAGACAGGAGCTGGATTCCGGCCAAACCAAAATTCGAGATACTTCTTTCATAGCCAGAGGACTGTGAGTCCCTCCTTGATGATTGATGTATGCCACAGTTGTGACATTGTCTGTCTGAAAACAAATGAACGATTCTCTCTTCAGAAGAGGCCAAAACTGAAGAGCTCTGAAAATTGCACGGAGTTCCAAAATATTGATCGGTAATCTCACCTCCTGAGATTCCCAAACTCCTTGTGCCGTCAGAGATCCCCACACAGCTCCCCAACCTGTGAGACTTGCATCTGTTGAAATTACAGTCCAGGTCGGAAGCACAAAAGAAGCCCCCTGAATTAAACGATGGTGATCTGTCCACCATGTTAGAGAGTGTCGAACAATCGGTTTTAAAGATATTAATTGAGATATCTTCGTGTAATCCTTGCACCATTGCTTCAGCATACAGAGCTGAAGAGGTCGCATGTGAAAACGAGCAAAGGGGATCGCGTCCGATGCAGCAGTCATAAGACCTAGAATTTCCATGCATAAGGCTACCGAAGGGAATGATTGTGACTGAAGGTTTCGACAAGCTGTAATCAACTTTAGACGTCTCTTGTCTGTTAAAGACAGAGTCATGGACACTGAATCCATCTGGAAACCCAGAAAGGTTACCCTTGTCTGAGGAATCAAAGAACTTTTTGGTAAATTGATCCTCCAACCATGATCTTGAAGAAACAACACAAGTCGATTCGTATGAGATTCTGCTAAATGTAAAGACTGAGCAAGTACCAAGATATCGTCCAAATAAGGAAATACCACAATACCCTGTTCTCTGATTACAGACAGCAGGGCACCGAGAACCTTTGTAAAAATTCTTGGAGCTGTAGCTAGGCCAAACGGCAGAGCCACAAACTGGTAATGCTTGTCCAGAAACGAGAATCTCAGGAACTGATAATGATCTGGATGAATCGGAATATGCAGATATGCATCCTGTAAATCTATTGTGGACATATAATTCCCTTGCTGAACAAAAGGTAAGATAGTCCTTACAGTTACCATCTTGAACGTTGGTATCCTTACATAACGATTCAATATTTTTAGATCCAGAACTGGTCTGAAAGAATTCTCCTTCTTTGGTACAATGAAGAGATTTGAATAAAACCCCATCCCCTGTTCCGGAACTGGAACTGGCATAATTACTCCAGTCAACTCTAGATCTGAAACACATTTCAGAAATGCTTGAGCTTTTACTGGATTTACTGGGACACGGGAAAGAAAAAATCTCTTTGCAGGAGGTCTCAACTTGAAACAAATTCTGTACCCTTCTGAAACAATGCTCTGAATCCAAAGATTGTGAACAGAATTGATCCAAATTTCCTTGAAAAAACGTAACCTGCCCCCTACCAGCTGAGCTGGAATGAGGGCCGCACCTTCATGTGGACTTAGAAGCAGGCTTTGCCTTTCTAGCTGGCTTGGATTTATTCCAGACTGGAGATGGTCTCCAAACTGAAACTGCTCCTGAGGATGAAGGATCAGGCTTTTGTTCTTTGCTGAAACGAAAGGAACGAAAACGATTATTAGCCCTGTTTTTACCTTTAGATTTTTTATCCAGTGGTAAAAAAGTTCCTTTCCCACCAGTAACAGTTGAAATAATGGAATCCAACTGAGAACCAAATAATTTGTTACCCTGGAAAGAAATGGAAAGTAAAGTTGATTTAGAAGCCATATCAGCATTCCAAGTTTTAAGCCATAAAGCTCTTCTAGCTAAAATAGCTAGAGACATAAACCTGACATCAACGCTGATAATATCAAAAATGGCATCACAGATAAAATTATTAGCATGTTGAAGAAGAATAATAATATCATGAGAATCACGATGTGTTACTTGTTGCGCTAAAGTTTCCAACCAAAAAGTTGAAGCTGCAGCAACATCAGCCAAAGATATAGCAGGTCTAAGAAGATTACCTGAACACAGATAAGCTTTTCTTAGAAAGGACTCAATTTTCCTATCTAGAGGATCCTTAAACGAAGTACCATCTGACGTAGGAATAGTAGTACGTTTAGCAAGGGTAGAAATAGCCCCATCAACTTTAGGGATCTTGTCCCAAAATTCTAATCTGTCAGACGGCACAGGATATAATTGCTTAAAACGTTTAGAAGGAGTAAATGAATTACCCAAATTATCCCATTCTTTGGAAATTACTGCAGAAATAGCATCAGGGACAGGAAAAACTTCTGGAATAACTACAGGAGTTTTAAAAAACCTTATTTAAACGTTTAGATTTAGTATCAAGAGGACCAGAATCCTCTATTTCTGAAGCAATTAGGACTTCTTTAAGTAAAGAACGAATAAATTCCATTTTAAATAAATATGAAGATTTATCAGCATCAACCTCTGAGACAGAATCCTCTGAACCAGAGGAATCATCATAATCAGAATGATGATGTTCAGTTAAAAATTCATCTGTAGGGAGAGAAGTTTTAAAAGATTTTTTACGTTTACTAGAAGGAGAAATAACAGACATAGCCTTCTTTATGGATTCAGAAACAAAATCTCTTATATTATCAGGAACATTCTGCACCTTAGATGTTGAAGGAACTGCAACAGGCAATGGTACTTTACTAAAGGAAATATTATCTGCTTTAACAAGTTTGTCATGACAATCAATACAAACAACAGCTGGAGGAATAGCTACCAAAAGTTTACAGCAGATACACTTAGCTTTGGTAGATTCAGCACTTGACAGCGATTTTCCTGTAGTATCTTCTGACTCAGATGCAACAAGAGACATCTTGCAATATGTAAGAGAAAAAACAACATATATATAAAGCAAAATTGATCAAATTCCTTAAATGACAGTTTCAGGAATGGGAAAAAATGCCAAAGAACAAGCTTCTAGCAACCAGAAGCAATAAAAAATGAGACTTAAATAATGTGGAGACAAAAGTGACGCCCATATTTTTTCGCGCCAAATAAGACGCCCACATTATTTGGCGCCTAAATGCTTTTTGGCGCCAAAAATGATGCCACATCCGGAACGCCGACATTTTTGGCGCAAAATAACGTCAAAAAATGACGCAACTTCCGGCGACACGTATGACGCTGGAAACGGAAATAGAATTTTTGCGCCAAAAAAGTCCGCGCCAAGAATGACGCAATAAAATGAAGCATTTTCAGCCCCCGCGAGCCTAACAGCCCACAGGGAAAAAGTCAAATTTTAAGGTAAGAAAAAATGTTAAATTAAAATGCATTATCCCAAATATGAAACTGACTGTCTGAAAATAAGGAAAGTTGAACATTCTGAGTCAAGGCAAATAAATGTTTGAATACATATATTTAGAACTTTATAAACAAAGTGCCCAACCATAGCTAGGAGTGTCACAGAAAATAAGACTTACTTACCCCAGGACACTCATTTACATATAGTAGATAGCCAAACCAGTACTGAAACGAGAATCAGTAGAGGTAATGGTATATATAAGAGTATATCGTCGATCTGAAAAGGGAGGTAAGAGATGAATCTCTACGACCGATAACAGAGAACCTATGAAATAGACCCCTTAGAAGGAGATCACTGCATTCAAATAGGCAATACTCTCCTCACATCCCTCTGACATTCACTGCACGCTGAGAGGAAAACCGGGCTCCAACTTGCTGCGGAGCGCATATCAACGTAGAATCTAGCACAAACTTACTTCACCACCTCCATCGGAGGCAAAGTTTGTAAAACTGAATTGTGGGTGTGGTGAGGGGTGTATTTATAGGCATTTTGAGGTTTGGGAAACTTTGCCCCTCCTGGTAGGAATGTATATCCCATACGTCACTAGCTCATGGACTCTTGCTAATTACATGAAAGAAATCTATATTGTTCTGTACTTTAAAGTATTTTTCTAATGAAGCTGCATTCCGTTTTCTGTTGTCCCTCCGGTGTTCAATGCAAGAACTAAAGGGTATTTTAAATTGTATGGGGATCTAAAATTACCAAATGCATTTCCAAGGACCAATGAGAGATAAGTCCCCTATTTAATAAAGGTCTTGCGGACCTGATCCGACATTGTGGATCAGGTCCGCAAGACCTCGCTGAATGCGGAGAGCAATACGCTCTCCGTATTCAGCATTGCACCAGCAGCTCACAAGAGCTGCTGGTGCAACGCCGCCCCCTGCAGACTCGCGGCCAACCGGCCGCCAGTAGGGGGTGTCAATCAACCCGATCGTACTCGATCGGGTTGATTTCTGGTGATTCCTGTCCTCCTGCTCAGAGCAGGCGGACAGGGTTATGGAGCAGCGGTCTTTATACCGCTGCTTCATAACTGCTGTTTCTGGCGAGTCTGAAGACTCGCCAGAAACACGGCCCACAAGCTCCCTACGGAGCTTGTTAAATGGGCCCCTAAGTACGTACCCAAAATTTCACTGAATGATTAGAAAAGATGTGGATAAAAACTTTTGCTCAGGAAGCAATGCAGATAAATGCTGGTCAATGCTCAATGCTGGTTGATGCTGTTGCTTACGTTGTCTGACTTAACTTGCTGCCTTGGAGATACATAAAGTCTTGTAAGACAACATTTTTAATGGGAAACTCTTTACACCGGAAGAGCAAACAAAATTGGGCCTAACATTCACTTCCAGATTTTGTGCACATGCTCTTATATAACAGTGAAAAGAATTTTGATTGAAAATATTGAACTTTCATTGGAGCTGGTAATGTATGGCGATTGTTAAGTATATTTAATATTTTAAAGTAAAGATATTCTTGGTTGCTGTAGCTTAATGGAAGCTGGTGATTTAAAAGTGTATTTGGCATATTAAATTCATATTAAATAGACCAGTGTATTCCATATATTAAATATATCAGTACTAAAAAACATTCACCTAGATTACGAGTTTTGCATTATGAGTCAAATAGCAGCAACACATAATTTTCCCTAATGCAGCCATTACAAGTCTTGTCGGTATAGGTATACCGCAAGCCTTTTAGCCTGTAGCGCAACATCAGTACTGCACTCCTAAAATGTCATTTTTTTCATGGGATTCCCATAGCGCCTATATTACAAATTTTGCGGTGAGGCTAAAAATCGAGCGTTACAGCCTAAAATGACATGATCTGTACCACTATCTAAAGTCAGTAGTTATGAGTTTTATGCTACAAATCTGTAACATAAAACTCATAACTAAAGTGTTAAAAAGTACACTAACACCCATAAACTACCCATAAACCGAGGCCCTCCCACATCGCAAACACTATTTTAAAGTTTTTAACCCCTAATCTACCGCTCCCGACATTGCCACCACTTAGAAAAATTATTAACCCCTATTCAGCCGCTTCCCGACATCGTCACCACTATATTAAAGTTATTAACCCCTAACCACTGCCCTCCCGCATCACAAACACTATTTAAATATTATTAACCCCTAATCTGCCATCCGCCCACATCACCCCCACTATACTAATTATTAAGCCCTACACCGCCGCCACTATAATAAACCTATTAACCCCTAAACCGAAAGCCCCCCACAAGGAAATATAATAAATTAAAATATTAACCCCTGGGGGGCGGAGCCAACTACTGAAAGGGCTAGCAGCACATCCAGGGAGCTCCTGGCTTAAAACTCGAATATTGAGGCTTGATATTGAAAACTGAATCTTTTGAGACATACTTTCAACATATTGGTTATCTTAAATACAGATCTTCAGCTGAGAGGAATACTGTATTGTTTACAAAAGGAGAAGACACTTTGCATAGGCAAGATAGAACACTGCCCGAATTGACTAGGAGACAGTGGCAATTGCTATAGAGGACGGTACCTTCAGCATAGAGATTTGCGGTGGAATACCTTTTCAAGGCAATAATGCTTGACGTATTTGAAGATAGACTCTGCAACTTGTTAGGGGCTCACATGATGGAATTGCACTTAGCGCTCATGGACTGGCGCAAGAAAATTAAGGTGCGCCACACATCCCAAGATGGCGCCGGATCACAGATTATTACTCTATCTCAAGAGATTCCCTGTACTATACTGGCTGATAAGGGGGCCGATATATGTGCTGGTAAAAAGGGGATAGGCTTGGGCAGCCAAGAGTCACTGGTAATGGAAGCACAAAAATGTATCTGTTACTCACTTCCGAATCGGAACTATACCCCAGAGCGAATGGACGTGCACACAGGAGAAGGTAGTGAAGGGGCAATTGCCTCGGATCACATGGATGCTGATTCTATCTCTGGGTCTGAGGACGGTACAATACTCCGAGATACCCAAATGGGGGCTAGCCTAGCTCAAAGAATACAGAGGGATGATGGAGGTAGGCTGAAACAAGCGGACAGACAGTCGACCCTGAAGCTCGAGGAGCATGATGGCTTCAATTTGCGGTTCCCAGAACACCTCATACACTCAGACCGTGTTCTTCGGCTTTGTCCATGGCCATTCACAGAGTTTTCTGAGTTAGAATGGACAGTACGTGGGGGAGCGAAACCATGTAAAGAGAAACTAGTGTCAACATACAGACATGGCATCGGGTAATGACTTTCCTGACTGTACCGGATCCCTGCTGTCGGTTATTAGTTTTATCTAAGCTTTGTACTATGCATGATGGCTCTACTAGTTTGATGTTTTTTCACTGTCTAAGAATATCATTTATGCTGAAGGCTGGGATAGCCTGGCGTTTCACCCCTATATGAGACTGTTTCGTCATATTTAGCCCCAAAGAGGTGAATTTTTCAAGCAGACCTTCTGCTTGGACCGTTACTTTAGCGTATACTGTTTTCTTGGGATACTGAACCTTATGAAGACTGTGAATCTAAATGTCTGTTTGAACTTTATTTCTGTGTTCTATGTTTCTAGTGATAAGTCTGATACAAAATATGTTTCACACAAGTATACCCTAGTGACCCAGTTGTCATTCTATACAGGCTATAACTAAAGGGACAGAAACCAGATTTTTATCTCCTCGATCAGAGAGATATTATTTAAAGTATAGGGTGTTCCTACTTACCTTTCCAATGTTTTGGTATTTTTCTATGTTAAAGATGTTTATAGTGTATACCAGAAGTAGTTTCTAGTTGATGTGTGCTATTTAATTGTGATAGACCTATATACATATTTAAATGAATCCTGATGGGTTTGAAATATGATCTTGCTATGCCACCTTTTATATCAATATACAGCTCCCATAGATTAGCGGCTACATATATTTATCCACATCTATAGATAATATTAACATAAGACCTCTTTAAGATTTCACTAGGACGCATCATCGTTTCTGCAGTTATACAGTTTATGTTTTTAGAGAACAGTTTTTATTTAGGTATTAAAAGTAGGTATGCTACGCAATTTCTGATCTACTTTGCAGATGTATGGTGACGCAAGTATATATGGTTAAAGCCCCCTGTACCGGTAATGCTATTGCCCAGACAGTTTAAGTTACAGTGTTGTAGCCCTCCTATTTAGATTAATATGTACCTCGTGGCTCTCTGATATGCTGCCTTATGTTATTTGAAGTGCTTAGCAACGCCCCTAGTGTAATCCATTTTAATAATATAAAGTGTCTTAGAAATGTTTTTTTTTTTTTTTCTTCACCCTGTGTTTTCTCCTAGCTAAGGGGTGGATATGTTTATTTGCATAAAAAAGGTATGTGCATATTGGACTAGTTAAAGATTTCTAAGGTAGACTGTGAATATACAAATCATATGCTACTGATCGCATGTAACACTGATTGCTATTATCTCAGACAGTTATAACAAGCCAAGTGCTGTATTCTCATTTTTCTGTTTGGGGGTATAGGGCCCGTACCCACATAACAGAATTATAGTACACTAGATTTTCTCTCTTCGGCACACTATTAATACAATCCCGTAGATCCCATATCTGCAACTAGTCACAGTCATAATCTTTGTTATATTGAAGATACTTACACCCCATCTAATACTATAATCCACTTCAGCAACTAAGAACCTAAGCATTTCCCTTCTCCCATGTTAATATAACTGGTGGCAATATTCGACCTGTGAGCGGCCACAATCACAGTGAAGCATTTAGCTTTGTTTTTAGTATCTATACCACACATAGCTAGTTAATAGATTATCTTTAAACATGTGACGTGTTAGGTCTCAGATTGTTTGAAACTTGGTTCCTATCAGCCTGACCATATATATATATAACTACATTCAGACATTTTGAATGCAATGTCGTATCTCCCCTCACCCTTTCCCACTCTGTCTATCGGAGTGGGTCATATCCAATACCCCTTTTCCGTCTGTGTCCAGTGGGGACAACATTCCCTGAGGGGTGATACAGATCACATCCTTTGCTCATAGTGGTTTATTGTGGAGTTACAAATTAATACATAGTTCTCAGGTATTTTTAGGGATACTATACTTTCTTTGTGCCATGTACTCTTCCTGAGACATAATAAGCTCTATGCTTTTACTTCACTTCTCTGCACCCTAGAACTTTCTTAACTCCATATTATAAAGACTGCCCCAGGCATATTGTCTACCTGATAGTCATAGGTTCAGAGGTATTGAAGCTCTGGCTCCGCCCTCCCCCCCCCGGGGTTAGTTTACTAAGTAAACAAAGGAACGCAGATTCCCTAGTAATTTTCCCTATTATTCTCTATTTACCTGTTGCAATATAGCGGCTAAGGATAGCCCCCATCCTTCACCACTCTCTATGACATAACAGATCTAGACAATGCTATTCTTATGTTTTCTATATTCCCCATATTTCTCTCTACTTGTCCACGAGTTACAACCTATTGGTTTGGGAAATAATGTCATAGTTATAAAAGAGGTTAGTATTCCAATACACAGGACTTGTTTATATATTTCCAATCACATGAGTTTATCTGTGAAAATGTTCTTCTCCTCTGTGTGTCAGTTGTGAATTATGAGCTTTGTTTAATACTCAAATTATTGTCGAGACATATGCCTATGTCTGTTATTGTCCTGTAAGCTTGTTTATGTTCAAAGCTGTATGACCTCAATAAAAATAAAATTTAATAAAAAAATAAAATAAGTAAGGAGTTGAAAAAAATAAATAAAAAAATATTAAACCCTAAACTGAAAGCCCCCCACATCGCAATAAACTAATTTAAACTAGTAACCCCTAAACCTAACCCTAACGTAACCCTAAGCCTAATGTAACCCTAACCCTAACACCCCCTAACTTTAACATAATTAAAATAGAGCTAAATTAAACTTACAATTATTAACTAAATAAACCGATTAACCCCTAAACCGCCAGCCCCCCAGATCGCAACAACCTAAATTATACTATATTAACCCCTAAACCTAACCCTAATGTAACCTTAACCCTAAACCTTATCCTAACCCTAACACCCCCTAAATTTAACATAATGAAATTAGATCTAAATTAAATTTACAATTATTAACTAAATAATTCCTATTTAAAACTAAATACTTAACTGTAATAGTTACATTGTAGCTAGCTTAGGTTTTATTTTTATTTCACAGGTAAGTTTGTATTTATTTTAACTAGGTAGACTAGTTTGTAAATAGTTATTAACTATTTACTAACTACCTAGCTAAAATAAATATAAACTTACCTGTGAAATAAAACCTAATCTGTCTTACACTAAAACCTAACATTACAAAAAAACCCCCAAAAAAAACCTACCATTACAAAAAATAAAAAAACTACCATTAAAAAAAACAAAACAAAATGAAATTATCCAAAAAAATAAAGATTATTCCTATTCTAATACCCTTTTAAAAAAAAAAAGAAAACAACCCAAAATAAAAAAGCCTAATATAGAATAAACTACCAGGGGCCCTTAAAAAGGCCAATAGAATGAGAGCATCTTAAATCCTATTGGCTGATTTGAACAGCCAATAGGATTTTAGCAGCCCTAATTCCTATTGGCTGATTCAAATTTTTCAGCCAAAAGGAATGCAAGGGACGCCATCTTGAATCCCGTCCCTTGCATTGAAGATTCAGTGTACGGCAGTGACCGTATGAAGAGGATGCTCTGCGCCAGATGTCTTCAGGATGGACCCGCTCCATGCCTCCGGGATCATGATACAAGATGCGGCCTGGATGAAGATTGAAGAGGCCTCCTGGATGAAGACTTCTCGCCGCTTGGATAAGGACTTCGCCACCGAGATGAAGATTGAAGAGGCCGCCTGGATGAGGACTTCTCGCCGCCAAGATCAGGGCTTCAACTCCGGGATGAACATCTTTCAAGCGGGACTTCAAAAACTGTAAGTGGATCGTCAGGGGGTTAGTGCTAGGCTTTTTAAAGGTTTTTGTTGGGCAGTAAAAGAGCTAAATGCCCTTTTAAGGGCAATGCCCATACAAATTTCCTTTTCAGGGCAATTAGTAGCTTAGGTTTTTTATTTTGTGGGTTTGGGGGGGGGTTGTAATGTTAGTGGGTATTTGTATTTTTATTTCATTAACAGAGCTGATTTCTTTAGGGCAATGCCTTGCAAAAGGCCCTTTTAATGGCCATTGGTAGTTTATTCTTGATTAGGTTTTTTATTTTGGGGGTTTTTTTTTTTTATGGGTATTAGAATAGGAATATTTTTTTTTTTTTTAAATATTTCTTTTATTGAGATTCTGAACATAGTTACAACAAACAAGTAGAACAAAATAGTAAGTTGCAATACAGGCATGATGAGTGGGGTACAGTTAGAAACTCAAATCTAATAAATAAATCTTTGTTTCCACAACATAAATTGCATATCAACATAAACATACATATATATGAAGACTATATATTATGCAAGTCTTTTAGGAATCTCATTTTCTTCAATATAAGCTTATGAACAATGGTTAATGCGATGGATCAAGATTGAACCAATTGTTATAGGCAGCAGAAATATAGAAATGATAACCATAAAAAAAACATAGATACAAAACTACAATAATATTGTTCTAATACACAAAATATCCTAAACATTTTTGACACCTTCATCTTAAACATGTGGAAGCCTCTCAAATAGGGTATCACCATTTGACTAACTTCAGCGGGTAAACACTGCTTAGTAGTAGTCCCAAAGAGAGAGAAAAAAAAAGGTGCCAAGGTTCTAATGTAACAATGTATCGTGTGATGTATAAGGGAAGGGGAAAGGGGAGGGGGGGTGAGGGGGGGCGGAGGGGAAAATGCAAAATGTTTAGCAGGACGTATGTATATCTAATTTTCTTAATGAGATAGTGGATCTTATAGGCCACAGTGGCATAGGGGAGAATAGTGCAATAGAAGTTACGAGGTATGAGTTACGAGGGGGTAATTACATTAGTATAGTGTTAAAATAAGGGAGCTTATAAGCAGTAGATAGAACAAAGGAGTAGAGAGCTATGGATCAATATCAGAATCTAGCCTTTGGAAACCTCCTTTTTATAGTAAGTGAAACTTCTCTGAATAACTAAATAACTTTAGCTTAAATGAAATAGATAGCATAAATAAGGCAAAGCTGCTGCACAATGCACAAATGTAAATGACAGAGTAGTTTCCATATTACTTTAAATAATTCCCTAACCTCCCCGCCGGTAACCCAACACGGGTACTTAATATATGCTGTATCTCCCCTCGGGGGTTAATGTCACCACTGGACGAAGACGGAAAAGGGATATTGGATATGACCCACTCTGACTCACAGAGTGGGAAAGGGTGAGGGGAGATTCTTTACCCATCTGTCCTGTGTTATAAATAAAACTAACATTATATATTATAGGAATGGGAATATTACTAGCCACTACATTGTGTCAGAAATATGTAGAATAGCAGGAAATTAAATGGAATCTGAGTTCCTGAGTTTAATTGTTAAACAAATACTAAGGGAAATATCTTAGGGGGAGAATCGGAACCAGCCAACTAATAATACAAGACTAGACAAATAGAACTATGATGGAAGGAAGTTCACAACTAACTCATATAACATAGTTAATGAATGCTCAGGTAAAAGCAGTTATGGGCCATCATTGATGTGTTACAGGGCGCGTTCGGGCAGCGCTCCAAGCGAACTGGGACTCGCTTGGAGAGTTTTTCTCACACTTGCAAGTGAGATGCCTGGCGTTTTTTGAGCGCTCTGATGACGTAAGTCCCAGCGCTTCCAGCGTGCTGGAAAAGCTGGGACTTTTCAGAGCAAGCTCAGACACTTGGCAACATGGCAGCCTCCACACACGTGTTGCTGTGGAGGCTGTCATGTTTTTATAAGCTGCAGAGGAGGGACAGGTGAGGCGGATAAGTCTGACAGCAGCATTTAGTACAGGGCAAAGTGGAGATAGGCTACTTAACCTATCCCCACTTTGCCCTGTACTAAATGCTGTTGTCAGACTTATCCGGTGTTATGCCGAGAATGGTTTCTTAACACACTAGCCTAACGTCCGCCCAGGCTACCTCCCACTTCTACTAAACTACACCCAGGCTACCTCCCACTTCTACTAAACTACACCCAGGATACCTCCCCACTCCTCCAAAATCCCACACAGCTACGTTGGGACAACACCGGTTTTATGCCGATAATGATTTCCCAGTCTCTTGGCAAACATCACAACTCTGACCCACCTCTATTCAGTGCAGGATAAGCTACAGGGGCTGAGCTGAGAGCAGCTGAATGGAGGTGGGTCAGAGTTCCGATGTTTGCTAAGAGACTGGGGAAATTATTATCGGCATAACACCGGTGTTGTGTAACAGCTACAAGGGAGCATAGTGAAAACGTTCGCATGCGCAGTCAGCAGATCCCTTTGCGCATGCAAACGTTTTTTCTAAGCTCCCTTGCTTGTGACCTCACCTAGCGCCATGTCATCGCTGGGAGTGAAGCACCCCCACTAGCTCCTGAGCGCTGCCCGAACGCGGCTACAGAAATATATACACATACAATTAGCTTTGAGAGATCTATATATTAGTAAATATAAAGTATATTAAGTATCATACATGGAGTATTGATAAGATAAGTTTGGTAATATGAGGACAGATTATACATGCAATACCTATCATATCGCACAAAGAGGCATAGTAGCTTATGAGATATCTATAATGTTAGTATATGATAGTACTAATTGGAGCATAAAAGGAGTATGAAAAATTTTCCCTAAGTTAGACCTGAAATGGATTAGCTGCTTTAGACATAAATACATTGTGAGTAGTCCTATAGTCCTATACTTAATCTATTTGCCCTATATTACACAAGGTTTTATAAGGTAAAGTACATCATAGGATGTTAGAAGGAAATAAGATGTTTGGGCGTTACTAACAGAAGACATTCCTATATATCTAATATAATGGACAAAGAAGTATCCCAGTAGGACTGGACCGCAGTTACTACATGGAAGAAGCGAATAGAATCTTATCAGACACAAAGACTTATCAAATCTTGAAAAACAATCCAAAAAGAACATTTACTTCAGAATTAAATGAGATCTTATTACAAGCTCTAGACAGAGATATTATTTCTCATGATGAATTTATGTTTTTAAATAAAGTAGAATCTAAGACTCCTATTTTTTACTTCATCCCTAAATTACATAAGGATCCACTCAGACCCCCAGGGAGGCCTATAATTAGTGGGATAGATTCCCTTACATGCAACTTATCGGCCTTCATAGATCATCTGCTGCAACCTTATGCTCAAACAGCAAGATCATACCTTAAAGACACCAAACAGGTATTAAATATACTCAAAGATACAAAATGGGAATCAGGATATTCATGGCTAACAATGGATGTAACATCCTTGTATTCTATCATTGACCATAAAAAAGGTATAGCAGCCATAAAATGGAAACTTGAACAAGATGAAAATTTATCCACAGCATTATTAGAATTCATTTTAACATCAATAGAGTTCATATTAAAGCATAATTTCTTTTGGTTTGATAACAAACAGTATCTTCAGATATGTGGCACCGCCATGGGCACCAGATTCGCCCCAAGCTACGCCAACATTTACATGGACCACTTTGAACACACTTATGTATGGTCATGTGGCGTGGCTGGGGCGGGCCTGGTGTCCTGGCGGCGGTACATAGATGACGTTCTGTGTATTTGGAACAAAGATGAGGAGGCATCAAAAAACTTTGTCTCTCACCTGAATGAAAATCATATGGGCATAATATTAACACCAGAATTCAACAAAACTCATATCAATTTTCTAGACCTAACAATTTTTGTTGAAGCAGGAAATATACACACTAGGACTTTTTTTAAAAGCTGTGACATGAACACTTACATAAGGAGAGATAGTGAACATCATCCAACTTGGCTAAAAGCAATCCCTAAAGGACAATTTCTTCGCATACGAAGGAATTGTGATACCATAGATGATTTTAATACCCAATCCAAGATAATCAAAGAAAGATTTGAACATAAAGGCTATGACAGTAATACATTAGAACAAGATAGGGTTGAAGTGAGAAATAGGAATCGAGATTCTTTAATTCTAAACACCAAAAAAGAAGGTATTAACAATCCAAATTTTCCAAGATTCATCATCACATATAACAGTGGACACAAACAGATTAAACATATTATAAATCAACATTGGAATGTTCTCAAAAATGATGAATACCTAAATAATATTATTCCTAATAAACCATTGATAACCTTTAGGAAGGGAACAAATTTTAAACAGAAATTGGCACTTTCCCTTATCAAGGGGATGAAGCCTCCTAAACCCATTCAAATTGCTAATTTGACAGGATTTTATACATGTGGACATTGTAAAGCATGCAATTACACTAAGAAGACACATAAGACATTCACTTCCTCAGTAACAGGTAAATCATACACAATAAAAGATTTCATCACTTGTAAAACTAAAAATACAATTTATTTACTTCAATGCAATTGTCAGATCCAGTATTTAGGTCAAACCTCAAGATTTGTAAAGACACGCATATTAGAACACCTTAATAAAATTGAAAAAGAGAAAGAAGATCATGGTGTTCCTTTACACTATAACAATTGTCCTCTATATGATAAAAAACATCTATCATGGATTGGCATAGAGAAAGTTTCATTACATTGGAGAGGGGGAGAGATAGAAAAAGAACTCAATAAAAGAGAACTATGGTGGATACACACATTAAAAACATATGGACACTATGGTTTAAATAAAGACATTAGAGTGGCAGCATTCATATAATTTAATATTGAGAAATATATATCGGCAAATCTATCTATCCATTTTATGTATATTTTAATATTAATTTTATGTGATTTGATTTATATAAAATTGTAAATTTCATATTTAAACATTATTTTATAGTATATTTTATGTAATTAAGGATGCAGAGATTTTGTTTTTTGTTTTTAGGTTTAGAGTATCAAAATGTTTAAAATTTATATTTGATGTCAATATCGATATTAGAGTGCATATTGTACTGGTCACATTATAGCTAGAATCAACAACTATTTAAGCGAAAATTTCAGATGTTGAATTCCAAGATATTTTGTTAAATAAGTAATTTCATTACAATCGTTTTTGTGTTTGAAATGTACACGATCCAAAGTGACCTGCACTTTTCATTGCATACCCCCTAGAAAATTCAAAGTATCGGCAATCAAGGGAATATAGTAAAACGTCGCTCATAAAGAGATTGGTCAATCGGAGACATGTGACACAGAACTGATCGGACAAACCGGAACCAGGTCTTTACATACAAAGTATCAGAAACAACGCTCTCTACCGGATTGGTCGGATGTGAACACATGATCACGCATCGTCTGGCGGACCTGAAAGGGAACTATACGAAACCAGGACTTGAAAGGGAACTTCATCTTTTCTCCTTTCTGATTGGCTAAATAATTTTTTTCATTTATACCGATCCGATTTGGCTAATTATTGAGATTTTAAGCGAAATAGCTTAAGCATATATGAAAAAAGCATCACTCTCAAATCACAATCGGATGGGGATAAATATAAAATTAAAACGTTTTATTTGTGAGTCCTATTCCGGTGTTTATCACCGGAACAGGAACAATGATTACCTGTATAAATACACCTGTAATACTCCAAAGGCAGCACTTCGAATTGTTTTTACTGCTCTTGAAAAAGACGATTCAGTCGTTGAAACGCATAGAGCCAAGATAAATAAGAGCTTTTTAACCATGTTTTAATAAATATTTGTTTTGATACAACAAGTATTTTGCTGCCTTTTTGGAAGTAATTTCAAGTTACATATCACCTTTTGAGGAGCCGGATTCCGAATTTATCGGAGTGAGTATATTGCACATTTTATCACGCAAAAGATACAATTACCTGCAGTGCAATTTCCATTATCCACAGATACCAAAACACAGTGTGGGAAAATTGGGACAAAGATCCTTTTGAAGAAGCTGAACTCTGAAATTTTCGGAGTGAGTATACTGCACATTAGTTTGTTGTTAACTCCTGCAAATCACAAGTCAAGTTTCTTTCTTCAGTGTGTACGTCTATATATACGAGATTCAAGACCAGCGCCTCTATATATTTGATCCACAACCTATATTTTCTGTGTAAGAACTGGACTAAGAATTATAATTATACTATAGTAGCACTATAGGGGAGTTTCTCTGTATGCACAGAGAAGGAGAAGTTATAGAAAATACTAGATATCCCACATGTGTAATGCTTACAAAAGGCTATGACTTTAGCATATATCTAAAACTAAGGTAAATGGTAAGTAATTTTACCCTGAAGTATCCCTGAAAACTGCATAACTAATTAAAATATAAAATGTGAGCAAACCTGCAGGAATAAACAAGAGCAATAAACTGTGTTGGACTAGTTACTTCATATGGGAATCATGGCTAAGAGATAGCGCTGCTGCAACTAACACAGGGATGTCAAAGCAAGGGAGAGTTATACAGGGAGTGCAGAATTATTAGGCAAATGAGTATTTTGACCACATCATCCTCTTTATGCATGTTGTCTTACTCCAAGCTGTATAGGCTCGAAAGCCTACTACCAATTAAGCATATTAGGTGATGTGCATCTCTGTAATGAGAAGGGGTGTGGTCTAATGACATCAACACCCTATATCAGGTGTGCATAATTATTAGGCAACTTCCTTTCCTTTGGCAAAATGGGTCAAAAGAAGGACTTGACAGGCTCAGAAAAGTCAAAAATAGTGAGATGTCTTGCAGAGGGATGCAGCACTCTTAAAATTGCAAAGCTTCTGAAGCGTGATCATCGAACAATCAAGCGTTTCATTCAAAATAGTCAACAAGAAGCGTGTGGAAAAACCAAGGTGCAAAATAACTGCCCATGAACTGAGAAAAGTCAAGCGTGCAGCTGCCAAGATACCACTTGCCACCAGTTTGGCCATATTTCAGAGCTGCAACATCACTGGAGTGCCCAAAAGCACAAGGTGTGCAATACTCAGAGACATGGCCAAGGTAAGAAAGGCTGAAAGACGACCACCACTGAACAAGACACACAAGCTGAAACGTCAAGACTGGGCCAAGAAATATCTCAAGACTGATTTTTCTAAGGTTTTATGGACTGATGAAATGAGAATGAGTCTTGATGGGCCAGATGGATGGGCCCGTGGCTGGATTGGTAAAGGGCAGAGAGCTCCAGCCCGACTCAGACGCCAGCAAGGTGGAGGTGGAGTACTGGTTTGGGCTGGTATCATCAAAGATGAGCTTGTGGGGCCTTTTCGGGTTGAGGATGGAGTCAAGCTCAACTCCCAGTCCTACTGCCAGTTTCTGGAAGACACCTTCTTCAAGCAGTGGTACAGGAAGAAGTCTGCATCCTTCAAGAAAAACATGATTTTCATGCAGGACAATGCTCCATCACACGCGTCCAAGTACTCCACAGCGTGGCTGGCAAGAAAGGGTATAAAAGAAGAAAATCTAATGACATGGCCTCCTTGTTCACCTGATCTGAACCCCATTGAGAACCTGTGGTCCATCATCAAATGAGAGATTTACAAGGAGGGAAAACAGTACACCTCTCTGAACAGTGTCTGGGAGGCTGTGGTTGCTGCTGCACGCAATATTAATGGTGAACAGATCAAAACACTGACAGAATCCATGGATGGCAGGCTTTTGAGTGTCCATGCAAAGAAAGGTGGCTATATTGGTCACTGATTTGTTTTTGTTTTGTTTTTGAATGTCAGAAATGTATATTTGTGAATGTTGAGATGTTATATTGGTTTCACTGGTAAAAATAAATAATTGACATGGGTATATATTTGTTTTTTGTTAAGTTGCCTAATAATTATGCACAGTAATAGTCACCTGCACACACAGATATCCCCCTAAAATAGCTAAAACTAAAAACAAACTAAAAACTACTTCCAAAAATATTCAGCTTTGATATTAATGAGTTTTTTGGGTTCATTGAGAACATGGTTGTTGTTCAATAATAAAATTAATCCTCAAAAATACAACTTGCCTAATAATTCTGCACTCCCTGTACATCAATATTCACAGTAGTAAGAACAATTACAAACAAATATAAACAAAAACTGGGGTAGAATAGCTTAGCATTTCAAATTGAGAAAACCATCAAGTTGTGAGGCTCCTTTATTAAAAGGCACAGTGTAAATGTTGTAGGTGTACCCAGCTAGCATAAAGTTAATAAGCTCCAGGGGCTATCACTTGTGGAGACGTACATGAGTTAACATTGATGTGAAACATAGACATAACTGAAATGAACAGTTTTATAACCATTTTAACTATACTCCCTTTGGGTGATCATTATAATAACTAACAGTTATTGTTGGAGGAGATAGAGGGGGGTAGTTATCAAGCCGTCAACCTCAAATACGCTGGAATTCCGCAGCGTATTTGTGGCGAGGCTGATTCGCCTAAGTTATCAAGCCCTAGATACCGGCAAAAGTAAAAAATTTTGACGTAAACTTCGATCCGCCGGACTCAGTCCGACACAGATCGATTCCTACTTCACTCCAGATGTTCCGCACACAAGTGCGGCACAATCTGACTACTTTTGTTAGTTATCAAAAAACTAGCAGGTACACTCGGCACTTTTACAGCGTACCTGGTTTTCAATCCGCCGCCCTGGAGGTGGCGGATCGCATAGGAATCAATGGAAGTCTGACCATAGAGAAAGTTCATGTTCGCTGCTGCCCGACATCCCATTGATTCCTATGGGAGATGTCTGCACCTAACACCCTAACATGTACCCCGAGTCTAAACACCACTAATCTGTCCCCCATACACCGCCGCAACTAAAAAAAAGTGTTTACCCCCCTAAACCGCAGCTACCGGAGCCCACCCCAAGCTATAATAAACATGTTAACCCCTAAACCGCCGCTCCCGGACCCCGCTGCAACCTATATTAAATGTATTAACCCCTATCCTGCCCCCCTACACCGTCGCCACTGTAATAAATTTATTAACCCCTATCCTGCCCCCCACTACACCGCCGCCACTGTAATAAAATTATTAACTCCTAAACCTAAGTCTAACACTAACCCTAACACCCCCCTAACTTAAATATTAATTAAATAAATCAAAATAATATTTATCTTATGAACTAAATTAATCCTATTTAAAACTAAATACTTACCTTTAAAATAAACCCTAATATAGCTACAATATAAATAATAATTATATTGTAGCTATGTTAGGATTTATTTTTATTTTACAGGCAAATTTCAATTTATTTTAACTAGGTACAATAGCTATTAAATAATTATTAACTATTTAATAGCTACCTATGGCCTAGATTTAGAGTTTGGCGGTAGCCGTGAAAACCAGCGTTAGAGGCTCCTAACTCTGGTTTTAGGCTACCGCCGGTATTTGGAGTCAGTCAGGAAAGGGTCTAACGCTCACTTTTCAGCCGCGACTTTTCCATACCGCAGATCCCCTTACGTCAATTGCGTATCCTATCTTTTCAATGGGATCTTTCTAACTCCGGTATTTAGAGTCGTGTCTGAAGTGAGCCTTAGAAATCTAACGACAAAACTCCAGCCGCAGAAAAAAGTCAGTAGTTAAGAGCTTTCTGGGCTAATGCCGGTTCATAAAGCTCTTAACTACTGTGCTCTAAAGTACACTAACACCCATAAACTACCTATGTACCCCTAAACCGAGGTCCCCCCACATCGCCGCCACTCGATTAATTTTTTTTAACCCCTAATCTGCCGACCGCCACCTACGTTATACTTATGTACCCCTAATCTGCTGCCCCTAACACCGCCGACCCCTATATTATATTTATTAACCCCTAATCTGCCCCCCTCAACGTCGCCTCCACCTGCCTACACTTATTAACCCCTAATCTGCCGAGCGGACCGCACCGCTACTATAATAAAGTTATTAACCCCTAATCCGCCTCACTCCTGCATCAATAACCCTATAATAAATAGTATTAACCCCTAATCTGCCCTCCCTAACATCGCCGACACCTAACTTCAATTATTAACCCCTAATCTGCCGACCGAATCTCGCCGCTACTGTAATAAATGGATTAACCCCTAAAGCTAAGTCTAACCCTAACCCTAACACCCTCCCTAAGTTAAATATAATTTAAATCTAACAAAATAAATTAACTCTTATTAAATAAATTATTCCTATTTAAAGCTAAATACTTACCTGTAAAATAAACCCTAATATAGCTATAATATAAATTATAATTATATTATTTTAGGATTTATATTTATTTTACAGGTAACTTTGTAATTATTTTAACCAGGTATAATAGCTATTAAATAGTTAAGAACTATTTAATAGCTAAAATAGTTAAAATAATTACAAATTTACTTGTAAAATAAATCCTAACCTAAGTTACCATTAAACCTAACACTACACTATCAATAAATTAATTAAATAAAATACCTACAATTACCTACAATTAAACCTAACACTACACTATCAATAAATTAATTAAATAAAATACCTACAATTACCTACAATTAAACCTAACACTACACTATCAATAAATTAATTAAATACAATATCTACAAATAAATACAATTAAATAAACTAACTAAAGTACAAAAAATAAAAAAGAACTAAGTTACAAAAAATAAAAAAATATTTACAAACATTAGAAAAATATTACAACAATTTTAAACTAATTACACCTACTCTAAGCCCCCTAATAAAATAACAAAGACCCCCAAAATAAAAAAATGCCCTACCCTATTCTAAATTACAAAAGTTCAAAGCTCTTTTACCTTACCAGCCCTGAACAGGACCCTTTGTGGGGCATGCCCCAAGAAATTCAGCTCTTTTGCCTGTAAAAAAACACATACAATACCCCCCCCCAACATTACAACCCACCACCCACATACCCCTAATCTAACCCAAACCCCCCTTAAATAAACCTAACACTAAGCCCCTGAAGATCTTCCTACCTTATCTTCACCTCACCGGGTATCACCGATCCGTATTGGCTCCAAAATCTTCATCCAAGCCCAAGCGGGGGCTAGACATCCATCATCCGACGGCTGAAGAAGTCCAGAAGAGGGTCCAAAGTCTTCATCCTATCCGGGAAGAAGAGTAGATCTGGACCGGCAACCATCTTCTTCCAAGCGGCATCTTCTATCTTCATCCGATGAGGACCGGCTCCATCGTGAAGACCTCCAGCGCGGACCCATCTTCTTCTGACGACGTCCAACTGAAGAATGACGGTTCCTTTAAGGGACGTCATCCAAGATGGCGTCCCTCGAATTCCGATTGGCTGATAGGATTCTATCAGCCAATTGGAATTAAGGTAGGAAAATTCTGATTGGCTGATGGAATCAGCCAATCAGAATCAAGTTCAATCCGATTAGCTGATCCGATCAGCCAATCAGATTGAGATCGCATTCTATTGGCTGATCGGAACAGCCAATAGAATGCGAGCTCAATCTGATTGGCTGATTTAATTTATATTTAACTTAGGGGGGTGTTAGTGTTAGGGTTAGACTTAGCTTTAGGGGTTAATACATTTATTAGAATAGTGGTGAGCTCCAGTCGGCAGATTAGGGGTTAATGTTTGAAGTTAGGTGTCGGCGATGTTAGGGAAGGCAGATTAGGGGTTAATACTATTTATTATAGAGTTAGTGAGGCGGATTAGGGGTTAATAACTTTATTATAATAGCGGTGCGGTCCGCTCGGCAGATTAGGGGTTAATAAGTGTAGGCAGGTGGAGGTGACATTGTGGGGGGCAGATTAGGGGTTAATAAATATAATATAGGGGTCGGCGGTGTTAGGGGCAGCAGATTAGGGGTACGTAGGGATAATGTAAGTAGCGGCGGTTTACGGAGTGGCAGATTAGGGGTTAATAATAATATGCAGGGGTCAGCGATAGCGGAGGCGACAGAATAGGGGTTAATAAGTGTAAGGTTAGGGGTGTTTAGACTTGGGGTACATGTTAGAGTGTTAGGTGCAGACGTAGGAAGTGTTTCCCCATAGGAAACAATGGGGCTGCGTTAGGAGCTGAACGCGGCTTTTTTGCAGGTGTTAGGTTTTTTTTCAGCTCAAACAGCCCCATTGTTTTCTATGGGGGAATCGTGCATGAGCACGTTTTTGAAGCTGGCTGCGTCCGTAAGCAACTCTGGTATCGAGAGTTGCAGTGGCGTTAAATATGCCTGTACGCTCCCTTTTTGGAGCCTAACGCAGCCTTTCTGTGAACTCTCGATACCAGAGCTATTTAAAAGGTGCGGCCAGAAAAAAGCCAGCGTTAGCTACGCGGGTCGTTACCGACAAAACTCTAAATCTAGCCGTATTAAAATAAAGAGAAATTTACCGGTAAAATAAAAACTAACCTAAGTTACAAGTACACCTACCACTACACTATACTTTAATAAATTATTCCTATTTAAAACTTAATACTTACCTGTAAAATAAACCCTAAGATAGCTACAATGTAATTAATAATTACATTGTAGCTATCTTAGGATTTATATTTATTTTACAGGTAACTTTGTATTTATTTTAGCTAGCTAGAATAGTTATTAAATAGTTATTAACTATTTAATAACTACCTAGCTAAAAGAAATACAAAATTACCTGTAAAATAAATCCTAACCTAAGTTACAATTAAACCTAAAACTACACTATCATTACATTAATTAAATAAATTAACTACAAATAACTACAAATAAATACAATTACATAAACTAACTAAAGTACAAAAAATAAAAAAAGCTAAGTTACAAAAAATAAAAAAAATAAGTTACAAACATTAAAAAAAATTACAACAATTTTAAGCTACTTACATCCAATCTAAGCCCCCTAATAAAATAACAAAGCCCCCCAAAATAAAAAAAATGCCCTACCCTATTCTAAATTAAAAAAGTTCAAAGCTCTTTTACCTTACCAGCCCTTAAAAGGGCCTTTTGTGGGGCATGCCCCAAAGAATTCAGCTCTTTTGCCTGTAAAAGAAAAATACAACCCCCCCCCAACATTAAAACCCACCACCCACATACCCCTAATCTAACCCAAACCCCCCTTAAAAAAACTTAACACTGGGGCGGAGTCGGCCGACGAAGAACATGGCCGCAGAGTAAGATAGCTCCGGAGCTCTGAAATCGGGTGGCGGGTCCCCCGGACAGTATCAAGCACTAATTTGCAGCTACTAGGTGGCATCATCCATCCGACCACCTTGGGAGCCTAACATGGGTGAAAAATCCCCACATCAACACAATTTAGCGTGAGTGTTGACCCCGAGGCCTAGTCAGAGATCATTACGCAGGAGCATGGTGACGCAGCTACAACACATACTAGGCAGCAGCGATGAGAACAACTAGCAAAAAGCGGATTAAAGCAACCCTCTCTGAATGTAACTGGGACCAAAAAGGTGCTGGACATCGATGCCGCTGATCACTTACACCTACCGCTGACCGCAAGTATACATTTTATGCACACAACAGGGGCTCACAAGGGACATTACAAGCAGAGATTGACCTGGCACTTAGGCCCCCCCTGAAACACAAGATATCAATCTACATCGGCCTCTGCAAACTACACTACTGGCAGGCCCTCAATGTTATTGTCAGCCTAACATGGGAACCTTCAAGTGGGGATAAAGCTAAAACTGGCCCCCATGCCAGAAAGGCCGTAGGGGAGGTAACTATATCTATAAACAGACAGCCTGACTTTATTTAAAACGGCCAAAGAAATCCTCCGGGTGACACCTGTACAAATTAGATGCAGCTCACACTCAACATTGGGTGACAGTGGAATATATAACAGCCGTAAATACATAGAACATTCTGAGGTTACACGAACCTTTCTCTTCTTATAACCACGAGGGCGCGGAATCCGCAGCTAAGATACCTCTAAATAAAAGACCATCATGGCATCACGCAGCAAGCAAAAAGCTGAAAAGCTAAATAAACCTGCTATGTCTGCAAATACCAAGCTAAATGCTTTTTTCAAACCCCAAGAAGGGCTAACATCCTCAAACACAAACATGATTACTGAGGACAGCGCAGATGGCTTGGAAGAAAACTCACAGTGGAGCGACACTGAAAACACCCCACTCAGAAAAGCTGACTTAGACAACCTTCCCACCAAGAAGGATCTCACCTTTTTCATGTCACAGGTTAACCAAGCGATTAAGGAAGGTTTGGCAGGGGTAAAGAAAGAAATTACTGCTTTAGGAAATAGAGTGATGTTGCTAGAAGAACAAGTAGAAGAAATGTCTAAAACCTCAGATAACCTAGAAGAAGCTGTTCAACAACAGAATACAGCGATAGTACAGCTGCAGGCACAAATGGAGGACCTCGACAATCGAGGTAGACGACAGAACCTCAGAATCAGAGGTGTCCCGGAGCAGATACTTCAGGCGCAGATAGCCTCATACCTTCAAAACTTATTTAAATACTTGCTGGATCTGAACACAGGCGAAACTATCGTTCTGGACAGAGCACATAGGGCCTTGAGAGCACGGCCTTCCGCAACAGCACCTCCAAGGGACATTATCTTGTGCTGTCATAAATTTACAGACAAAGAGAGAATTTTGCAGGCAGCGAGAAAGAAATCACCGATAATCTTTGGGGAAGACAGTATACAGGTATATGCAGACCTTAGCAGCCTCACATTGGCGAAACGAAAAGAAGCACGTTACCTGACTCTGCATTTAACTGACCTTGGCATCCCATACAGATGGGGCTTCCCTTTTTCCATCAAAGTCACAAAGAACGACAAGATTTATACATATAGGAGCCCTGAGGACATAGAGAGTTTTTGCAAGCAATTGGAAATATCACAACCCTCTCTTCCATCTTTAAAAGCCCCAGACCGGGGAAATAAAACTCAGACTAACCTCCCACAGAGGCCACAACGCCCAGAATGTACAACAGTCCCGAAAAAAAGGAGAAACACCCCCTCTGGTTCCTTGACTGGAGACGGAGAGGAAGAAGATATAACCTGAACTGCTGCATGACATATACAGAGTCTTTCTTCATAGGTGACCCGAGGCCATGTGCTGACTGCTAGCCTCATAGGTTTCACCAAATATGTTAGGTTTGATCAAAAGTTAATATGTTGAAATAGTTATTTTAAACTGTCTTTACTGTAATTGAAAGATTTGAGGGGTTTTATTTGAGAGAGTTGAAATGTTCCATTATTTGAAATGCCTCCAATTTCTTCATCCTGGTTCGGGGTCCCGCCCCTGAAACAGAGCTGGCCAATCTCTGTTCTTTTTCCCCCCTTACTACTACTACTGTTACTTTGGCCAGCTGCTCTTTTCCCTTCCTTCCTTTCCCTCCTCTACCTTTCCCCTTCCCCCTTTTCTCTTCGACCCTTCCCTTCATCCACCTCCAGCTTTTCCCCCTTTCCCTCCACTTCCTTCTCTTACTCCCCGCAGTCCCTCGACTTCCAGTAGATATGGGTTTATACCCCTTATGTGCACTATTGAGATGTATCAAGATTTTGTTAAAAAATTTGTATTATTTCAGTTATGTTAATTTTTCTTTTGTTTTTCTTCTCATGTCTGTCACCTCCGTTCCACTTAAAAGGGTAAAGTCACCTTATTCGACCTTCTTCCTTTCTGTCCTTTACTACAAGCCAGGTCATCCTGATGCAGCCGCTTTGCCATCTACCACTGCTGAATGCCTACATGGGGTAAGAGCTTTTACATATACCCGACACACTCACAAATGACTGACAACACACTGACGCTCATTTCACAAAATGTGAAGGGACTAAACTCACCCACAAAACGCTCAATAGCACTGCGATGCTTTGCTAAACACAAAGATTCGATTATCTTTATTCAGGAAACCCATTTCAAAGAGCAGGCGGAACCTAGATTTCTCTCCAAGTCGCATCCAGAGGTTTATTTTAACTCCCTACCAGGTAAAAAAGCAAATGGAGTGGGGATTCTACTACACAAGAATATTCATTTTAAATTAACGAAAAAAGTAACGGATGATGAGGGTAGAATTCTGATACTAATAGGGACACTATTTAACAACCCGGTAACCTTAGCAAATGTATATGCTCCCAATAATCATAAGGCGAAATTCTTTAACCAACTTAGCAAACTAATAAACGATAATAAGAAAGGGACACTAATTCTAGGTGGGGATTTGAATGTCACATTAGACCCCACGTTAGATTCCTCCTCTGGGAAGACACCTTCTCTAGCCCGACCCCCAAACGCGATTTATAATTGCCTGTCACAGCTAGGCCTGATAGATGTCTGGCGAATACAGCATAGCTCACAAAGAAATTACACGTTTTATTCTCACCCCTGGGCAGTCTACACGAGAATAGATTACCTCTTAATTGAGAGACACCACCTAGCTCTAGCCACAGAATCCGATATTCAGCCAACCGCATGGTCAGATCACTCCCAGATAAGCATCAATCTGAAATGGCCCAATCACCCTATCACCCCCTTCATATGGAGATTAGACAGTTCACTCCTCCACGATCCATCAACCAAAGAGACCCTGACTAAATCATTACGAGAATATTTCCAAATAAATGCCACACCTGATATGGAACCTAGACTGGTGTGGGAAGCCCATAAGGCTGTTATGAGGGGAGAATGCATCAAACAATTGTCATATAGGAGGAAGACATATAATGAGAGAGTCCACACTTTGACAGGGCAACTTGGGAATCTGGAACTCCAACACAAAAACACACCATCAGATACTAAGATTTACACAATGCTAACCAAAACCAGACAGGATCTAAATAATATTTTAAGGAGGGAAGCACAAAGAAAAGCTCTAAATATTAGAAAGCTGTATACTTATGAAGGAAACCGATCAGGCCCTCTTCTCGCGAAACTCTTACAAGCCCAACACGCTAGATCCCAAGTAGAAAAGCTGGTGACCACAGACAAACAACACTTACATGATAGCAAACAAATAGCAGACTATTTTAGTAAATTTTATTCTAAGCTATACAATTTAGACAGCATAGACACGTTGGAACACTTAAAAGATATGCAGGAATATATAAAAGCCGCAGACCTTCCGGCCTTAGATCAAACACAAAGGGAAGCCTTGGAAGCTCCCATATCATTAACAGAAGTTGTTAAAGCCATTACCAATTTACCCTTAGGAAAGAGCCCAGGTCCCGACGGCTTTACCAACGCATACTATAAATCTTTTAAAGGCATTCTAGCTCCGCACCTATTGCACTTATTCAACACCTTAGACGAAAACCCTACACTCTCTAGGGATATGCTGATGGCACACATTTTGGTCATACCTAAACCCAACAAAGACCCCACCGACCCGGGTAGTTACAGGCCTATATCCCTCTTAAATTCGGACGTCAAGATTCTGGGCAAGATATTGGCCACACGAATTAATGGAATACTTAGCTCCCTCATACATATGGATCAGGTGGGTTTTGTCCCTGGGAGGGAAGCCAGGGACAACACAATTAGGGCGGTTACCTTGTCCTCTTATGCCAAACGTTATAACATCCCCTCAGTCCTTATAGGGACGGATGCCGAAAAGGCATTCGATCGCATTAATTGGACCTTTCTAAAAGAAACTTTACTTTCCCAAGGATTCGGCCCCAAAATGATACAACGTATACTTAGTTTATATTCCCAACCTACAGCTAGAGTCAAAGCCAATGGAATGCTTTCAGATCCCTTTGATATAAAAAATGGGACGAGACAGGGCTGCCCCTTATCCCCCATATTGTTTATCCTGACTATGGAGGTCCTAGCAGCTAACATCAGGCAGAACGAAGAGATTAAAGGAATCCCAATAGGACCTCATAGCTTTAAAGTGGCGATGTACGCAGACGACATCCTATTTTCACTAGCTGATCCCCTTACCAGTATACCTGAAGTGCTGCGACAAATAGACACCTTTGGTAAATTCTCCAACTTCCTAGTTAACAAACATAAATCAGAAATTTTAAACATATCACTCCCTACTTCCAGCTTTCGCTCCATCAGTGATATATGCCCATTAAAACTACAAGAAAAATCTTTAAAATATCTGGGGGTAAATATCTCCCCAAACATGGCACAACTGTTCGACGAGAACTACCTGACACTATCTCGCAAACTACAAGTAGACTTCACTACATGGTCATCTAAACCAATTACATGGTGGGGGAGAACTCAATGTGTTAAAATGACAGTCTTGCCCAGGGTCTTGTACGTATTCCAAACCCTCCCAATCCCAGTCCCCAAGTGGTATGTAGTGCATATACAAAAACTTATCAATCTATTTATTTGGGGGAAAATTAAGCCGAGGGTGAATAGGGAAAACTTATATAGAGCACAGGATAGGGGAGGATTGGGCTTACCTTGCATACTAGACTATCTAGATGCAGTAACATTGCAGAGAGTAATAGATTGGCACAGGTCGGCTGATACTAAAGCCTGGGTAGCAATTGACTCAAACATCCTCAAAGCCCCCGAGGTAGGAGCCCTTTGTTGGGTCCCTAAAGAACTCAGACCACCCCAGAGTACAGAGCTTGCCATACACCGTAGAACATTTGAATCTTGGGATTTAATCACCACAAGGAGAAAACATATCTCAGGAGTTCGTTCTCCACTTTTCCCAATCCCGAGAAATGCAGAATTGATAGGGGGATTAGATAAAGGTCAAAGGAGATTGACGGGCTGGGGGTATACTATTCCATTAAATGAATTCGTTACGCAGGGGAAGCTCAAAAAGAGAGAAGATTTGATTGACGTACTAGGAGGCAGTTATTCGGGATGGTTAAAATATTCCCAGCTAGCTCACTTTGTACACACGTCACCCCATAGACAGGACTACTTGAGGGAGCTAACCCCATTTGAGAGTCACTGCACCACTAAAGGAACAGCAAGACATTCACTGTCTTTAGCAAAGAAAATGATCCAAGGAAAACATGCACAACAACTCCCTTCGTACACACATCACTGGCATGCAGACATTCTCACTGAGTTACAGATAGAGGACTGGCAATACATTTTCATGCGATCGAGGAAAGCCTCAACCTCCCCCCAAGCCTTAGAACTCAACTACAAAGTCTTATCACGCTGGTACCTCACCCCGGTGAGGTTACAATCTATCTACCCTGAAACCTCAGGGAAATGCTGGCGAGGATGTGAGGGGAGAGGCACCTACCTACATATGTGGTGGAGTTGCCCTAAGGTACAATCCCTTTGGAACGCAGTGGAGAGTTATCTTAAACCACTTTTGGGGAACGACATCTCTTTGTCACCTAGAGTTGCGCTACTGAATGACTTGCCGAAACTACCGTGCAAATTAAGACTGACCATACTCCAAATGAGCATGACAGGAGCCAAAGCGCTCATTGCATTACACTGGAAGACCCCCTACTCACCGACATTGACAAACTGGACGGACAAAGTTACTGACCTCCTAAACCTGGAGGAATATGGCTACACTAAGAGGGGGAAATTACACATGCTAGCAGACATAAAATTCCTATGGGAGGGTGGTGGACGAGATACCGTACCAACTGCACCCACGGAAATTTAGCTCCTAGGCCCACAAGGGGGGCACTTCAACAAGACTTTCTTTAGAGGGACTAATGAGTGAAAGGACAGATTTTCAACCACACATTCATAAAATCTCTTTTGAAGACGCACTTCTTCAAGATAAGCATTGTAGCGGATGACAGATATTTTCTTTTTCCTTTTCTTTTCTTCTTTTTCCTTTTACTTTCTTTCTTCTCCTGTTTGTTTTATGTGTATGTTCAAGTTGTTCGCAAACTGTTATTATCATTAAGATTCAATTCTCTTTTTTGTGATTCAAAGTATAAGAGTAAGTTAACATAGACCAGTTATCAATCCCCGGTGTGAAACTTTGGACTTTGGACTTTGAGACATTTACAAGAACCCGGGTTATAGATAGCTCAAAACCGATAATGTCAATGCCATGTATATAGTATATGTCTACCATAGATAAGAATATCATTGGAAATGCATTGTACAATCTTTTTCTGAATCAATAAAACTGTTAAAAATAAAAAAAAATAATAAAAAAAAAAGATAAAAAAAAACTTAACACTACCCCCCTGAAGATCATCCTACCTTGAGTAGTCTTCACTCAGCCGAGCAGCGATGGAACCGAAGAGGAGATCCGGAGAGGCAGAAGTTATCCTCCAAGGGGCGCTGAAGAAATCTTCCATCCGATGAAGGGATCCTCCAAGCGGCGCTGAAGAAGTCTTCCATCCGATGAAGTGATCCTCCAAGCGGCGCTGAAGAAGTCTTCGATCCGGGCGATGTCATCTTCCAAGCGGGGTCTTCAATCTTCTTCTTCAGGATCCATCTTGCAGACCTCCGACACGGAACATCCTGCTGGCCCGACGGACTACCGATGAATGAAGGCTCCTTTAAGGGACGTCATCCAAGATGGCATCCCTTCAATTCCGATTGGCTGATAGGATTCTATCAGCCAATCGGAATTAAGGTAGGAAAAATCTGATTGGCTGATTGAATCAGCCAATCAGATTGAACTCACATTCTATTGGCTGATTGGAACAGCCAATAGAATGCAAGCTCAATCTGATTGGCTGATTGGAACCTATCAGCCAATCGGAATTGAAGGGATGCCATCTTGGATGACGTCCCTTAAAGGAGCCTTGATTTGTCGGTAGTCCGTCGGGCCAGCAGGATGTTCCGCGTCGGAGGTCTGCAAGATGGATCCTGAAGAAGAAGATTGAAGACCCCACTTGGAAGATGACATCGCCCGGAACGAAGACTTCTTCAGCGCCACTTGGAGGATCACTTCATCGGATGGAAGACTTCTTCAGCGCCGCTTGGAGGATCACTTCATAGGATTGAAGATTTCTTCAGCGCCCCTTGGAGGATAACTTCTGCCGCTCCGGATCTCCTCTTAGGTTCCATCGCTGCTCGGCTGAGTGAAGACGACTCAAGGTAGGATGATCTTCAGGGGGGTAGTGTTTGGTTTTTTTAAGGGGGGTTTGGGTTAGATTAGGGGTATGTGGGTGGTGGGTTTTAATGTTGGGGGGGGTGTATTTTTCTTTTACAGGAAAAAGAGCTGAATTATTTGGGGCAAGCCCCACAAAAGGCCCTTTTAAGGGCTGGTAAGGTAAAAGAGCGTTGAACTTTTTTAATTTAGAATAGGGTAGGGCATTTTTTTTATTTTGGGGGGCTTTGTTATTTTATTAGGGGGCTTAGATTAGGTGTAAGTAGCTTAAAATTGTTGTAATATTTTTTTAATGTTTGTAACTTATTTTTTTTATTTTTTGTAACTTAGCTTTTTTATTTTTTGTACTTTAGTTAGTTTATGTAATTGTATTTAATTGTAGTGATTTGTAGTTAATTTATTTAATTAATTTAATGATAGTGTAGTGTTAGGTTTAATTGTAATAACTATTTAATAACTATTCTAACTAGCTAAAATAAATACAAAGTTACCTGTAAAATAAATATAAATCCTAAAATAGCTACAATGTAATTGTTAATTATATTGTAGCTATCTTAGGGTTTATTTTACAGGTAAGTATTTAGTTTTAAATAGGAATAATTTATTAAAGTATAGTGTAGTGTTAGGTGTAATTGTAACTTAGGTTAGTTTTTATTTTACAGGTTAATTTCTCTTTATTTTAGCTAGGTAAGCTATTAAATAGTTAAAAACTATTTAATAGCTATTGTACCTAGTTAAAATAAATTGAAATTTGCCAGTAAAATAAAAATAAATCCTAACATAGCTACAATATAATTATAATTTATATTGTAGCTATATTAGGGTTTATTTTAAAGGTAAGTATTTAGTTTTAAATAGGATTAATTTAGTTGATAAGAGAAATATTATTTAGATTTATTTAATTAATATTTAAGTTAGGGGGTGTTAGGGTTAGTGTTAGACTTAGGTTTAGGGGTTAATCATTTTATTACAGCGGCGGAAGTATTGTGGGGGGCAGGATAGGGGTTAATAGATGTGTTATAGGTGGCGACGGTGTAGGGGGTGCAGGATAGGGGTTAATAAATTTAATATAGGTTGCGGCAGGGTCTGGGAGCGGCGGTTTAGGGGTTAATACATATATTATAGTTGCGGCGGGGTCAGGGAGCGGCCGTTTAGGGGTTAAACTATTTATTTAGTTGCGGCGAGGTGCGGGATCAGCAGGATAGGGGTTAATAACTTTATTATAGAGGGCGACGGTATAGGGGGGGCAGGATAGAGGTTACTAGGTATAATGATATAATGATAGTTATCACTCATCCGATCTCACTGCTCTTCGGCTTTTTTACAGCTTTCTTGCTAGCCTGTCACTAAGCACCCACACTAACTACACTGTTCTACCCCCTATACCGGCGCCCCCGGAGCCTCCCGCAACTCAATAAAGTTATTAATCCCTAAACCGCCGCTCCTAGACCCCGCCGCAACTCTTATAAATGTATTTGTAGGTACCTTAGGTTTTATTTTACAGGTAAGTATTTAGTTTTAAATAGGAATTATTTAGTTAATAATTGTAAATTGAATTTAGATCTAATTTCATTATGTTAAAGTTAGTGGGTGTTAGGGTTAGGTTTAGGGTTTGGATTAGAGTTAAGTTTAGGGGTTAATATAGTTTAATTTAGGTTGTTGCGATGTGGGTGGCTGTCAGTTTAGGGGTTAATAGGTTTATTTAGTTAATAATTGTAAGTTTAATTTAGCTCTATTTAAATTATGTTAAAGTTAGGGGGTGTTAGGGCTAGGGTTAGGGTTACGTTAGGGTTAGGGTTACGTTAGGGATATGTTAGGGTCTAAAAGTTTCATTTAGGTTGTTGCGATGTGGGGTGGTGGCGCTTTAGGGGTTAATAGGTTTATTTAGTGGTAGTGATGTGGGAGACCAGAGGTTTAGGGGTTAATAGCTTTATTTAGTTGCAGTGATGTTGGGGAGCAGCGGAATAGGGGTTAATAGATTTATTATAGTGTGAGCGATGTTGGGGAGTGGCAGAATAGGGGTTAATATATTTATTATAGTGTGGGCGATGTTGAGGTGCGGCGGAATAGTGGTTAATAACTTTAGTATAGTGGCTGTGATATCGAGAGCTGCAGATTAGGGGTTAATACCTTTATTTAGGTGGCGGCGATATCAAGAGCGGCAGATTAGGGGTTAATAACTGTAAGCAGGTGTCGGCAATGTCAGGGGCAGCAGATTAGGGGTGTTTAGACTTGGGGTTTATGTTAGGGTGTTAGGTTTAAACTGTATTTTCTTTTTCCCCATAGACATCAATGGGGCTGCATTACGGAGCTTTTGTTCCCGCGATCGCAGGTGTTAGACTTTTTTTTGCCAGCTCTCCCCTTTGATGTCTATGGGGAAAGCGTGCACAAGCTCGTCAAAACACCACTTGTTTTTGGTGCGGCATTGAGTTTAATATCTCCATATCGCCCACGCAAGCCGGGTTTTTTTTAACTTGTAATGGCAGCGCTATAGGGGGTTAAATAACACAACTTTTGTTGCATTCTTTACTTTCCCTATAGCGCTCAAAACTCGTAATCTAGGTGTTTATTATTAGGAAAGGTTTTTTATTCCATATTTATAACTCAATTTTTATCTGCAGTTAAATAGTTTAGAAATTGCAGTAGTCATTGTGGTTAAATTGGACTTATTTAATGTTAGATTCATTGGTAAATGTTGAATTGGTAGTATTGTGTAACAATCTCTGGGTTTGAGTAAAGTATATTACATTATATTGGGTTGAAAATAGTGAATTATATTTCCCTGGAAATCCAATTAGATTGTGGAAGTTAAGCTAAGATTTAATTGTGAGATTTGAACAGACTGTAGGTGAATACAAACATTTTTAAATAAGCTATAATTATTGAATTGATTAAACTTTCGGGCTATTTATAAATTATTCTAGTATAATCCCTGTGTGATATTTAATAAACTATTCATTTTGAGTTAAGGTTAATTTATAGGAATATTGTAACAACTAGACATACATATTGGGGCAAAATCAATATACTATTTCCTACATAAATATATTCAATGTGTATATAAAGTTTAACTGGTCAGAACTTTGGAAATATTGTTACGTAAATATATAATATGTTGAAGTTTACTGCTGATATAGAATTAAATAATATTGTAACCTAGGATATCTAACAATGTTAGCACAATTAGGGCTGCTACAGCAGAGGATAGTTTATAAGAACTCCATTTTAGCATGCTATTTGTGTGTCAATAAATAATAGCTGCTCCTTATGGTTGCGTATTATGACCAAAATTCAAGTAACATCTGACCTCAGCTGTAGAAAAAACTGGTATAAAAACTTTCTCAAGAATCATCCCCAATGCAAGACCCCCCAACCCTCATGCTCCTAGTTTATTATCCAATTTATGGATTTCTTCAATTTTTAGTCTCTTTCAGTCATGGTGGTCCCCAAAGCTGGCTGAGGTCATGGAAAAAAACCTTAATTGATTAAGTGTTGAAGATACCTGAGTGGATCATTTCTTTGGAACAAATAATGAAATTGAAAGCAGCATTTTGCTAGCGGCTGCAATGATCATTGATGGAGCACCTGGTACCGTTAAAAAGTAAACATTTGACATTAATAAAAAATCAAAATGAAAATTCCCCTGTCTTCCCTTTTGCATTTTTTAAACCAGTGTAAATATCTGACTTAAAATGATGTTAAATCCTTGCATTTAAAAAATGCTAGGATTTACTATTGCTAGAAATAAAAGTGAGCATCAGTCATAAGTTTTTTAAAAAAAGTATTCCCAAAGTAGCTTTACATTGCTGCAGCTGTAATGTGATAATAAGTGCCTCTGGACGCCCACGGCAGAGATGATTTTTTTCCACCTCTTAGCCAATAGCCGTGCCAGCCTTTTGGTACAGCAAATATCTTTGTATCTTTGTAGATATTTTAATTAAAGCTAGTTCAACATCTTTCTTTTGGAGCATTTAAATGTCAAAATATGAAGCTTTCTATCTTGTAAATTATATTATTAATCAAACAATCATGATTATTTTGCATACTGCTTATTTGTATTTAGTGATTTTTTACAGAATAATTAGGTTCTATTTGATTGCCTCCTGTTTGTGAGCACTAAATAATATTGCCTCATTTCTGTTAATAGTAATGCCAATGCATTTACAACATTTTGATTTCTACTTCAATTAAAAACATACACTTTAAGCAAAGGTATAGACACTAATGGTGTGCCCCTTCTACCCACCCCACATAATGCAAGACATCCAAACTATACACCATCTCCCCCCTTCTAACAGACCCAAAGGTATTGTTACCCAACACCTCATTTTTAAATAATTCCTCCTAGTATCCAAAGACCCCTGCAAACCCCCACCACAAGACCTCCAAGAATAAGGCCCCCACTGCTATCCCCTAAAACATAAAAATCCAAACCAAGGGGGCGGAGCTTAGCCACGCAAAGTGATGGCTGCCTAGAATTTGGCTCTCATGCCCTACACCCGACCAGTGTTTAAATAAAGGGACTTTAATCCTCTAATTTAGATTATAACTTCAGGTACTATTGCCCTGTACAACATAGCCTACTTTGAAACTTGTTTGGGACCTGACGCGACCACTGAACTCAGTCACCCATCCTCAGAACAAGTGAGGCCTGCTCCGGAACTTTCTAACAACACAACGCCTCAGCGCGAGCAGCCACATACCATTGAGGGCTTCACCAGCTTAACGGAAGGCTGAGGCGACGGAAGAAAAACATTATCGGAGCGGACACACGTGGCTAAAGTGCACGTTAAACCGAACCCACGCTGGAACAGAGACCAGCAACTAATACTACAGGCGGCGGCTGGAGTTTAATTTGGCAAAGCGGGGAAACGCTGACCGCAGCGCTCAGGACACAGATCGCTGTGCTAGGGACCTAACGCCTGCTGGGAACAAGAGTGCTGCGACCGCGGCAGTTCTGTGACATCTCATAAGCCGGTAAGCAGCTGCCCCTGTCTGGTGCTCACGGAACGGGTACATTTCAGACACCATAATCCACCCATGGGGAACACTTGGTAGAGAACACCCTTGCCTTATAAAGGAACACTTTTGTCTGCAGGGGCCCTGTACCGGTCCTCCTTACTATATGCCCTGGGACTACCCAGTACACCAAGCCACATAACAAGCATACCGTCTGGGGCGGGAAACCTGTGACGCAGCTCTCATTTTTAATACACACTTCACTTGGGAAACTTTTTATCAGCTGCAATCCTTGCCTAAAGTATACACCAACATACTGGTATTGCTTCACAACCACCCACAGCAGCATGTCCCACAGAAAAAATAACAAGCTAGAGAGGTGCCCCAAATCCTCAAGCTTAACCAACTTTCTCAAGGCTGCCTCTTCTAATACAGACACCTCAGAGGGCAGACTCCCTTCTCCTTCCCAGGAGGACTTGGAAATGGCTGGCTCTTCGTCCCAACAACCCCAAGAATACCTAACTAGAAATAACCTCAATACAATTTCTTCAAAAGAAGATATTAACAAAGTACTAGCTGAAATGAGGTCTTTCTTTGGGGATTTGAAAAGAGATATAAACCAGGTCACATAGCAAGTTCATACACTTGAGAACAAACAAACAGCTCTTGCCGCCACAGTGAAAGCTAACTCCCACCACAATAGAGAACATAACGAACATATACAATTTCTGCTCTCCAGAGTGGAAGATCTGGATAATAGGGGGCGGCAGAATAACATTAGAATCCGCGGAGTCCCTGAATCTGTCTCTAACACTGCACTTGGGGGATACTTGCAGGACTTGTTCCGAACACTAAAAGGCACACCGAACTCTGCCGACATGCCTATTGAGAGGGCTCACAGGGCACTTAGGCCCAGTCCTTTGTCTAAGGCCCCACCCAGAGACATAATAATCAAGTTTCTTAGTTATAAAGATAAGGAAACCATTATGCAAAAGGCAAGGACTCTGCAGAACGTAACACACACAGGGATATATCTACAATTTTTTTCAGACCTGAGTTTAGCCACCCTGCAAAAAAGAAGGGAACTTAAATTCATAACATCCGAACTGCAGGCTCACAAAATACCGTACAGATGGGGCTTCCCAGTAAGCCTACTAGCCTCCAAAAATGGTACACAAGCAATTTACAGATCACCGGCGGACCTCCCAGAGTTTTGTAAAATACTTGAGATCGACATACCGCCACCGGATCAGGTGGGGGGCACTTTGCAAGATTCTCTCCCTCAGGATACAGAAGATTCTGTCCAAGCCTCAGACACTTGAATAAAGACTTCAACTCTAAAATACCGTCTGGTAACACACTACTGGGACTCTGATAAGTATATTATTTCTCTATTATGCTTACTGTCATAGTAGTAGGCTGACCCATACAAGATGGATGTTTAGACCCTGGTAAATTGTCTTTGCCACTAACTTAGCGCTTCACTTACAAATTTCTCCTTGATTGTTGATAAAGGTTAAATGTTTAATGTTGTTATCTCTGTTTATTACTAATTATTATGTTTAAATAAGCCTGCTGTTATATTGTACACTTGTATGAAACCCGCAATATGTGTGCATCGCCTACAAACAGAAAGTTTTGGTATTACATTAGAGCAGGATCAACTCCTTACTATAGTTTAGAAAACTACTATGCTAGACAATCTGCTATGTTAAAGTCCTGCTGGGTTGGATATGTCCTTGTGGGCCAAGCACATAGATCTTAGTAGACTGTTCCTATTGTTTGTCTGCAGTACCATTTGTAACCTTTTTATTGTTTTACAGGGTTAAATGTTAATTGTTTTAAGATATGACTGATGAATGTGGTTAGTCCCAATGGGGTTTCTTACTGTTTAATACATTTGCATGTAACTCACAATGTAGGCTTCTTGACAGTGGTATCCTGCCTTCCTAACACCTTGGGGGAGGGTGAGATTCCTATCCTAGTTTAAAATAATCCTATTGTACCACTTTAGCAATAAAGCACTGGACAGATGTTTATTTTTAAATATAAATAATGGGTACCTGATATATGACATAAGATTGGGATGGACTGTTCCCTAAATTTTTAGAATTTTAGTATTATCTTGTTTAACTGGTCGGGTGTGGGTATAATGACCCCGTGCTCACTTTCTTACTTTCTCGCTTTCACCTCTCTACACATAGAGGGTGGTATAGATATTTTCTAACGCCCTAATTACCCCCAGCATACTGCTGGAATACTCACTACTACTTTCCTGACCAATATTACTTTACTTTACCTACTTCTCCTCCCTCTTCTCTTTTTCTGTTTTTCCTCTCCCTCCCCCTTTTCTTTTTCTCTCTCATCCCTCTTCTCCTCCCCTCCCCTCTCCTAACACCCAAGTGTCCTTTTACTCAATACATCCCTCCCCAACATGTCGGAACCCCGGAGTAAACAGAGCTTGACGATCCTGACGCTAAATGTTAAGGGCCTTAACACACCTGAAAAGAGATCCCATCTGGTAATGGACATATCTAGGTTAAATTGTGACATTGCATATCTACAGGAAAACCATTTCAAAAAGGGAGCAAAAATGGTTTAACCCCAAATTTCCAACCATGTTCTTTGCATCTGGCCCCTCAAAAAAAATGGAGTAGGAATTATCATAAAACATTCCACCTCCTTCAACTTGATGCAAGAGATTAAAGACCCTGAGGGTCGTTACCTAATAATAATAGGCACACTGTACAACAGACCTGTCACGTTAGTTAATGCATATTTTCCAAACGTACGCCAACACAAATTTATGACAACCCTCACCAACAAAATACTGGAAACTCAAAAAGGAGCTCTACTCCTTGCAGGGGACTTCAATCTACCCTTAGACCCACTACTTGATACTTCCAGGGGAATAGCCTCTGTCCCAAAAAAGACCATCAAACAATGCAACACTAGACTGGAAGAGTTGGAAGTCCACGACACCTGGAGAACACAATATCCCATACGACGAGACTATACCTTTTTCTCCCACCCCCATGACTTATACATGAGAATTGACAATATCTTCACTGACCAGACTACTTTGGCCTCAGTAGAGAAAACACAAATTCTTCCCATGACTTGTTCGGACAACGCTCCGGTCCTCTGTAGACTGAACTGGCCAACTATACCTGAACACCCGTTCATATGGCGGTTTGATGATTTCCTACTTAACAATCAATTACTTAGAGGAAAAATAGAAACCACACTCACCAACTATTTTACCATTAACGACATAGCTGAGACCCCAAAACACATACTCTGGGAGGCGCATAAGTGTGTACTCCGTGGCGAACTTATCAAACAGAAGGCCATTTTGGCAAAACAAACTAGAATAAGGTTCTCTTCACTTTTAACTAATATACGCGACTTAGAAACAAAACACAAGAGATAGCCATCGGACACCTCAGTACTCACTGAGCTTAACAAAGCCAGGAGAGAGATACAGGACATTTACATGCTAGATCATCAGAAAAAGGCGCTGCGGAACCAACAAAAGTCTTATGAATTTGGGGACAAACCAGGTAGATTATTAGCCAGAGCTCTTAGGAGAAAGCAACTGAAGACACATTTACACACACTGCTAGACAAAAACGGTTTAACACATGCAGACAGCCCACCAATTGCAGAGACCATAAGAGCATATTATCAGGACCTATACAACTTACAGAATCCCTCTACCTCTCGCCCCCAAACGGTGAACAGAAATCACCATTCCCAGACATGGGTTCCTATCTAGAATCCATTGAGCTTCCTTCCTTGTCTCAAGCAGATATAGAGACCTTAAATGCCCCTATTTCTTCAGAAGAAGTGTCACGAACTATAGAAGACTTACCATTGGGTAAAAGCCCGGGACCAGGCAGCTTTAGCGCCAAATACTACAAGCTCTATAAACAGATTTTGTCCCCTCAATTAGCCTGCCTATTTAATACCTTAGACACCTCCTAGGGTTTCCCTCCTTCGATGCTAGCAGCACATATTACAACTATTCCCAAACCGGGCAAACCAACAAACAGGCTTGAAAACTTTCAACCTATTTCACTTCTTAATGTGGATATTAAAATATTTGCCAAAATCCTATCCAACAGGTTAAACAAATTTCTGCCCGACTTGATTTCGCCAGACCAAGTACGATTTGTACCAGGGACAACACTATAAAAGACACTTTACTAAGTAATTATGCACAAATTAACAAGGTCCCGATGATCCTGGTCTCTACTGATGCTGAGAAGGCCTTTGACAGGATTAGCTGGAATTTTTTGAAGGCAGTCCTGTCGAAGATGGGGTTCGAACAGACCTTTATTCAAAAGATCTTCTCTTTATAGCTCAGGTTAGGATTAACAGCAATCTGTCTGACTCCTTTAATATTTCAAACGGCACCAGGCAAGGGTGTCCGCTATCTCCATTGCTGTTTGCTCTGGTCATGGAGGTTTTAGCTCAGAGGATAAGAGATAATGGGAGAGATAATGGGAGAGTCAGGGGAATAAAGATAGGGGACCAAGAGCATAAATTGTCAATGTATGCCGACGATGTCTTACTCTCTTTGACAGACCCACTGACTTCGCTCCCAGAGGTACTGAAAGAATTTGAGATATATAGTAGGTTCTCAAACTTTCACTTAAACAAAACAAAATCAGAAATACTAAACGTTAACCTTCCCCAGACAGAAATCTGCCAACTTTCTTCTCTATGCCCATTACGCATCCAAACCCGCACCCTAAGATATCTGGGAATCAATCTTACTCCTTCCCCCAGACACATTATTTGAGGCCAATTACACACAATTACTCTCCGATATCATGGGGGATCTTTCCTCATGGAGAAACAAGCTGGTCTCCTGGTTAGGAAGAATCGGTATCGTTAAAATGAATGTCTTACCTAGAATCTTGTATTATCTCCAGACCCTCCCGATCCCCCTACCTACACACTATTTACACAAACTACAAGGGATGTTAGAAGAGTTTATTTGGAAGGAAATTAGACCAAGAATTGCAAAAAAAACTCTTTACCTATCTAAGGAGAGGGGAGGGCTGGGAATCTTTAACTTACTTACTTATAGGAAAGCCATTAACATTCAACATCAAATTGAGTGGTGTCACAACTCTCAGGGGAAACTTTGGGTGCAAATATGCAGGACAATTTTAGGAAAACAGAACTCAGGGACCCTAGGTTGGACATTCGCCAAATCTAGGCCCAAAATATTAGAAAGTTACTCAATTATTAAAGAATTTTTCACTAGGTGGGATAGATTACTTGTGGAACATCCATATATTACTTCCAACCCTTCCCCACTCACGCCATTTGTAGACAACCCGGATATACCTTTTGCGTGTATGCAGCGACTGTTGATAGATAAAACACTATTTACACAGGTGGTATTTAACCGCCTTTTGACAAACAAAAAACTTAGGGACAGAGCGGATCTAAAACAGACAGGACTTGATATCCCATGGTTCTATCACACACAGCTCCAACATTTTCTATCAACATACAAAAGATCTAAGGACATGACTAGACAGCTGACTACTTTGGAATCTATCTGCCTACTCCCAAACACACCAAAGCACCTGATCTCCATAGTCTATCGACTGATCCTTTCGCTAAAAGAAACACCCTTACCTGACTATGTGAGATGTTGGAATAGGGAACTTAACCCGCCCCCTACCGACAAAGAATGGCAAAAGATTTTAAACGCACATGTGAGGGCCTCAGTCTCGGCGAGAATAACCGAGTCTAACTATAAACTACTGTCTAGGTGGTATCTTTCATCAGATAGAGTACAGAAGATTTACAAACAAACCGACGGGAGATGTTGGCGCGGATGTGGGGAGCGTGGCACCCTCCTTCACATTTGATGGGACTGTGACATTATAAGACCTTACTGGCGGTCGACCCTGGATATCATGGGGACCATAATAAACATGCCCTTGGCTAGAACACCCAACCTTCTATTATTTCATGACCTTCTCAAATTTAAAGATAAACCCTCAAAACAACTCTTTCTAATAATGCTTAATAGCGCCAAGTCCCTTATCCCCAGAAAGTGGAAAAAGACAGAAACTCCCACTGTGATGGAGTGGGCTCTTCAGGTGGACAGACTGCTACAACTGAAAAGATACAGGTATATGAAGGATGACAAAATAGAAATACACGAGTATATGTTGGAAATGTGGAAACCAATAATCTATTAGCTTGTAGTTAATTTATTTAATTTATTTAATGATAGTGTAGTGTTAGGTTTAATTGTAACTTAGGTTAGGATTTATTTTACAGGTAATTTTGTAATTATTTTAACTAGGTAGCTATTGAATAGTCAATAACTATTTAATAGCTATTCTACCTAGTTAAATTAAATACAAAGTTGCCTGCAAAATAAATATAAATCCTAAAATAGCTACAATGTAACTATTAGTTATATTGTAGCTATATTAGGATTTATTTTACAGGTAAGTATTTAGTTTTAAATAGGATTCATTTATTTAATTAATTTAATGATAGTGTAGTGTTAGGTGTAATTGTAACTTAGGTTAGGATTTATTTTACAGGTAAATTTGTATTTATTTTAGCTAGGTAGTTATTAAATAGTTATTAACTATTTAATAACTATTGTACCTAGTTAAAATAAATACAAAGTTGCCTGTAAAATAAATATAAATCCTAAAATAGCTACAATGTAACTATTAGTTATATTGTAGCTATATTAGGGTCTATTTTACAGGTAATATTTAGTTTTAAATAGGATTAATTTATTTAATTATAGTAAATTTATTTCGTTTTATTTAAATTATATTTAAGTTAGGGGGTGTTAGGGTTAGACTTAGGTTTAAGGGTTAATAACTTTATTATAGTAGAGGCGACGTTGGAGGCGGGAGATTAGGGGTTAATAATTGTAGGTAGGTGGCAGCGATGTTAGGGAGGGCAGATTAGGGGTTAATAAAATTTGTTATAGTGTTTGCGAGGCGGGAGTGCGACGGTTTAGTGGGTTAATAACTTTAGTATAGTGGCGGCGATGTCAGGGAGCAGCAGAATAGTTATTGGGTTGTTAGGTTTAGGGGTTAATAGTTTCATTTTGTTTTTGGCGATGTGGGGGCTGGCGGTTTAGGGGTTAATAGGTTTATTTAGTGGTAGTGATGTGGGAGGCCAAAAGTTTAGGCGTTTATTTACTTTATTTAGTGGCGGCGATGTCGGGGAGCGGCGGAATAGGGGTAAATAAATGTTATTAGTGGTGGCTATGTCGGGAGCAGCAGATTAGGGGTTAATAACTTTAAAATAGTGTTTGTGATGCGGGAGGGCCTCGGTTTATGGGTTAATAGGTAGTTTATGGGTGTTAGTGTACTTTGTAACACTTTAGTTATGAGTTTTGTGTAACAGTTTTGTTGCGGGGTAAAAGGCTTGGGCACAGCTATACCGACAAGAATGGCTGCGTTGCTGTTTTAATGCTGAAATGGCCATTTTTTCAGCGTTAAAACACAAACGCAAAACTCATAATCTAGGTGTAAGTAAACAAATTTTGTGATAAATGAATCAGTGTATATAAAGTGGAGAAATGATGTAAAAAACATTTTTAACTATTAGGATAGTTCATCCTAATGTATAATTAAAACAGAAATTATTTGAACTGAAACTAGGAGGATATAAGGATATCGGCACTTCTATTTGCGGTCCCAATCAGTATAAATGTATTTTATTTGAACTGAAACTATGAGGATATAAGGATATCAGCACTTCTATTTGCGATCCCAATCAGTATAAATGTATTGGGTAGTAGGGATCATTGGGTAATAGAACCATAGTGTATTGGGATATGTTTAGAAATATCCAACATATTAAGTAGTAGGCTATAAATACACCCTGTACAACCCTCATATTTGAGACAATGAGGCCCATTTATCAAGCTCCGTATGCTTTGAGCAGGCGGACAAAGATCGCCACAATTCAACCTGATCGTGTATGATTGGGTTGACTAACACGAGTCTGCAGAGGGCTGCGTAGCACAAGAAGCTCAGAAGAGCTGCTGGTGCAATGCTGAATACGGAGAGATATTTCTGTCGGACCTGATCCGCACTGTCGGATCAAGTCCGACAGAAATTTGGTAAATAGGCCTCTTTTACTGCAGTAATTTGTATGTACCAAGTTATTTCTTGTCATATTGACTTGCCATATCCGATAGACTAGGTTACCAACTAATATTTAACTACTTAAATATTTGTGAGACACTATCCAAAAAGATGTGTATAACTTAATATATCTTTTTCTTTGTCTGTTTCAAGAGCAGATTGTGAAGCATATATAGCTCACCAAGATATAAGATGTTACAAACTTGAAGTTAAATAGAGTCAAAGAAGTTCCACAATAACTTCCAGTGGAGGACCTACATATGGATATCTACACAACTGAGTTATTATTATTTTTATTATCAGGTATTTGTAGAGCGCCAACAGATTTTGCAGCGCTAATTGCTGCCAAGCCTTCCATATGTGGTATTACTGTGTATAAGCTTGAAACATCAAGCGTGACAAGAATGTCATTCTTATCCACATTAGGTCAAGTTTAAAACATCTTACTACTAACAAACAGCTGGCACTGCCATGAGCTCCAGTGTTGCACCCTCCTATGCCAACGTATATGTAGCTGAATTTGAACGGACCACACCACTATTTGATAGGATGGAAATATTGGAATATTTCCACTACATTAACAATATTCTGTTGATCCAGTGAGGAGATGAACAGAGTCCTCAGGTTTGGTTTGACCAAGTGAACTCAACAACATGCCCTCTAAGATTCAAAATACATTCTTCAAAAGGAACAAATTGATTTTTTGGACATCAGAATTTTTAAAAGAAATAGGGGTCTGGACACTACTCTCTTTTGAAAAACTACAGAGAGAAATTCCCTACTGCATGGCAGGAGCTGCCATCCTCCGGCCCTTATTAGGGTGATCCCCAAATGCCAGTATTTTATTATTATTATTACTATCATTTATTTGTATAGCACCACCAAATTCCGTAGCGCTGGGTACAATGATAGGGGTATACAATGACAAAGATATGTGAAAAAATACATAACATAAGAAAACTAAACAAATCTAGCACAGGGGGAAGAGGGTCCTGCTCTGGAGATCTCACCGTCTACAGGTTTAGGGTGCAGAGACATAAGGTTGGGGTAGCTTGTCACATCTGTTGTAGTTACAGAAGTGAGTCAAGGAGCGTCTGAAGCTATACAAGGTTAGAAACAGTCTTAAGGAGCGGGGTAGAGAGTTCCAGAGGAACTCTCTAGCCCGCTCCATATCAGCATTTCATAAGAAATAACACTGAGGATACAAATAAACAAGTCCAACTAAAGGAAATCGGATCAAGATTCCTACAAAGAGGCTAAAGTTACAAGAACTTGAGGGAGTGCAAAATCAAAACATTTGAGGACAAAAAGAATTCTGATAACAGCACATCCAAATGGCTTACTTTTACAACTACATATAACCAAGACAAGTGGCATACTAGATCCATCTTACAGAAGCATTGGCATATACTTCAATTAGACAAAACCCTACATTAGAAAACTTTGCCCCTCCCAAAGTGGGATATCGTAGGGGCAACAGTTTGAGGGACCAACTAATGCACCCTGATACATGTCAACCAATTGCACAAAGAACATGGCTACCTCCTCCAAGAGCAGGATGCTAACGATGTTATAGTTACACTACTTGCATAAGCCTAATACCTGGCAAAACCTTTAACCAGTCTGACACAGGTCTGCATATCCTCCCTAGTTGTTTTTCACACAGGTTTTTTTTGGTTTTATAAATTTGCTGTCAATTTTTGATACTATGAGTGATATTATGTTTGCCATTCTTGAAATACATGATGTCTTGGTGAGCTATATATGCTTTACAATTTGCTCTTGAAACAGACAAAGAAAAATATATATTAAATTATACATATCTTTTTGGATAATGTCTCACAAATAGTTAAGTAGTTAAAAATTAGTTGGTAACCTAGTCTATCGGCTAGGCTATGGCAAGTCAATATGACAAGAAAAAACTTGGTACATGCAAATTACTGCAGTTAAAGTCTGAAATATGACGGTTGTACAAGGTGTATTTATAGCCTACTACTTAATATATTGGATTTTTCTAAACATATCCGAATATACTGTGGTTATGTTACCCAATGATCCCTACTACCCAATACATTTATACTGATTGGGACCACAAATAGAAGTTCCAATATCCTTATATTCTCCTAGTTTCAGTTCAAATAATTTCTGTTTTAATTATACATTAGGATGAACTATCCTAATAGTTAAAAATGTTTTTACATCATTTCTCCACTTTATATACACTGATTTATTTATCACGAAATTTATTTACTATCGGCTAGATTTAGAGTTTTGTCGGTAACGACCCGCGTAGCTAACGCTGGCTTTTTTCTGGCCGCACCTTTAAAATAACTCTGGTATTGAGAGTCCACAGAATGGCTGCGTTAGGCTCCAAAAAAGGAGCGTACAGCATAATTTAACGCAACTGCAACTCTCGATACCAGAGTTGCTTATGGACGCGGCCAGCCTCAAAAACGTACTCGTGCACGATTCCCCCATAGGAAACAATGGGGCTGTTTGAGCTGAAAAAAAACCTAACACCTGCAAAAAAGCTGCGTTCAGCTCCTAACGCAGCCCCATTGTTTGCTATGGGGAAACACTTCCTACGTCTGCACCTAACACTCTAACATGTACCCCGAGTCTAAACACCCCTAACCTTACACTTATTAACTCCTAATCTGTCGCCCCCGCTATCGCTGACCCCTGCATATTATTATTAACGCCTAATCTGCCGCTCCGTAAACCGCCGCTACTTACATTATCCCTATGTACCCCTAATCTGCTGCCCCTAACACCCCCGACCCCTATATTATATTTATAAACCCCTAATCTGCCCCCCAAAATGTCACCTCCACCTGCCTACACTTATTAACCCCTAATCTGCCGAGCGGACCGCACCGCTATTATAATAAAGTTATTAACCCCTAATCCGCCTCACTAACCCTATAATAAATAGTATTAACCCCTAATCTGCCCTCCCTAACATCGCCGACACCTAACTTCAAACATTAACCCCTAATCTGCCGACTGGAGCTCACCGCTATTCTAATAAATGTATTAACCCCTAAAGCTAAGTCTAACCCTAACACTAACACCCCCCTAAGTTAAATATAATTTAAATCTAACTAAATTAATTAACTCTTATTAAATAAATTATTCCTATTTAAAGCTAAATACTTACCTGTAAAATAAACCCTAATATAGCTACAATATAAATTATAATTATATTATAGCTATTTTAGGATTTATATTTATTTTACAGGTAACTTTGTATTTATTTTAACCAGGTACAATAGCTATTAAATAGTTAAGAACTATTTAATAGCTAAAATAGTTAAAATAATTACAAATTTACCTGTAAAAGAAATCCTAAACTAAGTTACAATTAAACCTAACACTACACTATCAATAAATAATTAAATAAAATACCTACAATTACCTACAATTAAACCTAACACTACACTATCAATAAATTAATTAAATACAATATCTACAAATAAATACAATTAAATAAACTAACTAAAGTACAAAAAATAAAAAAGAACTAAGTTACAAAAAATAAAAAAATATTTACAAACATTAGAAAAATATTACAACAATTTTAAACTAATTACACCTACTCTAAGCCCCCTAATAAAATAACAAAGCCCCCCAAAATAAAAAAATGCCCTACCCTATTCTAAATTACAAAAGTTCAAAGCTCTTTTACCTTACCAGCCCTGAACAGGGCCCTTTGCGGGGCATGCCCCAAGAAATTCAGCTCTTTTGCCTGTAAAAAAACACATACAATACCCCCCCCAACATTACAACCCACCACCCACATACCCCTAATCTAACCCAAACCCCCCTTAAATAAACCTAACACTAAGCCCCTGAAGATCTTCCTACCTTATCTTCACCATACCAGGTTCACCGATCTGTCCTCGGAAGTCTTGATCCAAGCCTCGGAAGTGTTGATCCAAGCCCAAGCGGGGGGTTGAAGAGTGACGTCCATCCTCGGGCTGAAGTCTGGATCCAAGCGGCGACTGAAGAAATCCATCCTCGGGCTGAAGTCGGAAGTCCATCATCTGGATGAAGTCTTCTATCAAGCCGCATCTTCAATCTTCTTTCTTCTGGAGCGGAGCGGAACCATCTTCTTCCAAGCCGACGCGGAACATCCTCTTCAACCGACGACTAGACCACAAATGACGGTTCCTTTAAATGACGTCATCCAAGATGGCGTCCCTCGAATTCCGATTGACTGATAGGATTCTATCAGCCAATCGGAATTAAGGTAGGAATATTCTGATTGGCTGATGGAATCAGCCAATCAGAATCAAGTTCAATCCAATTGGCTGATTCAATCAGCCAATCAGATTGAGCTTGCATTCTATTGGCTGTTACGATCAGCCAATAGAATGCGAGCTCAATCTGATTGGCTGATTGAATCAGCCAATCGGATTGAACTTGATTCTGATTAGCTGATTCCATCAGCCAATCAGAATTTTCCTACCTTAATTCCGATTGGCTGATAGAATCCTATCAGCCAATCGGAATTCGAGGGACGCCATCTTGGATGACGTCCCTTAAAGGAACCGTCATTCGTCGGGAAGTCGTCGTCGGAAGAAGATGGGTCCGCGGTGGAGGTCTTCAAGATGGAGCCGGTCCTCATCGGAACGAAGATAGAAGATGCCGCTTGGAAGAAGATGGTTGCCGGTCCGGATCTACTCTTCTTCCTGGATAGGATGAAGACTTTGGACCCTCTTCTGGACTTCTTCAGCCGTCGGATGATGGATGTCTAGCCCCCTCTTAGGTTGGATGAAGATATCGGAGCCAGGACGGATCGGTGTGATACCTGGTGAGGTGAAGACAAGGTAGGAAGATCTTCAGGGGCTTAGTGTTAGGTTTATTTAAAGGGGGTTTGGGTTAGATTAGGGGTATGTGGGTGGTGGGTTGTAATGTTGGGGGGGGGTATTGTATGTTTTTTTTTACAGGCAAAAGAGCTGAATTTCTTGGGGCATGCCCCGCAAAGGGCCCTGTTCAGGGCTGGTAAGGTAAAAGAGCTTTGAACTTTTGTAATTTAGAATAGGGTAGGGCATTTTTTTATTTTGGGGGGCTTTGTTATTTTATTAGGGGGCTTAGAGTAGGTGTAATTAGTTTAAAATTGTTGTAATATTTTTCTTATGTTTGTAAATATTTTTTTATATTTTGTAACTTAGTTCTTTTTTATTTTTTGTACTTTAGTTAGTTTATTTCATTGTAGTTATTTGTAGGTATTGTATTTAATTAATTTATTGATAGTGTAGTGTTAGGTTTAATTGTAGGTAAATGTAGGTATTTTATTTAATTAATTTATTGATAGTGTAGTGTTAGGTTTAATTGTAACTTAGGTTAGGATTTATTTTACAGGTAATTTTGTAATTATTTTAACTATTTTAGCTATTAAATAGTTCTTAACTATTTAATAGCTATTGTACCTGGTTAAAATAAATACAAAGTTACCTGTAAAATAAATATTAATCCTAAATAGCTATAATATAATTATAATTTATATTGTAGCTATATTAGGATTTATTTTACAGGTAAGTATTTAGCTTTAAATAGGAATAATTTATTTAATAAGAGTTAATTAATTTCGTTAGATTTAAATTATATTTGATTTAGGGGGGTGTTAGTGTTAGGGTTAGACTTAGCTTTAGGGGTTAATACATTTATTAGAATAGCGGTGAGCTCCAGTCAGCAGATTAGGGGTTAATGTTTGAAGTTAGGTGTCGGCGATGTTAGGGAGGGCAGATTAGGGGTTAATACTATCTATTTTAGGGTTAGTGAGGTGGATTAGGGGTTAATAACTTTATTATAATAGCGGTGCGGTCTGGTTGGCAGATTAGGGGTTAATAAGTGTAGGCAGGTGGAGGCGACGTTGAGGGGGGCAGGTTAGGGGTTAATAAATATAATATAGGGGTCGGCGGTGTTAGGGGCAGCAGATTAGGGGTACATAGCTATAATGTAGCTGGCGGCGGCGTGCGGATGGCAGATTTGGGGTTAATAAGTGTAGGCAGGTGGAGGCGATGTTGTGGGGGGCAGATTAGGGGTTAATAAATATAATATAGGGGTCGGCGGTGTTAGGGGCAGCAGATTAGGGGTACATAGCTATAATGTAGCTGGCAGCGGCGTGCGGACGGCAGATTAGGGGTTAATACGTGTAGGCAGGTGGAGGCGACGTTGTGGGGGGCAGATTAGGGGTTAATAAATATAATATAGGGGTCGGCGGTGTTAGGGGCAGCAGATTAGGGGTACATGAGTATAACGTAGGTGGCGGTCGGCAGATTAGGGGTTAAAAAAATTTAATCGAGTGGCGGCGATGTGGGGGGGCCTCGGTTTAGGGGTACATAGGTAGTTTATGGGTGTTAGTGTACTTTAGAGCACAGTAGTTAAGAGCTTTATAAACCAGCGTTAGCCCAGAAAGCTCTTAACTACTGACTTTTTTCTGCGGCTGGAGTTTTGTCGTTAGATTTCAAACGCTCACTTCAGACACGACTCTAAATACCGGAGTTAGAAAGATCCCATTGAAAAGATAGGATACGCAATTGACGTAAGGGGATCTGCGGTATGGAAAAGTCGCGGCTGAAATGTGAGCGTTAGACCCTTTTTTGACTGACTCCAAATACCGGGGGTAGCCCAAAACCAGCGTTAGGAGCCTCTAACGCTGGTTTTCACGGCTACCGCCAAACTCCAAATCTAGGCCTGAGTTTCCATGGTAATCTCAAGGGTGTGTTGCTGCACATAGCACACCGCACCAGAAGTACTCCTTTCCTGTGGTGCTCACTTGCACAGGGATCATTATTTGTTTGCAAGATGTTTGTGAGTATAAATTTCACTGTATTGCCTATGTATTTTGTCTGAAGAAGGGGTTAATTACCCAGAAACATCACATATTAAACATGCTATTTCTAAAATCCAGAAAGTGGTGCTTGCCACTTATTGTTTTGTTACTCTGGGATTATCTTGGACTGCATTTCTTTAAGCTAGACACCCTGGTCTATTGACTGTTTATCAAGTGAGAGCGCCTTTTCCCTAAAGGATTTTTTTTATATATATTTTATATATATATATATATATATATATATATATATATATATATACATATATATACAGGTAGCCCTCAATTTACGCCGGGGTTAGGTTCCAGAAGGAATGGTTGTAAATCAAAACTGTTGTAAATTGAAACCCAGTTTATAATTTAAGTCAATGGGAAGTGAGGGAGTTAGGTTCCAGGCCCCTCTCAAAATTGACATAAGTAACACCTAATACATTATTTTTAAAGCTTTGAAACTAAAACTTTAAATGCTAAACAACATTATAAACCTAATAAAATAGATTGCAGCATCATCAAACTAAGTTTAATAAACAAAAACATTTGCTAAACCGCACCTAATAAAATTATCACACAAACACAGACTGTATCATCATCAATCTAAGTTTAATGAACCAAAACAAAATAATTACACAACAGACTGTATCATCATCATTCTAAGTTTAATGAACCAAAACAAAATAATCACACAACAGACTGTATCATTATCAAACAAAGTTTAATGAAGAAAAAAGTTTTTTTACTTGCATTTTTCTGCAGCTAAGGGAAATGGCTGCTAGATCTTGTTCCTTTAAAAACAGCTCCATTGCTCAGGTCTGGTTATACACTTATTAGCCTGTGTTTAATCACACAACAGACTGTATCATCATCAAACTTTTTACTTGCCTTTTTCTGCAAAAAGTTCTCTGCATTGAGTCTGCAGCTAAGGGAAGTGGCTGCTAGATCTTGTTCCTTTGAAAGCTGATCCATTGATCATGTCTGGCTTGCTTTTCTTTGCATTTGTTTGCTGCAACACAAGCGGACAGCTCCACCTACTGGCTATTTTAATGTTTGCATGTGCTAATGCTTTCAATAGCAGTCAATGCTTTTCAATAGCAAAAAAATGGGCGTTATTCTGAAACGGCGCAAATTGAACCGTCGTAAATCGAGGGCCACCTGTATATATATATATATATATATATATATACATATATATATATATATATATACACACACATCCATACACATGTTTAGACATGTGTATACACATTATAGCCCTAGCTATTCAAATAACTTGTCATATACCTTATAACGTTTAACCCTTATAAAATTATAATATTTATAGTATTTTTTTTATCAGATGTATATACGAATGAGTGTAACACTTTGTTTTAATGTATTTATGTGGTGTTTAGTGCTACTTCATTCATGATAATAACTCGACTAGTCAAATTTAGATTGCGATTGGCCATGTGCATTTACTTTTGAACTTGTAATATTCACACAAATTAGCGCGGACGCAATATTTCAGTATTGCATGCTAACATTAGCTCGCCAATTGTAAGCCAGCCCTAAATAAGTTATTATTACAATGTATCAGCTATACAGAATAATACAAGACCAGTTTTTTTCGGGTCTAAAATATTAGTTGAAGTTCACTTAATGTTGATAGAAGAAAACAATTTATTTATCTAAAACTAAATATAGATGTAAAATTTCTATCACTAAATTTCCAACACAAAGTTTTAATCAGCTCTAAATTATTGCAGCTATCATGACTGAATATTGTCATATCTGAGAAGACTGCTGTACTTGTATTATATTTAGTGTGAAATTAAATGTGCTCTGGTCTTTAATTGTTCATCATGAACTCTAGTATTGTTTTCAAAGTTTAATTTTTCTTGCTTTATACAATAAAATGAGTGGTTTATAAAAAAAAGTTTATTTAAAAAGTGCAGCATTGCAGTTATAAAGAAAGAACAGATGTTAAAATATCACAGCACTGCATGTTTATTTAGGTAAATTGGAAAACATATGGTATATTTTGTACAGAAAAAAGAAAGATAATTAAAGTAACCTAGTTTTAGTAGAAGCTTGATACACCTGTAAAATCATTCTCATTAAGTATCATTTCTGTTATTAATAGATACATTTTTTTAGTGATTGGATATACATTATTTTGCCAAAAATATATAATGCAAAAAATTGTAATACTAATGTAATTAAGCTAAATGCTGTGTTAACATTAAAACACCAATTTGCCTTGAAATGTTTTAATAGCAGTTGTGTAACTGCATAGAAATGTCAAAACGGGTAGTCATATGCCAAAATTAATGAGATGTAACTTGTTACTTTAAACGTTCTGTTAAAGGGTCAATGAAGTTAATATTTACATGTATCAGCTATTAAGTACTGTATTGCAAAATAACTATATACACAATAACATGTAAAACCTATGCTTTTTTTGTAACTGGCAACCAGCAAGACACAATCAATAGCTGCATCTGTGTGTTTAAAATAAAACTGGGGAAAATGCAGTTACAGAAGCACTGTGACAATTCACAAGTAATAGCAACAGCTATTAATTTCAATAGGAAATAAACCATTGAAGTAACAAAGTCCTATGCCCATAACTATTATGTGAAGCTGGTCGTATTTGGTGTAGTGGACTCCCAGCCTTAATGTCCCACAACATTTAAAGGTACATGAAACCCAATTTTTTTCTTTCATGATTCAGATAGAATACACTTTTAAGAAACTTTCCAATTTACTTCTAATGTCTAATTTGATTCATTCTCATGGGAGTCAATTTATCAAGCTCCGTACGAAGCTTGATGCCCCGTGTTTCTGACGAGCCTTCAGGCTCGCTGGAAACAGAAGTTATGAAGTAGCGGTCTAAAGACCGCTGCTCCATAACCTGTCCGCCTGCTCTGAGGTTGATTGACACCCCCTTCTAGTGGCCGCAAATCTGCAGGGGGCGGCATTGCACCAGCATTTTACAAGAACTGCTGGTGCAATGATAAATGCCAACAGCGTATGCTGTCAGCATTTATCGATGTGCGGTGGACATGATATGCTACATCGGATCATGTCCATCCGCACTATAATAAATAGACCCCTTGATATCTTTGTATAAAAACATATTTAAATAGACACAGGAGCTGCTGATTGGTGGCTGCACATAGATGCCTTGTGTTATTGGCTCACACATTTGCATTGCTATTTATTCAACAAGTTATACCTAAAGAATGAAGCAAATTACATGATAGAAGTAAATTGGAATGTTGTTTAAAATTGTATTCTCTATCTGAATCGTGAAAGAAAAAAAATTGTGTTTCATGTCCCTTTCATTCTGACCATGATCAGGAAACATCACAATCAAAATTTGAGAGATGAGCAATGGCACCACTCTTGTTACTTTGAGGGAACACTATATTTAAATGTATGAAATATAATCTAATATATAATTATACTATGTAATTGTATATAGGTGCTGAGTATCAGAGAGAAACATATACAAGAACAATTCCAGCAAGAGAGCTGGACAGGATACTAACCGGAAAAGCACTCTACCCTCATATGTATGGGCGTAGTGTACATAGGTTTTAAAATATATTAACTTTATTGGTTTTATTTAAAAAGGGTTACACACAATAAAAACAGTTGCAGCAAGTAAAAGTGTTTTTCAAACTAATGTAGTGAAAAGGGTGGATAGTTACAAATTCGTATCCTGAATTGATATCATAGATAGTAACTCCAACCTAAAGAGGATTTGAGGTAAATCTTAATGGTAGAGGTATGTTTGTAATCTGCTGTAGGCTAACATCCCTGCAAATTTGGACCAAACCTATTAGGGGCCACTATTCAGTCGAAGTGTGTACTCATATATTGTATACCTCACTGAGTATTATATGGATACTAAAATAAATTATACCCATATGTACTCTGTGATAGAGTATTGCAACAGTAGTAGTATGGCTAGGTATTGATACCTTGCAAGTTACGTGTAGTTTGCACTTATATATACAAATTACTTGTTAGTGTGCCCGTGGGTCACAATTAGAATATTGGTTGCTCCACAGATTAGAGGTACATCTCCGCCGTTATTTGTACAAAGGGAGGAATTACAGGATTGTTGACTGTCCTGTAGTTTTAATTTTGCACTAGTCTAAGTGGTATTTCTTATGTATTAATCAACTATGGGGAAAGTGGTATCTCCTTAGGAGATCTGTTGTTCGGGCTTATCCGATACTAGTTAATTTAAGGTACTTATGTAGCACATGTAGCACATACCTGTAATTTCAGCACAAATTATTACTGCCCTAGGGCAAGCTTTGTGCTACTCATATTTCTTTTACTAACCTCTTGTGGTGGTTGCCCACAGTTTACAAGCATATTATATGATATTTAACAACTAACAATAAGTAATTTTAGTGGCAACACTTGACAAACCTGTGGTAAATTGTACTGTATAGTGCTTAGACACACGGCAGTGCCCTGAGTACAATCCATATAAACAAGTTTCCTTTACGTATATACAGGTTAAACGTTGAGCTCAATTTATAGTGGCAGTGTGACCTTAGGGCATATAGATATTCCTTATTTATTAGCACGTTTAATACTAAGCGTATACAATTCATAGTGGGGTGAGAGGCCTCTCTATAGGAGTCTTGCTGTTCAGGTGTTTCTATAACCAGCTGATTTAGGTTACTGCTGTAATAAATAAATCACATATCCTGCACATACCTGCTTGGTGGCGAACTTTAGAGTTAAGCCTCCTCGCCAAGTATTACACTCCTTTGTAGGTTGCTGAAAATCTTATAATAAAAGTATACGATATGTAACTTTTTAATTAATCAATAGCAACCAATACATAGTTGCGAGTCGTTGGTTACACTGTAACTTAACGTTTGAATACACAGTAACTCCTGTGGTTTCATTTATATACATATGCTCCATCTTAGATATTAGGCCGTACATAAGACGGTGGAGATATACCTCTAATCTGTGGAGCAATGAATATTCTAACTGTGACCCATGGGCACACTAACAAGTAATCTGTATAAGCCTCCTCACTAAGTATTAGACTCCTTTGGAGGTTGCTGAAAATCTTATAACAAAAGTATATGATATGTAACTTTATAATTAATCAATAGCAACCAATACAAAGTTAGTGGTGAGTCGTTGATTACACTGTAACTTAATGTTTGAATACACAGTAACTTCTGTGGTTTCATTTATATACACATGCTCCATTTTGGATATTGGGCTGTACAAATTATGGCAGAGATATACCTCTAATCTGTGGAGCAACCAATATTCTAATTGTGACCCACGGGCACACTAACAAGTAATTTGTATATATAAGTGCAAACTACACGTAACTTACAAGGTATCAATACCTAGCCATACTACTACTGTTGCGCTACTCTATCACAGAGTACATATGGGTACAATGTATTTAGTATCCATATAATACAATATATTAGTACACACTTCGACTGAATAGTGGCCCCTAATAGGTTTGGCCCCACTTTGCAGGGATGTTAGCACACAGCAGATTACAAACATACCTTTACCATTAAGATTTACCTCAAATCCTCTTTAGGTGGGAGTTAATATGCATTATATCAATTCAGGATAAGAATTTGTAACTATCCACCCTTTTCACTACATTAGTTTGAAAAACACTTTTACTTGCTGTAACTGTTTTTATTGTGTATAACCCTTTTTAAATAAAACCAATAAAGTTGATATATTTTAAAACCTATGTACACTAAGCCCATACGTTTGAGGGTAGAGTGCTTTTCCAGGTTAGTATCCTGTCCAGCTCTCTTGCTGGAATTGTTCTTGTATAAACATCACAATCAAATCCATCCAAAACTTAGACCTAGTGCAATTAAACCTCACAGAGTTCTGAGACCTCAACAATCCTGCCCAATGCTATGGAGACCCCACCTACAGGATCCCAACACCAAAATCATCCCATCCTAAGAATCACGCTGCATAATCAAATCTGAAAACCAAACAGAAAAATGATGATTGTTAGAATGATACTCCCCCACCTGAGAGGCTGCCGGAAATACGGAGTAAGTAGATGCGGCAAGCGCTGGGGAATAAGGCAGAACGCTGCAAATAAGGTTAGCTGGATTAATCTTCAAATAAGGGTAAGAACATTTAAACTAATAACCCTTACCTAAATGGAATATTCAGTGAACTGATTTAAAATTACAAGCATTTCTGTTCATTTACAAATGTGAATACCGTTGTCATCTGATATTTGCCACTAATACTCCACTACACAGCTAATATCTCTGCATATGGGATTATAACCTGAAAGTAACTGCATGATATATATCCCTAATGGCATCATTGCAAGGATTTACTTTTATCTGATACATTGTATCACCGCTCATATAACTTCTGTAACAGTTTTTGTGGTTTAACCCTTGCTATACTTTAGAAAAGTCCCCACTCAGAAAACCTACTGTTTTTTGTGCTGATCAAAATAACTTGAATTTATGAATCAGTGTTGCAACACTTAGGTATTTTATAATTTTTTTTGTATATTTTACATGCCCATTTTATAGCACTAAGATTTGTACTTTTCTATTAACAGGGTTACATTTGTAATACATTGTTGTTTATTTATGTTTTACATCTTGTCACTAGTTCTTTAGTGATTTCAACATTTACAAGACCTGTATATGTTTTACACCTGTCGCTAATTATCTAATCTGATGTGATTTCAACATCTACAAGCCTTTAACTCTCTAAATACACACTAAAATAATAGTAAGATATCACTTTATCCATAGTACTTTTAACCCCTAGTGCTATCTCTAGCGCCTCATTTCCACCTCCCCATCTCCTTAGAATGATACTAGTTGCAGACTAAAGCAAGGAATAGGACTGTGGAACTATGTTGCTGTAAGTTGAAAGAGGCAGATATAGAAGACATTTAAACTGCATTTAAAGTAGACACTTTTATTTTATTTTTATTAGTAGTAATATTATTAATATTTGTGTTGTGGTGTTTATGTGCTGGCAATATTAAAATGGTGGGATGGTTTATGGAAGGTGCTTGGGTTTTAGGGATTATTGTGGTGTTAGGAATTGTATAGGGATGGTGTTGTGTATCATGCATGAGAGACTGGACCAGGCTTGTTTGACATGGTCAATTGTGGTTTATTGAAATGGGGACCATGTCAACTGGTAATAGTTTAGACTAGTGACACTAGGGCTGCATGTATGATTGTGGTGGATCCTTTCCATGTTAGAAGTAATAGCAGATGTGGCCAGTTCACTTTTTAAAGTTAATAACAGTGGGACTGGGTTATGATTAGGATGAAAACCAGTAGGATCAAGTTGGGGTTTGGATTTACAAATAAAGATTTTGTTGTAATAAGGTATTTTATTTTTAATTATTTTTATTAATAAAATACCAATTAAACATATAAACAGACATGAAACAATTGGGTAAATCTTATCCACATTACATAGTATTCAGAATGCAAGTTAAGAGTGTCTCTAATAGATGAATAGATGTGGTGGTATTTCAGGTTTTCATATTTGTCTTTACTGTGATGACTTGTGTTCTTGATAATTGCCCAAAGTCAGTAGAGTACCATTGAGGTTGGATACCACTTTGGATATAAAGAATGGAAACAGTAACATTTAAAAAAACAAAAAACAGTTTGTATAATTAGGGCGTGTTTCTATGAAAAAACTGGGTTTTTCTGAGATAATTATTTCCAAGTAGTTTCAAGGGAATAAGCATAGTGGAAAGGTCAGTGTTTATCAGTTATTCTGTGGGGTTAAGAAGCCTCAAGGTTCCCAGATTGCACAATGTAGATCTAGAATTCCTCTATTTAGAAATACCGCCTCTTCCATGTTTCTAATATATGTAAAAATTTCCTTAACTTTGGATAAGGTGGGGGCTGCCTGCTGTTTCCAGCATCTAGCTATAGACAGCTTGATTGCCATCATGATGTATATGTAGAGATATATGGTTTAGATAGTTTGGGGAGTTCTAGGTGTAATAAATGCATTTTTGGTTTATTTCCTGCAGGGAGTCCTAGTAATAGCTAGTGACCAACACTTAGGCGGTATTTATTTCTTGAGATCTCTTTCCCAAGCTATGATATTGTGAGTTTTACGTAGAGTAGGACAGTCTAGTAAGAGTTGGTAGTGTGTTGTTAATGGTTTATATCCCTGAAAACTCGCTTTCCATCTGGACTCCCAAGGAATCAATATTCTAGGCTTTGCATTTAGGAACCCCTAGCTGTATAGTAGGGAGTGGAATCTGTTTAATTCAATGTTTAGTTTGGGGGAAAAGTTAAAGTGGGTACTTAGTTCAGTGGAAGAGAGCCATTTTTGTTTGGAGTGTATGTCACTAATCATTTGTATGCCTATGCAAGCTCATTCCCTGGGATTGGATTCCGGGAGGCCTTGTAAGAGACCTTTAATACTTTGTATTGGGGATTGAAAATGAGTGATGAAGTCTGGACCATATTGATAAGCAATCTTTCATTATTAGTTTGATGTTGACAATTTGGGATTTGCAATGTTGTGGGACCCATAATAGGTCAGGTAGTAGGATACTGTGTGGGAGGGAGGCTTGTTCGAGGTAATACCACCTTGGGCATTCACCCGAGTTTCCCCATGCAGAAATATGAGATAGCATCACAGCCTCATAATATAGTTTAAGATTGGGGTAGCCTATGCCACTTTTAACTATTGGGGCTTGAAGTAAATGTCTAGATATTTGGGGACGGGTATTTGCCCACACATAGGAATTGAGGAGGGATTGATAACTATCTATAAGGGTTGAGGGTAGTTTTAGGGGTAAGCATCAGAAAAGGTAGGTTAATTTAGGTAAGAGTATTATTTAAAGGCAGATAGCCTACCTATCCAGGAGACTTCTCAGTATTTGGGCTATGACAGGTTATGTTTAAGGGTGGGGAATAAGTGTTGATGATTGGTGTTAATAAATGCAGGGAAATCATGGGAAAGATGAACACCTAAGTGTTTAATGCCATTTGTATTCCATTTTAAAGAGTATTTGGTTCGTAAGGTCTCAGTTTGTTGGTCAAGTAGATTTAGCGGGTATAGTTCTATTTTTTCTACATTTAGTTTATAGAAGAATAGAGTCCCGAAGAGATTAAAAAGTTTGAATAGGGCAGGTAAGGAGGTGTTAGGTTTAGTAAGGAAAACCGTAAGATTGTCTGCTAATAAACTTAGTTTATGCAGTGTGCCAAGAAGGTATAAGGCCTTTAATGTCCGGATTCTTGCGGATATCTTCTGCTAAAAGGGGGGAGAGGGGACAGCCATGTCTAGTTCTGTTGGTGAGTCTTAAAGGGTGAGAACAGAATCCCAAACCTCAGACTTTAGCCGTTGAGTTAAAGTATTAAGTTTTAACCACCGTAAGAAAAGGCTCTGGAAGACCCATTGTCTCTAGTACCGCCCACATAAACTCCCAACGTACCCTGTCGGATGCTTTTTTGGCGTCAAACGACAAAGTCAGAAGGGGCAAGCCCATCTTATGTGTCTCTGAAAATCTATTTAGTAAATGTCTAGTACTATCTGTACCTTGTCTATTCACAACAAAGCCTACCTGGTCCCTGTGAACTTTCTTTAGGAGTAGTAAACCTAATCTAGTGCTAAGATCTTAGCAAACAATTTCATATCTATGTTGATGAGGGAGATAGGATGGTAGCTTTGGCAAAAACTGGGTGTCTTTACCTTCTTTCGAGATAGGATAGCGGCCTCCAGGAATTCCATAGGGAGAAAACCTGTCTCGAACGTCTTAGTGAAGAGTCTCTGAAAGAAAGGAGTGAGAATATGGGCATAAGTCATAAAATAGAGGGGTATATCCGTTGGGGCCTTGGGTTTTGTGTATTTTAAGTGTGTTAATAGCTCATTTTATTTCCATAGCTGTAATAGGTCCTGAAAGTTTAGATGAGTCATCTGGTTCTAGTTTTGGAAGATTTAGATTTCTTAGGAATTTGTGTATGGAGGGTGAATCTACTTGTATGGTGTCTGGGTGAGAGCTAATATTGTAAAGGTCACTGTTGTATTTTAGACTAGTGACACTAGGGCTGCAGGGATGATTGTGGTGGATCCTTTCCATGTTAGGAGTAATAGCAGATGTGGCCAGATCACTGTTTAAAGTTAATAACAGTGGGACTAGGTTATGATTAGGATGAAAACCAGTAGGATCAAGTTGGGGTTTGGATTTACAAATAAAGATTTTGTTGTAATAAGATATTTTTGTTATATTATTTTTATAAATAAAATAACAATTAAACATATAAACAGACATGAAACAATTGGGTAAATCTTATTCACATTACATAGTATTCAGAATGTAAGTTAAGAGAGTCTCTAATAGAGGAAACGATGTGATGGTATTTCAGGTTTTCATATTTGTCTTTACTATGATGACTTGTGTTGTTGATATTTGCCCAAAGTCAGTAGAGTAACATTGAGGTTGGATACCACTCTGGATATAAAGAATGTAAACAGTAAGATTTAAAAAAAAACAAAAAACAGTTTGTATAATTAGGGCGTGTTTCTATGAGAAAACTGGGTTTCTCTGAGATAATTATTTCCACATAGTTTCAAGGGAATAAGCATAGTGGAAAGGTCAGCGTTTATAAGGTTTCTTCGTGGGAGAAAAGAGAGAGAAAAGGAGAAGAGAAAAAAAGGGAAAAAAAGTGGGAGAGAGAGATAGTGGGGGTAGGGGACATTAATTCTAAATGAGGTGGTTTAGCAGTTATTCAGTGGGGTTAAAGGGACACTGAACCAAAAAATGTTCTTTTGTGATTCAGATAGAGCATGCCATTTTTTTTTAATTGTTTATTTATATCCAGCAGAGGATACATTGAAATTCAAATACATATTTTGCACCTCGCAGGGCCATTGAATACATATTAGTCATTCATATAAAAAACATTCAAAAAGAAAAGATAATCATTTTAAAAGTAAACAGGCCCATTTTTATACAATATGACAATATAGAGATACACCTTAGAACATCCAAAATAAACTGCCCATTCTGCTGGGTTTTTTTTTCATTTTTTATACACTTCCCTATAATGATTCTCAGTATTCTAAATAGATTAATAAAAAGCATTTTTCCTGCTAAGAAACAGTAATATAACAATAATAAAAATAAAGAAAAAAGAAGAAAAAAGAAAGAGAAAAAGAAAAAAAAAAAAAATTCCTACCCCCTTCTCTCTCCCCCTCCCTCCCGTGGGAGGGGAGGATAGAAAAAATAAAGAGCAAACAAATTCACCAGATGCCTAACAATACTAGTTCAGTGTTTCTAAATGGGTATATTAGATATTCAATTTCCATAAGAGGGAGAGTTTTTATGAAAATAGACCACTTTGCAAAGAACTTCTTTACATCTGCCTCACTTTGCAAGTCAGTGTTTACTTGTTCAATCATGCATTGTTTCTTTAGACAATTTTTGACTTCTTTAACACTCGATGTTGCTCGACTCTTCCATTTCTTTAAGATTAAATATCTACCTGCTAGTATTATTAAATTAGCCATTTTCTTATTGTTGGGAGATATTTCCCCTTCATGTGCTAATGTAATCACCATTAACGGTGACAAAGACGTAGAAGAGAGACCCAGCGTATTATTCATCCAATATTGGACTTTCAACCAGAAATGTTTTATTTTTGGGCACTCCCAGAGCATGTGTATTAAATTAGCTTGAGGCAGAGAGCATTTTGGACATGCATTGAAACTAGAGTTCAAACACTGTGCTCCCTTTTTTGGTGTAAAATATGACATATTCAGGAGCTTAACCTGCGCCTCTCTCCATGTTGCCGAGAGAGTTGCCCTAGCAACTACTTGAACTGACTCAGTAATTAACGTAGTATCAATTGTTTCTATTCTTAGCATCTCAGCCCATTTTTCACAGATTTTTTCATTAATTTCTGTGCCTTTAATAGAGACCAAATTTTGATAAATATAAGAAATTGAAGTGAGTCCGTTTCTGACTAGTAGAAGCCAGTTTTCTATCTTTCCCAAAGACCAGTCCCAACCATATTTGGATGAAAGGCTGGTAGCATAATGTCTTGCCTGTAGGTATGCAAAAAAGTTTTTATTGGGTATATTAAATTCTTCCTTCAAAGAATTAAAGGTTCTACTGCCCTTAATTTCAAAATCTAATACTTGATGTACATATATAAGCCCTTGAGTCTTCCACTGCGAGAAAGTAGCTGATTGCATACCAGCTTCAAACTGCGGATTATTTAACAGTGGACTGTTTTTTGATACTCGATGTTCTATGGATAGCGACTTACAGACCTTTTCCCACATAAGAAGAGGGTTGCATATTGATCTCATTTTTTTAGCTATTAGAGGGAGCGCATTTTTATTACAGTGCGCTAGGGCCCGCAAGTCAGCTGGATATGTTATATTAGAATCCAAGAGCATGCCATTTTAAGCTACTTTCTAATTTACTCCTATTATCAAATGTTCTTTATTCTCTTGGTATCTTTATTCGAAATGCAAGATTGTAAGTTTAGATGCCGGCCCATTTTTGGTGAACAACCTAGGTTGTCCTTGCTGATTGATGGGTAAATTCATCCACAAATCAAAAACTGCTGTCCATATTCTGAACCAAGAAAAAAGCTTAGATGCCTTCTTTTTCATATAAGATAGCAGGAGTACGAAGAAAAATTGATAATAGGAGTAAATTAGAAAGTTGCTTAAAATTGCATGCTCTATCTGAATCACAAAATAAAAATTTTGGGTTCAGTGTCCCTTTAAGGAGCCTCAAGGTTCCCAGATAACACAATGTAGATCTAGAATTCCTCTATTTAAAAATACTGCCTCTTCCATGTTTCTAATATATGTAAAAATTTCCTTAACTTTGGATAGGGTGGTGGCTGCCTGCTGTTTCCAGCGTCTAACTATAGACAGCTTGGTTGCCATCATGATGTATATGTAGAGATATTTATATGGTTTGGATAGTTTGGGGAGTTCTAGGTGTAATACATGCATTTCTGGTTTATTTCCTGCAGGGAGTCCTAGACGGGAGCAAAGGTCAATTATTTCATGCCATAAGTGTTGAATTGTAGGACATTTCCACCAAATGCGGGGGTCATCACCTCCATCTCCACAGCCTCTCCAGCAAGTTGGGGACTTTTGGGGAGACATTTTGTGTAGCCTACTGGGGACCCAGTACCATCTCATTAGTAGTTTGAAAAAGAGTAAAAATAGGGTTTTTCAAAGTATAGCCTTTTTAGTATCATTAACAGCTAGTGACCAACACTTAGGCGGTATTTATTTCTGGAGATCTCTTTCCCAAGCTATGATATTGTGGGTTTTACGTAGGGTAGGATAGTCTAGTAAGAATTGGTAGTGTGTTGTTAATGGTTTATATCCCTGAAAATTTGCTTTCCATCTGGACTCCCAAGGAATCAATATTCTAGGCTTTGCATGTAGGTATCCCCAGCTGTATAGTAGGGAGTGGAATCTGTTTAATTCAAAGTTTAGTTTGGGGGGAAAGTTAAAGTGGGTACTTAGTTCAGTGGAAGAGAGCCATTTTTGTTTGGAGTGTAGGTCACTAATCATTTGTATGCCTATGCAGACCCATTCCCTGGGATTGGATTCCGGGAGGCCTTGTAAGAGACCTTTAATATTTTGTATTGGGGATTGAAAATGAGTGATGAAGTCAGGACCATATTGATAAGCAATCTTTCATTATTAGGTTGATGTTGACAATTTGGGATTTGCAATGTTGTGGGACCCATAATAGGTCAGGTAGTAGGATACTGTGTGGAAGGGAGGCTTGTTCAAGGTAATACCACCTTGGGCATTCGCCCGAGTTTCCTCATGCAGAAATATGAGATAGCATCACAGCCTCATAATATAGTTTAAGATTGGGGTAGCCTAGGCCACTTTTAACTATTGGGGCTTGAAGTAAATGTCTAGATATTTGGGGATGGGTATTTGCCCACACATATGAATTGAGGAGGGATTGATAACTATCTATAAGTGTTGAGGGTAGTTTTAGGGGTAAGCATCGGAAAAGGTAGGTTAATTTAGGTAAGAGTATTATTTTAAAGGCAGATATCCTACCCATCCAGGAGACTTCTCTGTATTTGGGCTATGACAGGTTATGTTTAAGGGTGTGGAATAAGTGTTGATGATTGGTGTTAATAAATGCAGGGAAATCATGAGAAAGATGAACACCTAAGTGTTTAATGCCATTTTTTTTATATATATATTCATTTTTATTAAAATTTTCACAACAACATAATACAAAACAAAATCCAAAAAGGCATTGCTACATTATCTCTTTGAGAACAGTTGCAGCACTTATACAACTATAACCGAGAGTTGCAAAGACTCTCAACTCACCAGAGAACAGTCCATGTGAAATTGTCTCTTTTCATCTGAGCTTAAGTCCTTGGCTATCCATCTTAATGAGAGTTTCTAGAGATACATTCAATATAGGATGCCTGAGCTCTAGAATACAGGACTGCAACATATAGACATTTAGCCTTTAACAGCATTACGAACATTATACGCCTCAGCTTTGCGTTGTTAATGAGATACAGTAAAATGGAAACTATAAATAAATAAATAATAAGTAATAAGTAAACCCAGTGTGCCCTGACAAGAAGCTAAATTCTAAGCAGACCCTTATTACGCCTATGTAGGGATCAGTGTAGGCGGAAGGAAGTATGTTATTGTGTAAATTACACTTCTGGCTTTCTACTACATGATCTCAGTTGTGCCCATGTCGGAAAGACTCCCAGAGAAAGAGCATATTGTCAAAGAAATTCAAATTACCCACCTGCAGATAGTGGAACCTCTCTAATATCAAATCCATGTTGACTAATCTCTTCCATTCACTTATATTAGGAATTTTGGTGGATTTCCAGTATCTGGGGATCATTTGCTTTGCTGCATTTATCATAATTTGAAATAATTGCCTGCGTATTCTACATGTTATTTGAGGTGTATGCTAAAGCAGAATCACCTCTGGACTTGGGCTTAATTGTGTGTGGAGTACCAAATTGACATTGTTAAAAATCTCTAACCAGAAGTTCTTAATAGGTGTGCAGTCCCACCAGATATGTTTCATATGCCCCACCTGCTCACATCCTCTCCAACAAGTACCTGAGCTTGTTTTATAAATATGTTTGAGTTTTGCTGGAGTTAAATGCCACCTCATGCAGATTTTTATATTGGTTTATTTCGCCCCTGAGGAGTGTGCAGACGGCATTAGCTTTTTAAATCTAGCAAGCCATTCCCTATGCGGAGTACTTGAGGCCAACTCTCTGTCCCACCCTAGTGTGTATGATGGTAACTTTGTGAACCTGTTTTCTAAAACTAGTCTATACAGTGTTGAAACTGACCTAAGAGATTTTGAGTCCTTTAAGCATGCTTGCTCAAACTGTGTTGGGGGTCATAGGAAATCTGCTTTGCACCTGTGATAAAATGAAATGTCTAGCTTGGTGGTAGTTGAACCATGAGGCAAAGAAAGGGATAGCCATTGGATCTATTTGCTGTTTTGTTTTTAGCTTGTTATTGTTTAAAAGTGAGTGTATCTGTACGTAAGAAGAAGGTGAGATATCTGTACTCCTCTCAGTTTTAAGGCCTGGAGAAAATTCAGGGTTAAATAGTAAATTCGTGAGTGGGGAATGTTTCGTAGATATTTTTTGGTACAGTTTAAGGATGAGTAACCAGTCCCTCCATGTTTCATTGGTGATGCAGGATCGTGAGATGCTGGGGGTTTTTTAGGCTGAAAGATTCCAGCATTTATTGCCTAGATAATTTGTGTCTGCTAAGTGAGTTTCTATCTGTACCCAGCCTTTGGGCTGTTCACCTTCAGGCCTGCACCAGTCTATGACTCTTTGAAGGGATATGGCTAATTTATACGAACTAAGATGGGGTACCCCTAAGCCCCCCTGTGATGGCAGTTTGTAAATCGTGCTTTTATTAATATGCGGCGGCCTACGTCGCCATATGTAATCATTCATGATTTTTTGTAGAATGTGAATCTCTTTGGAGATGTGTTGAATGGGTACAGTTTGTAAGATATATAGTGCTTTAGGCAACAATACCATTTTGGCGGCTTGTATTCTGCCCAGCCAGGAGATGTTTTTTAATAACCAAGAGGAGGTCAAGGAGTGAGACTCTGTGATCAACTCCCCATAGTTATATTTACGTGTGGTAAGTTTATCCGGTGTTAGATAAGTACCCAAATATTTAAGATATCTAGGTTGTACTTTCAAAGGGCACTGCGCTGTAATATCTCTGAGCGTCTTCTGCGAGATCCCAACCGGCAAAAATTCGGATTTCGACATATTAACTGAAAAGTTAGATACCCTGCCAAAATAATTTATATCTGTCATTGTGTGAGTAATAGATTTGAGGGGGTCAGTCAGCGTCATTAATAGGTCGTCAGCATAGATGGCTAATTTGTGATGGCTGTCTCCTACTTGTATACCCTGAATGTGAGAGTTTGCCCTAAGATTGATTGCTAGAGGTTCTAATGATAGGATAAATAATAAAGGACATAGGGGACATCCTTGTCTAGAACCATTTCTTATCTCGAAAGCTTCTGATAGCGTCCCATTTACTCTCACCTGGGCTGTTGGGTTAGTATATAAGGCCATTATTTTTTTAATAAACTGGGTAGGGAAATTAAATTGTCTCAAAGTCTCTTGTAAAAAAGTCCAGTCAAGTCTGTCAAAGGCCTTTTCGGCGTCAGTAGAGAGGAACAGTGTGGGAATCTTAGTCTTAGAAACATAGTCTATGAGGTTGAGTACTTTTACAGTGTTGTCCTTCGCCTCCCTAGCAGGCACAAAGCCCGCCTGGTCTTGGTGAATTAATTGTGGGAGAAACTTGTTGATTCGGGACGCTAGTATTTTGGTGTTTAGTTTCAGGTCGGTATTAAGCAGAGAAATAGGTCTGAAGTTGGCCGGTTTGTCTGGGACCTTACCCGGTTTTTCTAGGATTGAAATATAAGCTTGTAACATGGTGTCTGGGAAGGCTGAGGTATCTGTTATGTAATTAAATAAAGAGGTTAAATAGGGGGCCAGATATTTAGAGAATGTTTTGTAATACAGGCTAGAGAATCCATCAGGACCTGGTGTTTTTTTTGGTTTTAGGTTGTTAATAGCTTCTATCACCTCTTTAATGCTGGAAGGTTGATTTAAAACTTCTTTTTGTTCTGCACTAAGTTTCGGGACTTGAACTTGATCTAAGTATTGTTGGCATTTATAACGGTGAGTATGATCTAGCCTATCTGGAAACAAATTGTATAGCCTGTGGTAAAACTTCTTAAATTCTTCAGCTATTTTGTGAGTGTCCTCAATATGTTTACCTGAGTCGCTCTTAACCGAGTGTATATAAGTATGTTGTTGCCTTTTTTTTAAAGCTCGCGCAAGCCATTTTCCGGGTTTGTTCCCTTCCCTATAAAATGTCTGTTGGAAAGATAATAATTGCTTTTGTGCATTTATCTGAAGCAGCCTATTTAGTTGATCCCTTTTAGAAGTCAGCTCCTCTAAGATTAGTACATTATCCGGGGATTGTTTATGTAGGTAATCAAGGTTAGTTAATTCTTTAGCTAATAAGGTGAATTCTTCCCTCCTTTTCTTTGTTATATATGCCTTTGTTTTGATTATTTCTCCTCTAATTGTGCTTTTATGAGCCTCCCACAGGCACGGTACTTGAACATCTGGTGTATCATTCAGAGTGAAGTAAGATTTTATGTGTTTAGCCAGATTTTTTACCTGTTTTTTCCCCATTAGTAAGGACTCATTTAGTCTCCATTGGAAGGTTTTCAAGGGAGCTGAAGGCCATACTAGCCTACAGGATACTAGAGAATGATCAGACCAAGTGGTGTGTGAGATATCTGCTGCTTTCATGTATGATAGGACCAGATGATCTACAAGGATATAGTCTAATCTTGAATAGCATTTATTTGGATTTGAACAGAAAGTAAAAACTTTCTTCTGAGGATTTAAGTATCTCCAGGTATCGTGAATCCCCAACAATTTAAGATTTTGCCAAATACTATGCATGTTAGGTGTCTTTAATCGTGTGTCTGGGTTTGAGCAGTCTATCATGGGGTTAAGAGGGACGTTAAGGTCTCCTGCAATAATCAGGGAACCTTTAGCATGTGTTATAATGGAATTAGTGACCGTGTTAATAAATTTGCTCTGGAATTTATTAGGGGCATACACATTAACTAATGTACTACAAACAGAAATAGGTAAAACCCAAATTAGCAGCGCTTCTCTGTAACAGGCTAATTTATGTATATAGTCTAGATGGGAGTTGCCTGATAAATTAAGCAATATACATTGAGGTATATCAGTTGAAATATAGTTTAAAACAAGATGCAATAAATATTGGGACAGAGTAATGGTCCTATATAAAAAACAACAAAAAATTAAAATTTACAATTTGCTGTTATTGCAAAAACTCAAATCACTATTCGTAGGAGAAGATAACAATACTTCCCAATAGTGTTGTGAATGGTGGGTGCCGCTCCAAGTGATGACACAGGGCTGCGGTCCTGGTCTTAGGAAGTGGCTGGAAAACAAAATAAAACACAGAGCGCAACCCACTCTAAGTGTAAAATCATTTAATTTCAAACAATAAAAGAACGTGTAAATCGCACGTACAGTGTTGTAAAATAAACAGGCACAATAAAACCAATCCCAGAATGTATCACCAAATGTCAGGGGTGTGATGTCCGTCACCTCGTAGCTCACAATCCCCAAAACGGCTTCCGGATCGCCGTGTAAGAATTCAGCTTATGCCGAGGGATACTCCAAATGGCATTGATAACAGGGAAGCTGGGAGAAGTTCCTTTTGTGCCGCCTCGACGCGTTTCCTCAGGCTACGACCTGACTTTCTCAAGAGGATGTAATAGATTTGCCGAAGAGAAGCCCCGTGATGCATAAAAATCTCCCCTCCCTGTCACATTCTACATGCGTTTTGGCGAATGATATGGTTTTGTGAATTTATATGCTAACCCCATTTGTTTTCTTAGAGGCGTTTGAGCTGTGGTAATGCTGTGGGTAGTTAGAGGAAAAGAATTTGGAAATATGTTTTGTTTTGAAATGAGTCTCCTGCAGCATGAGGATATGCCCCCCCCCCCCCCTTTTGCAAATCTATTATAGCCATTCTGCATTTATTTGGGCAGTTTAACCCTTTCGTGTTTTGAGTGATAATGGCCAGTTCTTGTTGAACCTCCCTACTCGTCATAACTTCCTATGTGGTGTGTTGGGTTGTGTAATAATGACAGCTTACCAAACTCTCCTGACTCCAAATCCGGGCACCCTGGGCTAAACATACAAAAACTAACATCAATAAAATAAAATACATATACGAAAAGCCAAACATGAAACCACTTTCTACTTCCAATGAGTGGAAGAGTTACGTAAAACATCTAAACTACAGGAGATAATATCTCCCAACTGGCTGAGCACATTGAATTTACAATTAAAGAGCAAAACAGTGCAATCAATTAGACATAAACATGATATTTATAGAGAATGTAGATACTAAAGGGCTGATGGCCCTAAATTACAGTCCATTTGTTAACCAAGGGGAGTCCTTCGAGTGTCATTCCTAGGGAAAAGGAAAAAACAACATAGAAGAAACACAGCCACAAATGAGAAAAGGATACAATCTGCTTCATCATGTTCATCCCTTTTCAGACTCTGGATTTTGGTTGCTCGCAGTCGGTCTTCTGTTGTACTTGCTGCCAGACTTTCCTCTGAGGCAGCTGGACCCTGCTGGACTCTTTGCTTTGCTGGTCTTGTGTCCCCGAAGTCTTTTCCATCTCTGGTGGAGGGATGTCTAACTCTTTGCAGATCTTATGTATATCCCCTGGTGCAGTGCAGACAAATCTCTTCCCCTGCCAGATTATTATTAGATGAAAGGGGAACCCCCACCTATACGGAATATTAATTTTCCTGAGCAACAAGGTAAGAGGTTTGAGCTCTCTGCGTTTGGTCAGAGTTCTTTGCGAGAGATCTGCATAAAACTGAATGTCTGCATTCTCGTATTTGACAGGTTGTTGTTCACGGGATGATCTCATGATCTCTTCCTTGACCTGAAAGTTAGTGATACGTACAATCACATCTCTGGGAGACCGTGACTCCAAAGGCTTGGGGAGAAGAGCTCTATGCGCCCTGTCAATATCTATTTTCTGGGGTGACTCTGCTTGTTTGAGGAAATTAAAAAGGTCCTGCAGGTACTGCTCCAAACCAGATGCCGGTATAGATTCAGGTATCCCCCTGATTCTAATATTGTGCCTCCTACTCCTATTTTCTGCGTCGTCTATTTTTTCTTCCAAGTCCTGGATTACATCATTTTGCTTGTATATGAGCTTGTGCAGGTCCGTCAATGCTGACGCGTGTGTGTCTTGAGTATTCTCTACTGCCTCCACCCTGTGACCAATATCTGACAGTTCCTTCTTAAGGTCACTTATTTCATCTTTAATACATTGTTTTATTTGCAAACCAAGGTAGAAAAGTCTTTTTTTTTAGGGTAAAGACTCAAATAAGGCTTTAGGTACAGTGACAGCATCTGCTACCATTTCAGATTCAGACTCAGAAGAGGAGTACGCATTAACAGAGTTCTGATCTTCTATGGGATTGAGTGTGGCAGACTTGGCTTCTACAGACTTGAAGAAATTGTTAGGGTGTAGAGGGTGTAGAATGGCCTTTTTGCTTAGGGACTGTCCCTTTTCTGCCAGGCTTTTTAGGAGACATGATTATACTACCTACTGGCAATATGCCAGGTCTGTGTGGCTTGCAGTGTCTGTGTGTCTTTTATTCTGACTTCCCTGGGACAAAGAGATTATTAGATTATTTAATCCTCTGGTGAGTAGAACAGGAAAGCTGCTGGGTTACACTTGCTAAACAGACTTATTGTGTAGTGGCTGCAGAATCTCCCAGATTTTATATGTTTCAACTTGTTTGTTGCACCTAGGGCCTTCTCCTGTTTTATTTCCTTCTGTTTCCTTCACTAACCTAGCAGAGAGTGTGTTGCCTCTATGTATAGTTAGAGCAGATCACGCTGCCTCCCCTCATTTAGGTCTGTCTTGCTCCTTTTCTTTTATTAGTTACCCTTATAACATCTTTGCTCAGTATATGCGGTTAGGGGTTGTGAATCCACTGTATTATGCTCATAAAATGCTGATATAAAAAGATATATCATGTCTGCCTGCTGCCACTTAACCTGCCCCACTTTATCTTTTATCAAAATGGCGTGCTTTGCGCTCGAGTCCTCTGCGGCCTGTCTAGACTCCTTGGTATAATTTAAATAAAGGCCCGCTTTCCGCCCCATTCCTGTATCTCACCTCCGCTTCAAGTTTGCGTGTATGTGCAAAGTCCGGGGTGCAGTGTTAGTAGATTTTGGTGTGGAGCAAGGCCCAAGCAGGCGCAGCATTGTACTATCGCCCCAAGCGCGATATTGATCTGTTCTCCAGCTTCACATTAGACTGTCTGGGCGATGGTTAGACAAATCCTCATTGCTGGGCTTCTTTTCCCCACTTCAATTAGGCTATTTGATGCCACTCAGCCAGATAGGGCTCAGGAGCTCGCTTAAGCCGCGGCAATCTCCTAGGCTGGCTAGCTCCGCCCCCCGTTTAATGCCATTTTTATTCCATTTGAAAGAGTATTTGGTTCGTAAGGTCTCAGTTTGTTGGTCAAATAGATTTAGCGGGTATAGTTCTATTTTTTCTACATTTAGTTTATAGTAGAATAGAGTCCCGAAGAGATTAAAAAGGTTGAATAGGGCAGCTAGGGAGGTGTTAGGTTTAGTAAGGAAAACCGTAAGATTGTCTGCTAATAAACTTAGTTTATGCAGTGTGCCAAGAAGGTATAAGGCCTTTAATGTCCGGATTCTTGCAGAATCTATGGTTTAGTTCTATGGCTAGGACAAAAAAAAAGGGGAGGGATAGGGGACAGCCTTGTCTAGTTCTGTTCGTAAGTCTTAAATGGTGAGAACAGAATCCCACACCTCAGACTTTAGCCATTGGGTTAGAGTTTTAAGTTTTAACCGCCGTAAGAAAAGGCTCTGGAAGACCCATTGTCTCTAGTACCACCCACATAAAATCCCAATGTACCCTGTTGAATGCTTTTTTGGCGTCAAATGACAAAGTCAGAATCTTATGTGTCTCTGAAAATATATTTAGTAAACGTCTAGTACTATTCGTACCTTGTCTATTCACAACAAAGCTTACTTGGTCCCTGTGAACTTTCTTTAGGAGTAGTAAACCTAATCTAGTGGCTAAGATCTTAGCAAAAAAATTAATATATATATATTGATGAGGGAGATAGGACGGTAGCTTTGGCAAAACTGGGAGTCTTTACCTTCTTTCGAGATAGTTAGGATAGAGGCCTCCAGGATTTCCATAGGGAGAAAACCTGTCTCAAACGCCTTAGTGAAGAGTCTCTTTGAGAAAGGAGTGAGAATATGGGCATAAGTCTTATAAAAAAGAGGAGTATATCCATCGGGCCTTGGGTTTTGTGTAGTTTGAGTGTCTTAATAGCTCATTTTATTTCCATAGCTGTAATAGGTCCTGAAAGTTAGATGAGTCATCTGGTTCTAGTTTTGGTAGATTTAGATTTCTTAGGAATTTGTGTACAGAGGGTGAATCTGCTTGTACAGTGTCTGAGTGAGAGCCAATATTGTAAAGGTCATTGTAGTATTTCAGAAAGGCGGCTTCAATGTCTTTAGGAGAGTAGGCATCTGTGTGAGTTGTCTTCATTATTTGGATTCGGGACGTTTTAGTGCAAGCTCGCAGCTTATTGGCGAGTAATCTGTCGGTCCTATTACCATGGTAGTAGAAGAGTTTCTTTAGTCTAAGGATGTTCTCTCTGAATTTTTGTGTTTCTTTAAGAGTGATCTCAGATCTCATTTCTCCTATGTTAGCCGCTATAGTTGCGTCAGGGTTAAGTTATTTTTTATTTTCTATGGTTCTTAATTTACTGAATAGGAGGGCCAATGTGGCACTACTTTCTTTGCGTAACTGAGCTGAACATTTGATAAATGTCCCTCTTATGAAGGCTTTCTTGGAAGCACATAAAACTGGATCTGAGACCTGATTGTTATCATTTAAGTGGAAATAATCCTACAAGTCATTGGTCGTTTTTTTTATTTTTAATAACATAGTAGTAACATAGTTGATAAGGTTGAAAAAAGACTGAAGTCCATCAAGTTCAACCTATACAAATCTAAAATACTTACAAAAAGAGAACCTGAGAGTCACCACGAGGTAGATTTTTCACCAGGAGCGGCAAGACAAAGCGATATGGCAACCATGTCATGATCAGACCAGGGACAAGTGATTATTTTAACAGTCTTCGCTCTGTCTATGGTCCAGGGGTCACAGAAGATCATATATATGTGAAAGTAGGAATTGTGGGCAGTTGAATGAAAGGTGTAGTCTCAGTCATTAGGGTGTAAGCAGCGCAATGAGTCAAATAAATTATATTTGGACATCAAAGTTTGGAATTTCTTTGAGCTTGGCATCATTTGGGCCTCAGGGGTATGTTTTTTGGCTGGCTGGCTATCTACCTGTGGATCCCAAACTAGGTTAAAATCACCTTTCTTTTAATCTTGTCAAGTCTGGGTCAAAGTTATGCTAGGAAACTTGCTTGACTAGTGTTGGGGACATGGGTGTTAACTAGGGTGCAAAGTATGCTATTTAATTTACAAAATATGATAAGGTAGCTCTTCATATTAGGATGGCTACGCCCCTTTTCTTTTTAGAATATGACACTTTTTTACAATAAGGATAGTAATTCGATTTAATTGTGTGGGGTTAGAGGTCAAGCTAATGGGTCGCCTGTAGAAAGGCTACCCCAATCCCAAATTTCTGGAAAAAGAATCAGTAAAACACTCCTCTTCGTGGGTGTATTTAAACCCTTAACATTAAGGGTGTATTTATTCAATGTAGGCATCTAGGTTTTAGTGTTTTGAGGGAGTTGGTGGTGCTGGGGGATGCCAAGAGACCAAAGGAGGAAAGAATGTATGCAAAATTGAATGAAACAGGAGGGGGGGAAGAAGGTGGAGAGGGAGGCAGAATTGAAGGGAGAAAAACTGGGGAATAGGTAATAAAGGAATTATCTATGGTTTTAAACAACAAAACTTTTGGTGTTGGCTGTCCCTTTAAGTATAAGTATACCTAATTAGTGGGGGGAAGTAGGGGAGATTAGTGGCCAACTAGCCATATTGGAAACCCTGCCTCTGATCACAGTGTGGGTTTCGAATGTTGAAGGCACATGGGTGATGAAAGTTGGAAGGGTGAGAATTGATTATACACATAGGGTATCATTAAAAAACAACAACATTAAAGCCATTAGGGCTCAAACCAAAATAACTTAATAAGTAAAATAACAGAATGAGTAACAGTTACAATATGACATAAATATTCTGAGCTAGCTAAATTAGAGTTTATGTGTGGATAGGGAGTATGGTAGGAGAGAGGGGTCAGGAAAGGGTATGGAGGGACGTGGGGTGGGAAGGAGTGGGTAAGGGAGGGGGAAAGGGGCCATGGAAAGAAAGGAAATTAGCTCAGTACATAAACTATTAAATAGCATAATATCTTGTTTTTCTTCATCAATATAGGACAGAACAATTATAAGCGCAATAGGATATAGATTGCAACAATAAGTGTATCATCTTCAAGGTAAGCCTCTGAGCAGGAAAAGGGATAGGTGAGAAAAGGTTTGACATCTTAGGAAAGGGAGCTTTTTATTCTTATAATTTATACTTGAAGGTGAAGTAGTGCAGTTTCACTACCACATCCCTAGGTTTATCATTGGGTATGGAGTGGGGTCTAGGAAACCTGTGGGCTCTGTCCATAATTAGATCGGTTTCTGAGGCATCAGGAATCAGTTCTTTAAAGCATTCTCTCAGATATGGTTCAAGGTCTTGGGGGGAAACTGTCCCAGGAATACCCCAAATTCTAGAGTCTAGTAACGGAGCTTGTGTGTCCAAGGATAGAGAATTATTATTTCCAGGCAAATCTAAAGATGCACGTAGTATATGTTCCGTATGGATTTGTGAGTCAGGCTTCTCGTCGTCCGATATCTCTGGTTGTGTTGGGTTGGGGCAAAAGTGATCCATAATGGATTTTCTCTGAGTCTGAGGTAGCTTAGGCTTCTTACGTTGACTTTGTGCTATATTTCTATTGTCAAGATATGTGGACACTCTTCAACAAGATGTTGTAGCTTGTCAGAAGAGGATAGGTCAATAACACTGTAAAATATGATGGTGCCTTTTACTTGTTAAGGTTGTCAAGGCCAGGGTTTGCAGTAATTAGTTAAGTCCTCATGGAAGTGAAGGGAGGCAAGCCGGGATAAAAAATCAGAAAAATCATGAGGAGTAAGACTGTGGTAACTAGGCCCCCCTTAAGGGACATACCCATTTAGGGTGACATAAGGGAGAGAGAAATGGTGAAGCTCACTTGGAGACAGTATATAGGAGAAGGAAGAGGGGCTAGCACCACACATACTTCCCCAATCTGCAAAGTAGGTCACCTTTAATATAAGACTTGTATTCATAGTGAAGCTAGGAGTGGTTGGAATATTAGTTCTGCTTCTTTTTGTAAGAGGCCTCTGATGTTAGTTCTATATACTTCTTAGCAGTAAGTGTCACTATGCAGCAATGTGGCATGGTGGCAGTCTGTTCTATGTGAAGGCCTGTGGCTTCAGGGCTGGGGGCCTCCAGTCAGGTAAGGTTATGCAGATGAGTCCAAGTGTACCTTTAGGGATTCACTGTGTGTGCTGATTATGTTGCCCCTAGGAGTATGACACTTGAAGGAGTACTCTAAGAGAGGGTATTGGTCTCTTAATAGTAGGTAATATATTGTAGTAACGAGTCTCAGTGAAGGCAGTGTAGGGCCTAGATCGGCAATAGAAAGACTGCTTTTCTGTCTGGGTATGTGGCTGTTATTTTGTTAAGGGGCTCCATCCAGGATTGTTAAAGGGCTTCCAGGCAGTGAAGTTAAGGAGAATATGTGTCAGGCTGTGTTTCACTTACCCTCCAGTAGTGAGGCAAGGCCCAAATTGCAGCCATGGTGTTGCCACATGAAGGTTCTAGCTTAAGGTAAAAAAAGTTTTGTGCGTGTTGCAGGCACCTCCGGAGTGGAGCTCCAAACCTCCGAAGGCTAGTTCAATGCTGGGTTTAGATGGAGGAGACCGGAATATTCAGCCGGTTTGCATGTGGTAAGTTGCATAGGTCCCTGTTGTCTCCAAAGAGTACATCATGTCCACACTCAACCTTGGAGGGGAGCCCCGACCCTCTCGAGGTAAGCAGGAATCTGGATGGGATGACTAAGGTCTGGGATGTGCAAGTGGCAGTTTCTATTGGGCCAAAGACTTGTGGGCCTTCTGAAAAGTTGCACAGTTTGTTACGGCAGTGTTCTGCTCTGGAGCGGAGCCCCGTCCCCCCGGAGAAAGGCCAGTAGAGGCTTGTTAGGAGTTATAGGCATGTATTCATGGGTTGTTGTTGTTGAGATCTGCCTGGATAGGTCACCACATGGGTTGTCTGAAGTAAAGGCCCAGTTATGCAGTATAAGTGAGGATTTCTCCCGCCTCCAAATCAAACACAAGCAGAGAACCAAAATTAAGGTGTTCAATTTTACTTACACCATGTCTTGGTTTCTGCAGTGGCGACGAATCCCTTTTAGCAAGCTGCAGCGGAGCCGGGTAAGCCTTTGACAAAGGCCCTGACCGGGCTGAAACGCGTTGCTCCTCCCACTATACATTACCTGACGTCACGTCATACAACTATCACAGACCGGCTTCTGTATTGTTTTGAATTCGAGCGGAGTAACCCAGAGAAATTCGGTATCGCATCAAAGGCTTACCCGTCTCCGCTGAAGCTTGCTAAAAGGGATTCGTCGCCACTGCAGAAACCAAGACATGGTGTAAGTAAAATTGAACACCTTAATTTTGGTTCTCTGCTTGTGCTTGATTTGGATCCGTTTGTCGTTCCAGCTCCATTCTGCTTCTCAAGGAATCAGCTGTGGATGTCGATTGCTTAACTTTCATTCCGGATTTCATCGTTTGGATTTCATATTAGCTCCAGGGTCTATTTGTCTCTGTTTCTTTTTAACTGTTTATTTTTGATGCTACACTGTTGTTCGTTATCATTGTATCAAGTTATTGTTTGTTACATTTTTATTATTTTTATTTGCTGATCAGCTTTTTTATGTGTTTAATATTGTATCAATAAATTTAACATTGTATTTTTTATTAATTCACTGATTCTTATTACTGGGGCCAAGAATTGTATACTTTGTGTACCTTGACCTGTATCATAGTATATCCAATCACTAGTTTTAGCTGAATTCGTTGCAGCGCCAAGGTTTTTTCAAAATCTTGTTCTATTCTGGGACAAGTTTTTTAAATATATGTTTTCTGGTTTTGTTGTGAAGATAGGGGTTTCTCCGTTTTTTCCCTTGGTTTATTAGTGTTTTTTCCAGCGCAGGGCAACACTCTTTCTTGTTTTCAATTCTACAATGCCATATGATATGTATGAAAATAGTAACTATTGGGAATTCCTTTAAATGAATGGCAATATACTGCTTCCGGATGTATTAAGAAGATATATAATACATCTCCTGATCTTTTACTAGGAAGATTTTCACTTCTCATATCACAAAAATGTATATGTTGGGCATTGACCCTATTACATTTTTCATTATCATGTAGCAATACTCCTCCTTAATAATGAAGATCCTCATTGTCAATCATATTTACCATAGTGAAAGAATGTGTATTGGTTGAGACTGACAACATGCCTACGTTATAATGGTAAAGATTAACCTTGTAAACCATGTAGCAATTTTTTGGCTACAAATAGATGAAGGTGATCAATAGAGGTGTAGGCTTTTACAAATTTTGCTGAGGCTGGAGATGTCATCTTCCATCTAGTCGCAGTAGACTTGTCATTTTTATAGTGTGACTGTGATTAGAGATAGGCACTCCCCTTGACCAATTCAAGTGGAGGGGAGGAACATAATTATGATGCCCAATTATGCCCTAGCCTGTTTCAATAAGCACGCCCCCCTGCACATGACGATGTATCAGTTCGATGATGGAGGGAGGGATGTACCTCAAAAATGAATACTTTTCGTCAGGCAGTGAGAGCTATGCTATTTAAAGGACCAAATAGTGAGGCCGTTTGTCTAAACACACATTGAGAAAGGCCTTTACCAAAGCCAAAATGTTTTTGTGTTGCAGTTTCTATGTGCTCTTAACCCCTGTGCCTTGAAGCCGACTGTTCCAGTTATCACCCAGGAAACAGGGGGGTTGAATCATGGTTTTATTGTCTTTTACATTTGCACTTTTGTTTGAGTGTGGGGACCCTTCCGGGTTTTTTGTTTCCTGGGTATTTTAATTATAGTTAATAAAAGTTCATTCTTAATTTACATACTTTGCAATAGTAGAAGGAGTGCTAACAAACCCTTTCTTTTTCCTTTAAAGACAAGAACCAGGATGCTCAGCAAAGGCAAATATGGAGGCACTAAGTAAATTTGAGCTTCTGGACTGTGTGGTCTGTGCTTATGAGCTGCTGTATTTCCCAGTGAACTATCTGGGTTTAAACAAATGATAGATATGTTTTTAGTAAACTTGCTTTTGTTCTCGACCTTGCACATCTGATGGGTCAGGGGTACAACATTTGACTCTTATTATTACCCAAAGTGCTCAGCTGAGAACACTATAGTTGTAGACATTGTCTTTCCTCTGAACTTTTTTTTTGTGCTTTAGATACTTCACCTGGCTTTGGCTACACTCCTACAGCTAACCTTTTGGCTTACCTCTGACTCTGAATCCTGCTTATGTCCTCTGATACCTCACCTGGATTTATATTTTTAATTAATTGTACCTGCTGTCTTGTTTCTGTCTGGTAGCCAGCTCATCAGGCTATCATATGAACTTATGAAACTTACCAGTTTCTGAAGCTGACACTCAGGGCCGCCATCAGGGGGTGACAGGGGTGACTCCTGTCAGGGGCCCAATGGGCTAGGGGGGCCCCATGAGGCAAGAACTAAAAAAAAAAAAAAAAAAAAATTTTTTTTTTTTTAAATTTTGGCAGCCACCAGTGGGTACTACAGCAGAGTGCTAATTGAGCATGGGAAATGTTATTACAAGGAGTAAAGTATTAGCATTTGAGAGGATTTCTGAGTGTGCACTAAACCACTATGCACAGTGTGAGACAGACTTGGCACTTTGTTTGTAGAGTGTGTGCCTGAGTCAGGCGGCTGATCACTTTCATTTGCAGAGGAGGTAGGACTTACTTAGCAAATGTTTTTTATTTCTTTGTGCAATTTAAGATTGTAACTTCAGTTTGGTAGTAGTTGTATGGTGGGGCCAGGGGTCCATAAAAACACATTTTTTTAGCAGCAGTGTATTTATGATTATTTGACAATGCTGTAGAAATTCTATATTTAAAACCATGCAGAAATGTTTCCTCCTCAATACACAAATGATATATATTACATTCCAGTTTACTGCCCCTTTATGCAAGGACTTTCCAGATACAAGGAGGCATTTTATCTAAGATTTTTACATCTGCATAACATTTTATACTCTCAGACTAAGATTGCTCAGTGTTGGAAATGAGACAGGTTAACTTAAAACTGTTCAGTTTACTCTACAGCTGACTTAATTTTGAAATGCATACCATCAAGCTTAAATCCTGCGTTTAACCAGATCTAATAGTATGAGTACCACAGCTTATGGTTCCACCAAGACCATATAGAGTACAGCATTTTCAAAATCCACAAGTACAGCTGACAGATGGTAAGATTTGTACACTATATTTGAAGTGGTGCTCTTGGTTAGGGAAAATGGGGAAAATATCAAACAAACATGTCAACCTTTTAAAAGTACTTTTCTTCATCTAGCCATCTACCCAGATCATTAATGTACAATTTTGAATTCACAGAATTATTTTTGTTTGCACATTTACAAATATGATTCTTTAAAAAGTAATCTCTTAATTTCTGCATTTTTTTTTATCATGCATGTCACACACTGTTGATTTAGGGGATGCAAGGTGCATAAATGTTTCCTCCTGTGAGTGTTTCTGTGGGTGTCTGTGTTTATGTCTTTGTGCTTTGGTTTGTGTCTCTATGAGTGTGTATGTATTTTTTTTCTGTTGGTATCTCTGTGAGGGTGGGTGTGTATGTCTTTGTGCATTTTCTGTGGATGTCTGTGAGGGTGTGTGCATATGTCTTTGAGCTTTTGCTATGGGTGTCTCTGTGAGGGTGGGCGTGTGTTTGTCTTTGTGTATTTTCTCTGGATGCCTCTGTGAGGGTGGGTGTGTATGTCTGTGTTTTCTGTGGATGTCTCTGAGGGTGTGTGTGTGTGTATGTATGTATGTCTGTGTTTTCTGTGGATGTCTCTGAGAGGGTGTGTATTTTCTGTGGGTGTCTCTGTGAGGGTGCGTGTGTGTATGTCTTTGTGTGTTTTCTGTGGATGTCTCAGTGAGCGTGTGTATGTATGTCTTTCTGTGTTTTCTGTGGGTGTCTCTGTGTCTGTGTGTGTGTATGTCTTTGTGTGTTTTCTGAGGCTGTCTCTGTTGGTGTTTCCTTGGGTGTATGTGCAAGTTTGAGTTTGTGTGTGTGTGTGTGTCCATTGTCTGTTCCTTTTTAGGACATTTTGACCTTACTACTGATTATTCACATCTTTCTACAGACTTTGAGACTAATGAGACCTTTCCGGAAGTAACCACTCCACCATTTAACCTTTAAATTATTGTTTAGGCAGTTCAGGGCCCTTCCTTTCAGCCACTGCATGCTGTTGTCATCATTTAGTTGGCATCTTCCTTTACAAAAAGATAATCAGAACTCCATATTTTGTTTTCTAAATCTCCTTTTTTTACAAAACTGTAGTTTACCTCATTACTTGTCAGGTCAATGTAAACAAGTGCTGAGTGTCTGTTTGGGTGTCTGTGTCTGAGTTTCTTTGCTTGTTTGCTAGAGTGTCTATATGTGAATCCTTATGTGTGAGTGTGTGTTTCAGTGTATGTTACTACCTTTACAACATTTCCAAGTTTAAATAGACACTTAAGAATAAAGTGCATATACATTTTAGTCACTTGGTCAAAAATTGCACATGTCAAAGGGGGGGGGGGGCCTGATCAAAGGTTAAGTCAGGGGCCCCAAAATTTCTAGTGGCAGCCCTGCTGACACTACGGGCACAACCTGAGTTCATTGTGCAGTGCATAAATTGTTCAATTACTATATCCCAAATTTCTATCTAGCTCTGGTAACTCTTGATGTATTAATCTATATATGTCAGTATCTACTCCAAAGTAAAACTTGCACCCGCTTTCTTCAATAAGGATGTTACCACTTTATTCACATATTGTGGTACACTTCACACCCAAAAACATTTTGGTCCTCCACCTAGGACCTTTATCAAGCATCCTTGCAGGGAGTGCTAAGGTTGTGTAAGATATGTAAGTATCTATGTGCCAGAAACTAAACCGTTACATGTGAGCCAAGACTAGGATAATGTCAAAGATTAGTGTCACACATTATTGCAATAGGTTGAAATTAGCTCATCTGAATAATGGGCAGGATAACCTTTGACATTAGCCTGTCCGTGACCCAGCCCACACTTTTTTAATCAGAGGTTGCCTTGGAGAAGACAGACTGCTGTACATAAATTCCAGATGTTGAGTGTGTATAGTTGTATTAAGTCATATTGAATTCCCTAATTCTGTCTTTCAGGGTGTCATGACAAAGAATAAACAAGACAGAAGCAAGAAAAATATTCATGATGAAATTGATACTTGCACCATTAATGGCATACTTTTTAGTTAATTCACTTGAAGATGATAAGAAATTATCTAAACAGCAGAGCATTTCGATAACATTTGCATTGTCATGACACTATTCTTCAAAAAAGTCAAAGTTACAAGTCATAAAAAAAATTACGAAGGAACTTTCAGTTCAAATTCATACACTCACATAAGTCAAACTGAGACATCAAGATGCTTTGTCATACAATATGCATTCATAGAAGACATTATTTTTTACAATATTCTGATTAATTAATTCATTGTCAGTGCTTTAATTATAACACTTGATTCTGAGAATACTTTACATAACAGAAGGACAGTTAAAGAGATACACTACAGCACAGTGAGATTCAAATCAAGATTTGTTTCTATCCAGAATGGTAAACAGTGTAAACATTTTTTTTTCGTTCCTAGTGTGATGTATGGTCTTCAACTGTACCAATTAATCATTGAGACACTTTGCTGTTTCACTGACACATGGGCCTATTCATCAAGAAACCACAGTGCATTTTTAGATGAAACCAAACTGGTGGCAATAAAACAGACTACTCAAAATAATTTAAACATTCCTCTGTGGGTATTTGGACCAAATTGCACTTGAGACAGTAAACTTAGCAAGTTCTGGTTTATACATATAAAGTCAATGATTTGTACTTTCAAGTGTTTTTGTAGAAATTAACTGTAGTTTAAATCTATATACATATACTTATATATTTTTAAAAGTTTTAAATTAGTTTTACGTGCAATGCATGTAATTTCAGTAAGAAAATCAAACATGAGTTACTTTAATATATACTGAATATAAGTAATCACAGTTCATTTAACTAAAATCTATTGTGAAGCAGATCATGTGGAATACAGTTGTATAATGGTTATGATTTTACTTTTAATTTTACACTCATCTTAAAAAAAATCAATATTATTTATTTCTTATTTCTTTTTTCTTACCTTAATAAAAATATCTGAAAATTGTCACTTCTAGAGTAGGAAACAGATTTTTTTAAATTTATTTTTTATGTTGTGAGCACATGAAGAATGATATCATTTATTACCTGTACCTATGTATTAAAAAAATAACTAAATACAAATAATACTTATTGTTATAATTTATTATTATGTATTTATTTCCAAAGTGTTACAATATTCTGCTTGGCAGAATACAGATGTTCAGATACCAGACAACTGAACAATATGATATTTAACAGCCACCGTGATATAATAAGCATTATATAGAGTAAATCAGCAAAACCCAGTTGGTGAGGGGACCATAAACCTCAACACAGGACATAGAATCTATCCAGCTTCATGATTTGCAAGCTTTTAAAATTAACAAATATTTTTTAAAAATCTTAATTTTTCAGATCATGAGAATGAAACATAATTTATAGAGTAAGGTGTGCAATTAGCTGAATAATATCATAAAATGTGAAGGTCAGTCTATGAATTCTGAAGTATTAAAAGCATCCTGCAACATTATGCTTGTTGGCCTTAACATAATGAGAGTATATTGCCAATGAATAATGCAGATACTGTAACAGTTCATTATATACAAGCTTAAACGTATCCTCTCATGGTATATCAATCTATCTATCTATCTATCTATCTATCTATCTATCTATCTATCTATCTATCTATCATCTATCTATAATATATCCATCTCTATCTATCTATCTATCTATCTATCTATCACCTATCCCTCTCTCTCTCTCACTCTCTCTCTCTCTTTCACAATCTATCTATCTAGCTATCTTCATCTATCTATCTATCTATCTATCTATCTATCTCTAAATATATATATATATATATATATATATATATATATATATCATCTATATATATATCTGTCTCTATCTATCAATCTATCTATCTATTTATCTATCTCTCTATCTTTACCTATCATCTATATCTATCTATCTATCTATCTATCTATCTATCTACCTACCTATCATCTATCTATCTATTGACACACACACAGAAATGTATATTTCTTGTCTCTAAATACTACCTGTGTATAGTACATTTATGTTTAAAAAAATATTATATTTGTTGTTACAAATTGTGAAGATTTAAATGTATATATGTGTGCATGCTATATTTGCTATGTGAATGTTTATATAACAAAATCACAAACTAGACAAAACATTTAATTGCTTGTAATATATATACAGAAAATGCTTTTATTTACAATAAATAGGAATTCAAGCATATATACATCTACACAACTATAAAGATACATATTTACAGTGTCAGCTGGTGAAATTTGAATATGGTGGGGTGCCACCCCTTTAAATAAAGCCCTGCCTCTCAGATAGCAGTTAAATGTCCCTTTAACTATGTATTTAACCTTTTAACAGGGTTTAAACACATAGATCAATTTATTATTGCACTCTATTGCTGGCATATAACACAAACTTTAGGCATAGTTATGTGCCAGCAATAGTGCAATAAAAATATGCTATACATTGCAAGCACTATTTATTTGAATCATAGCTATAAACTAATTGTTTTCATTCGTATGCTTCACCCCCTATAGAACATATTGCTACTGGCTCTCTCTAGCAGTGTTTCAAGCTGTTTACATTGCAGATTTATACATGCATGTATACATCCATGTACATCACAGACTTGTCTGTTCTTTTTCTCTATTTTCTTAGCAGCTTTCTATGTAAGCCATGGCTTACATAAACTATTCCTTAGCCTACCCTATTATACTAAAATTACATTAAACTAACAATTAAATTACCTATATTACATATTTAAAAACCTAACCATACTCAAATTATTTAATCTACTATTAAAAATTACTAAGTTACAAAAAAATAACTAAGTTACACAAAAAAAAACCCACTATGTTACACAAAATAAAAAACACTAAGTTACAAAAAAATAAACACTAAATTACACAAAATAAAAAATAAATTATCAAATATTTAAAATAATTACACCTAATCTAATAGCCCTATGAAAATAAAAAAGCCCCCCCAAAATTTAAAAAAACCCTTACCTACGATAAACTACCAATGGCCCTTAAAAGGGCCTTTTGCAGCGCATTGCCCCAAAGAAATCAGCTCTTTTACCTGTACATAAAAAAACAAACACCCCCCCAACAGTAAAACCCACCACCCACACAAACAACCCCCCAAATAAAAACCTATCTAAAAAACCTTAGCTCCCCATTGCCCTGAAAAGGGCATTTGGATGGGCATTCCCCTTAAAAGGGCATTTAGCTCTTTTTCAGCCCAAACCCCTAATCTAAAATTAAAACCCACCCAATAAATAGAGCTGAGAGGTCCCACTAGAATACTTACCCAAAGAGATCACCTCCTCCACATCCTGACAAATCTTCTAATAGCCCAATACCGATGGAAATAAGAACCATTAGGGGCCCTTTGTCACAGGAAGAAAAACTCTCTATTATGGTCACCGGCAACGTAGGGGTAAGACTAAGTACATTAAAATAGAGGAATCTAAGGAGCGCCTATGAATAGGCTAAGGATATGTATTCACAATATAAGCATTTATTTTCAACAATAAAACTGACAGACCTATATCGTTATAGATAATTCACAAACAATAAAATCATGGATCCATGTTATTAACAATATAAAACATATAAAACATATAATTACAAATGGAGTAAAATGTATAATTAATATTGCAATAATCCTGTTAGTCCGTATGGCAGTGATATTCCGAGTGGTATCAGATTGTCCCTTATTCCAGTGTGTGGGGGTGGATGGCAATCGCTGATAGTGGATCCTTAAAAGATATACAGTGATCCTTCCTCAAATTAGTGCAAAAAGATAATGTTTGAAAAATCAAATGGTGAGTGATCAATTTAATGATGAGTGAACGATTGTAAAATTTTAAAAAAGGAAAGAAAAAAAATTCCAAAATACAAAAATATGTGCTTAGTGAAAAAATGTGTTTGCAAACTCGTGAAATATATATATATATAAAAAATTGTGTAAAAAAGTTACTGTTAAGTGCTGTATTTCTTCTTGGTGATAGGTCTCCAGGTGATATTGGTTGTTTAAAGAAGTGCTATTTATGGAAATGATCCAGTTTTTATATATCCAAAGTCTAAAGTTCTTTTAATACAAATCCTGTGAATAAAAAAGATATAACATAGTGCAATACTGCTAAAATGATATAAAAATAATCAGAATGAGGCTTACCATAAAGTGTCATCGCGTTCCGGCCCTTCCTTAGGCCTTTATCAAGACTATACTTATGGTAAGTTGTGGTAGCTTGCTTTATAGTTTTAGGTAACCAATCAGTAGCGCCGTTATTTTGCGCCAAAAATGATTTGCTTTTAACCCGGAAGTGGTACCTTCTTGGTACTTCCTTCCTGTATCGTGTCTGTTTCTATTTAACATTTATCTTCTTTCCCTTTACAGTTGTGTGGCTTATTTCCTACTTACAGCTAGGGCGGATATTGTTTGTTACTCCTTCAGGAATCTTTACTTCTATACAAAAAGGGTAAAGGAAAAAGGAAAATCGGCGAACCAGAAGTGACGGCATAACCAGTTACGTCACTTCCGGTATCGCAGATGGAGTTCCGTGTCACTTCCGGTTTTGTTTTGTTACAGGATACTATTCAAATCTGTGAACCTTTCACATCTGACAGCTCTTATTTGGGCAAGTTGTTGTAATCTCAGTGTTTATCTTGACAGCTTACCAATAAGGATATATACAATAAGGTAAAGTCCATTATGTAATTAAAACATTCTAAAATCTATTTGCTGAAGATATTTTTAAGAATCGGCTTACTCCATTTCACATCTTCTTGTTATACTTATTAAAACTTAACCAATAACTAAACACATAAGATCTGGGTTATCTGGGTCTAAAATTATATTCACATCATATATAAAATCTGTGGTGTTAATGACCCACATATATCAATTTCGAATATTGTCTAATTACAATATAATTCCATTAAAATTTAAAACATTTTAAAACAATATGCTGGATCTATTATTCTTGCAAAGTCTTAACATTAAATGTGGTTACATTATAACATGGTTTAATTAAAACAAAAAACAAAAAGCAAACACAATTGGTGATCGAATGTATTACTCAAAATATACCGGATCTATAATCTGTTTAGTGGAACAAAAGGACGAATTTCTACATTCATAAGTAAATGAAAGATAGTCTATATTTTACTCTAAATAGTGCATTCTAGATAACTTGTAGTCTACGCATAGAGATAAATTAAAATCAATTAAAATTCAATTAGAATCAGATTTAGACAAATCTATAGATTAGATAAAAAGAATAAGGGATGGATTGTATAGTTGGCGGTGGGCATATCATCTGTATCTATTTAAACTAAAACTGGATCTAAGTCGTTATTTAAGTAAAGATCAGCCATGAGATGTTAAATGATATTCTGCCTCACTTAGTTATAAGCAGAGTGAGAAGAATCCCCACCTTTAGACTTGGAGAAGGGTCTGTTTCTATAGCTCAACTCGTCAGACCAATAGGGATTTGGCAAATAAAAAGGGGATAATGAAAAAGGATAATAAAAAAGGGATAATAAAAACTAGAAGGTCCGTATACAGCCATATGAAGCTAGTATGATAATACACACAAAAATAAAAACATTTTTCAAAGTGAACATTTTATAAGTGAGGCAATATTTTTAGAATTATAAAAGACTTGAACAAAGATTGGGCAAGGGGCAAGACACAAGGCAAGTACTTTGTTTTATGTATCTCATTGTATCATTTTGCAAGTGCTGCTGTAACACTGTGTCTTATGTGTTTACTTGGTTCCCACTTTCATAATAATGCTCAATATCTTCATACTCCTTTTGGCTACCTCTTGTCTCTATAACAAACTGCATTACTCAATTACTCCTTCTCCCTCTCCACCTGCACTGTCCATTAGCCCATCTCTCTTAAACTCACCTTACTTTTGTACTCATGAACTTTACCTATTCCTAAACACTCTCTCTCCCCCCTGCACTTCAGCCCAAAAACAGTCTCACTACTGCAAATCTGCTTCTCATCTCATGTCACTCTCCCTCTTGCTCATACTAGCTGCTGGCTACATCTCCCCTAATCCTGGTCCCTCAGAACCTCCTAGCCTTTCACATCCCTGTGTGCCTTTCAATAGACTTCATAAACAAAACTATGGTAAACTTAACCACATTCCTCTTACATCTAAAACCACCTATCCCTTCACTTGTGCACTCTGGAGCTCTCGCTCTGTTTGCAACAAGCTCACTTCTATCCATGATCTCTTTATCTCCCACTCTCTTAACCTTCTGGCTCTTACATAAACCTGGCTCTCTGCTTCAGACACAGCATCCACTGCTGCACTGTCACATGGGGGTCTCACTTTAAGCCACACTCCTAGGTCTGGCAATAGACAAGGAGGTGGTGTTGGCATTTTACTTTCCCCTTGTTGCGCCTTTCAACAAATACAGCCCTTCTCTTCACTCACATTTTCTTCATTTGAAGCACACACGATTCGGTTATTCTCTCCCCTCTCTATACGTGTTGCAGTCATATACCACCCCCCTGGCTCCCCAACTCTTAGATCACTTTGCTGCCTGGCTTCCTTATTTCCTTTCCTCAGACACCCCTGCCCTCATTCTTGGCGACTTTAACATCCCTCTTGACAATCCCACTGCCTCCTCTGCAAAACAACTTCTTCAACTCACTTACTCTCCCGGCCTGTCACAATGGACTGACTATCCCACTCACAAAGATGGTCATTCCCTTGACCTGATTTTCACCTATTGATGCACTATCTCAAATTTAACAAACTCCCCTTTTCCTTTCTCTGACCACCATCTCCTAATTGCAACATCACTTCCCTACCTACAACTCCCCCTCCCTCTACCCCTCACACCAAACTTCACAGAAGCACTAAGTCACTAGATCTGCAACAGCTCGTGAGCTCTCTCAAACCTCTCCTCTCATCCACCACCTCCTTTTCCTGCCCTGACCAATCTATCTGTCACTATAACTCCACCCTTACATCGGTCATTGACAATCTGGCCCCTCCAACCATAGCTCTGAAACCACACTCTCGTCCTCAGCCCTGGCATACTCCTCTGACACAGTACCTACGCAGATGTTCCCGTACTGCTGAGTGACACTGGAGGAAATCTCGGAGTTCAGCTGACTTTCTTCACTACAAGTTCATCCTGAACTCCTACTACTCTGCCCTTAATCTCTATAAGCAACAATACTTCTCTAATATCATCTCTACTCTTTCCTCTAACCCAAAACGTCTGTTCTCCACGTTCAATACTTTTCTCCGCCCACCCCCACCTCCTAATACAACCTCTCTCTCAGCTCAAGATTTTGCCAGCCACTTCACAAACAAAATTGACTCCATCAGAAGTGAAATCAGCTCTCAACATACTACCAATCTCCCACCCCCTCAAAAGCTCACAATCATCCAAAACCCAAATATCAAAAAATGCAGCTCTTTTGTCCCTGTTAATGAGGATGAAGTTTCTGCCCTTATACTGTCCTCCCACCTCACTACCTGTCCCCTCGACCCCATCCCCTCATAGCTACTCCCCCTCCCTCTCTTCTACCCTCATTCCCATACTCACACACATTTTCAACCTCTCCCTCAGCACTGGTATATTTTCCTCATCTCTAAAAAACCTTCCCTCAATCCAACCTCCCCATCCAACTACCCCCCCATATTTACCTACTCCCTCTTGCCTCAAAGCTCCTAGAAAAGCTAGTATACGCACGTCTATCCTATTTCCTTACACTAAACTCTCTTCTTGACCCACTGCAATCTGTATTTCATCCCCATCACTCTACAGAGACAGCAATTGTCAAGGTTACCAATGACCTACTTACAGAAAAATCCAAAGGCCACTTCTCTCTGCTTATCCTCCTTGGCCTGTCTGCAGCCTTTGACACTGTTGACCACCCTCTTCTGCTCCAAACCCTCCAATCCTTCGGCATCTGCGACACAGCTTTTTCGTGGTTCTCTTCCTATCTAACTAACCGTACATTTAGTGTAGCCTTCTCCGGAGAATCCTCTGCCCCGTTACCACTTTCTGTTGGGGTACCTCAAGGCTCTGTCCTTGGTCCCCTTCTCTTTTCAATCTACACGTCACCATTAGGTTCCTTAATAAAGTCCCATGGGTTTCAATATCATTTGTATGCCGATGACACCCAAATCTACCTCTCTGCACCAGACCTACCTCCTTCCTTACTAACCCGTGTCACTAACTGTCTTTCTCATATCTCATCTTGGATGTCCTCTCACTACCTTAAGCTAAATTTCTCCAAAACTGAACTCCTTATTTTTTCATCTTCTTCCAATGTCTCCACCCCCAAAATTTCTATAACTCTTGATTATTCCATCATTACTCCTACCCCGCATGCCCGATGTATTGGGGTCACACTTGACTCAGATCTTTCCTTCACTCCTCACATTCAGTCCTTGGCTAAAGCCTGCCCCTTCCACCTTAAAAACATCGCTAAAATTAGACATTTCCTTACAACTAAGATTTTAATCCACTCTCTCATCCTTTCCTGCCTCGACTACTGCAACTCCGTCCTCTCTGGTCTACCTAGCTGCCACATAGCTCCTTTACAATCCTTTATGAATGCCTCTGCCAGGCTTATCTTCTTTACTCGTCGATCTTCATCTGCTGCGCCTCTCTGCCAATACCTTCCCTGGCTTCCTCTTGCCTCTAGGATTAAACACAAAATCCTCACTCTGACATACAAAGCTCTCAACTGCACTGCTCCCCCCTACATTTCAGAACTTGTCTCCAGATACTCTCCCTCCCGTCCCCTTCGATCAGCTCAGGATCTCCTCCTCTCTTGATACTTCCTCACATTCCTGTCTACAGGACTTCTCCAGACTGGCCCCTATCTTGTGGAACTCCCTTCCTCGCTCCACAAGACTCTCCCCTAGTTTTAACAGCTTCAAGCGCTCCCTAAAAACTCTACTATTCAGGGATGCTTACAACCAAAACTAACCTTTCCTAATTCCATTGCTTTCCCCTTGAATCCCTTAGAATGTAAGCCTATGAGCCCAGCTGCTTGCAGATCGCCTTCATAAGAGCCGACTACAACAGTGAAACTGCCAGCAGGGCCCGCTACCCACTTGATCCCTGCAAAAGCTATCCTGTATATTGACTATGTTTACAGCGCTGCGGAATCTGTTGGCGCTCTACAAATACCTGACAATAATAATAATAATAATAATAATAATAATAATAGCTGAATACTTTACTTTATAAATCAGTGTATTAAGTTATCTTAAATTGATTAAATGTGATAAGTCTTTAGTTTTATTGTTGAAAATAAATGCTTATATTGTGAATACATATCCTTAGCCTATTCATAGGCGCTCCTTAGATTCCTCTATTTTAATCTACAGTACATACACAGGATAAACTAGGTATCCATACTCTAAGGAGCTACAAGGAATTTTAATGGTGAGAGCGCTGTGAGATATTCTGTTTTTAAGACTATATGCATATATACTGTAACAACATCTAAACAAACCTCACATATTTCCCTTCTGTTAGCTTTACAGTGGGATCATCATCAGCTACAGACAGAGGCAATGATTGACTCTGGGGCCTTTGGAACCTTTATAGATTATAAACTTGTAAAATTAAATAAAATACCTTGTGTGTTAAAGAAATCACCAGTGTTTGTGAGAGTAATTGATGGATCTTGTTTCCTAAAAAGCCCTATCACACACCATACGATTCCAATACTTGTTTCTACTGTAGATGGTCATAAAGAGTTTTTATCATGTGATATAATTAACAGTTGCTTTCATCCTGTTTTTATCTTTAATTGTAGTCCTAGTAAATCGAACAGCAGCCAAGTTTTTTAGAATCCTATTTATACATATTTTTATCTTATGAGTTTTATACATAGACTTCCTTATACAGAAGTCTTTTTTGACATATCTGAAAGATGGACATAACCAAATCCATGAGACAGGACATTACACTAGAGATCAACTACTCTATCATGAACATGAACACCAACAGCGTAGAAACCATGGACTATGCTTCCATATTTAGAAATTTAGAAAGATTGTCAATTCAAGAGGTGAAATTCAAAGCGGAAATTTCTTTTCTTAAAAAGTGTCTAGAGTTGAACATCATCCCTAAAGGGTTGCTTATTAAAAAAGACTGTGCCTTCCAATTAGAAGACCCCAAATTTGTAACTAAATGATCAAACATTTTAATAGAAACTTCTAGAAAATTGATGCAAGCCATAATTGACTATAGGGAATCCATACTATTAAATGTGGATATTGAGATAAAAAACAATGAGGACAATCTGATAGGCCTAGACAGACTAATATTAGAAACAAAAGACCTCCTGGAAAGAAAATACAATTTGACTAGAAAGGTGACTAAGATTAGGGAAGACATTAGTAACAAAAAATCTAAGAAATTAAACAAGGAATTGGAACACATTAAAAAGATAGAAGAGAACACTAACACAAATCTGCAACCAACTGATGATAACGATAGATACATCGACAAAGATGAGAGTAGACAGTTGGACAATGAGGGTGAATGGACAGAGGTGAACAATAGGGGGAGAAGATACAAACCCAGATTCCCATCTAAGGTTGACCACAGGAATTATTTTGATTCCACAAAGGGAATGACAATACCACAATCACACAAGCACTGAACCTGAATATAAATCTAGACCAAATAGATTTATTCAGGACTCTAATTTTAGAGGTAACAACAGAGCCCCATGAACAACATAAAACTCATATAGACAAGGAAGAACCTGGGAGGATAATAACAGATATCATTCATACCGAACTCCCAATAACAGATCTCACTATAATATAAGACAACACTATGAAACACCCTATCAAGGTCACCAATTTGATAATCATTATAAAGAATATACATCTCCCTTACAACACTTTCCAATTAAGAGACAAGAATTCCCACACCATACTAATTATTTAAGAAATAATAGACACTATGGGGAGGATCAGGAGAGAGATTTATACCAATCCTGGGGCCCAAATAGACCACAAGGATATCATGACCAAGTTAATCAATATCACCATAACAGAGGTGGAAATTGTAAGGATAAATATTATAACAGCAATAACAGATTTTCCCATCTAAACCATGTAGAGACATGAAAGGTCAGAGAAGCACATAGACCAACATCTAATATAGTACAAAGACAGGGGAATAGATACACTAATAATGAAACATTGGACCAAGGGACTAACAAACACAACCGGGCCTCTACATCAGGACACTCTTTTTTCGGGACACCCCAAATGACAACCAAAGAATTAGAGAGGGTATTCACAAAGAGGAAAAACTCATGCCCAGAGGATTTTCTAACACCCACAGAAAAAAGAAAACCAATAGAGGCAAGAGAGGTGGAAGAATATTAAATAAGACCGTTAGCCCCCTTTTATATGATTCCCCACCTAAAGGTATATATAATTTGAGTTCCACAAAGCTCACAGGAAAAGAGTCCTCTATTTTAAACTATGGACTATCTTTTGCCCCGTCTAAGCGCCTGAATAAGTTCAACACATTTGTAAATGCCAAAGAGTTTGTTAGGAAACTTACACTCAAGAGACATTTTATGAAGTCTCCGCTAGAACTACACCTAACAAATTATGGTAAAACCTTATGAAAGTGACCTTAATAGGACTAATAGTGTTTACCAGCACACAGATCTGAAACCCAGATCCTCCTTTTTTCCAGTTGCAAGTAAAGGCAATGCCATAGAAACTTTTGACACAATGATTTGTTATGAGATCAGGAATATCAGTCAGAATAAACTGAACAGACATAAACATAATCTTTCTAAAAGAACAATTACAGACTAGCAAGACCCTTGAGAGGAATGATGATCTGGTTATCAAACCAGCTGACAAAGGAGTGGGCATTGTAGTCTTGAACAAGGTTGATTATGACCAGGAATGCAATAGGATCTTATCTGACATCCAGACATATGAGGTACTTAGAAAAAATCCAGTTGATGGTTTTAAAAAAGAATTAGATAGTTAGTGAAGCGAGAACTAATGGGATACTTAATGAAAAAGAATATAGTTATATAAGTATCAAACACCCAATAACCCCGGTGTTTTACTACCTCCCCAAGATCCACAAATCCTTAAAAACCCCTCCTGGTAGACCAATCATATCGGGGATTGGTTCATTGTTGAGTAACCTGTCTGAGTATGTCGATAAAAAACTCCAAAAATACGTGACACCGCTACCATCCTACCTGAGGGACTCTACCCAAGTACTGAATATACTGGGAGATATAGAGTGGGCTGACAACTATATATTAGCCATGTGTGACGTGACATCCCTCTATACTAGTATACCTCATTAGGGAGATATGTAGAATTTTTTTCTTAAGAAGGATCCAAGTATGCCCAAACTACAGAGAGATTTTATTTTGGATGGCATACGTTACATTCTGACTCACAATTGGGGACCAGGTTCACGTCTAACTATGCAAACTTATACATGGGACGATGGGAACTCATATTCTGGGACTCATGCCCAGCTAGCACGTACCGGGTCCTATACCACAGATACATAGATGACATCCTCATAATATGGAAAGGTTAAATAGAGGATTTGGAACACACTATAAAAGTCATGAACGATAATAGTCATAACCTAAAGTTTACATACGAACATAACACTGTAGAAATTACCTTCTTAGATTTTAAAATTGAGGTCATAAATGGACAATTGGAAACATCTATGTTCTTTAAAGAAGTAGATTGCAATAATTATATTCACCAAAACATCTGCCATCACAAAAACTGGAAGTCAAATATACCAAAAGGACCACTCCTCAGATTGAGAAAGAATTGCTCGAATCCCACCAAATGGGAAGAGCAAGCCACAATATTAAAGAAAACATTTCTGGAAAAAAGGCTATGAAGAGTTTAGCCTTGAGAGAGATATAGAGGAGGTCAGGTGTAAAGATCGTAAAGACCTTTTAAAATATAGCTGTAAGAACGCCAAGATGAATCCTGACAATGTACAGTACTCACTATTTGTTTTAAAACAGAATACAGTGAGAATAGACACATTGTAGAAAGTATAGTTGAGAAGCATTGGCCAATTCTGAAGGACAATTTAATTAATAGGAGAGATGTTACCAACACGACCAAAATTCATATATCGCAAATTAGACAATTTAAAGAACATATTGTCACCAAGTATACCTAAAAATATACAACTCAAGGTTAGGGATATATATGGCAGAGACATTAAAGGCTTTTACCCTTGCCAGAGTTGCAAAGCATGCGAAAGGGGTACAAAAACGAAAAAGTTCACTTCACACAATACTAAGGTTGAGTACATAATTAGGGATCATATAAGATGCAGCAGTAAAAGGGTGATCTATTTGATACAGTGTAGTTGTGGTCTACAATACATAGGACAGACTTCCAGACCCCTAAAGGATAGGATCAAAGAGCATCTTCTACAGATCAAACACAAAAATATATAAACCCCACTATACAGACACTTTACTAATCATCGCCTAGGAAACAAGAAAGATTTTAGTTACATAGGTATTCAGTTAGTGACACCGAATTGGAGAGGAGGGGACTATGAAAAGAAATTATTGACTGCGGAATCCAAATGGATTTTCAATCTAGATTGCCTATATCCTAGGGGTCTGAATAATAAGGAAGACTTATTACCTTTAATCAATCTAAGATAACCCATAATACGCTGATTTATGAAGTAAAGTATTCAGCTATTTTTGCATGTATTATCATACTAGCTTCATATGGCTGTATACGGACCTTCTAGTTTTTATTATCCCTTTTTTATTATCCTTTTTTCATTATCCCCTTTTTATTTGCCAAATCCCTATTGGTCTGACGAGTTGAGCTATAGAAACAGACCCTTCTCCAAATCTAAAGGTGACTCTGCTTATAAATAAATGAGGCAGAATATCATTTAACATCTCATGGCTGATCTTCACTTAAATAACGACTTAGATCCAGTTTTAGTTTAAATAGATACAGATGATATGCCCACCTCCAACTATACAATCCATCCCTTATTCTTTTTATCTAATCTATAGATTTGTCTAAATCTGATTCTAATTGAATTTTAATCGGTTTTAATTTATCTCAATGCGTAGACTACAAGTTATCTAGAATGCACTATTTAGAGTAAAATATAGACTATCTTTCATTTGCTTATAAATGTAGAAATTCGTCCTTTTGTTCCACTAAACAGATTATAGGTCCGATATATTTTGAGTAGGGTTGCACCAATACCATTTTTTTAAGACTGAGTACAAGTACCGATACTTTTTAAAAAATACTCGGCGATACTAATTACCGATACTTTTTTAATGTCATGTGACAGTGTCCCAAGCACAATACAGACTAATGATTTAAGATAGCTTCTTTATAATTATGAAGAACTGTAACTCAAACAATATTATGAAAAAATAAAACAGTTTTATTTGCTTGCTGTCACAAAGTTCTAAAACTCGAAGAAATTTCACAGAACATGTTTATAAATAAAAATATTACATTCAAATATATTCATAATAACAACAATAAATAACAAATGTAATATCCCAACCAACCAAAAGTGCAATGCATTAAAAAATATACCAGTGCACTGTTTAAACATGGGGAACAACACTATGGGCTAGTTTACATTTGACTGGTAAGCTTTACCAATGCTCATTGCATGTGCAACTCCATTAAAGTCTATTGAGTTGGAAATGTGAACAGAGCATTGGTAAAGCTTACATATCAAATGTAATCTAAATCTAGTCCTATTATTGTAAGATGTGTGTTCATAGGATTTAACTTATTTTTTTTCTATGACCACTCTTCCTGCAATTATATAAGCTAAGGATGTTCCTCAGAGTACAGTATGTTTTGAGCATAATTGTGCAAGAGAAGAACTAGCAGTATAACAGGCAATCTAGCAATTAGAATAATTTTTGAAAAGTTAGTAGCAAGTTCTTTTTAAGGAACAGAAGCATCTGTATGTTCAGCTATAAGTCTGTTTCTGCTATCAGTAATGTCGTTTGATGCTAAGCTGAACAGTTTCACTTTCAGCACTACTGCATGGGGCAGAAAGATCATTTTGGGCCATTTTAGCCAGAGCTTGAAATCTCAGTTTATTAACTACACAGTACTTCAGGGGTTTGTCTGAACAAGGTACAGTGATCTCTCTTACAATAATACAATGAAACAGCAATATGTATTGGAAGAACAGAAGTGAACCATTTTAGTTGAGTCTCCACTACAGCTTAACCCCTTAATGACAACAGCACTTTTCCATTTTCTGTCCGTTTGGGACAAAGGCTATTTTTACATTTTTTGCGGTGTTTGCATTTAGCTGTAATTTTCTGCTTACTCATTTACTGTACCCACACATATTATATACTGTTTTTCTCACCATTAAATGGGCTTTCTAAAGATACCATTATTTTCATCATATCTTATAATTTACTATAAAAAATTATAAAATATGAGGAAAAAATGAAAAAAAAAACCACTTTTTCTAAATTTTAGCCCCAAAATCTCTTACACATCTGCAACCACCAAAAAAACACCCATGCTAAATAGTTTGTAAATTTTGTCCTGATTTTAGAAATACCCAATGTTTACATGTTCTTTGCTTTTTGTGCAAGTTATAGGGCAATAAGTACAAGTAGCACTTTGCTATTTCCAAATCACTTTTTTTCAAAATTAGCGCTAGTTACATTGGGACACTGATATCTTTCAGGAATCCCTAAATATCCCTTGACATTTATATATTTTTTTTTAGAAGACATCCCAAAGTATTGATCTAGGCACATTTTGGTATATTTCATGCCACCATTTCACCGCCAAATGCGATCAAATACAAAAAATCATTCACTTCTTCACAAATTTTTTCACAAACTTTCAGTTTCTCACTGAAATTATTTACAAACAGCTTGTGCAATTATGGCATAAATGTTTGTAAATGCTTCTCTGGGATCCCTTTGTTCAGAAATAGCAAACATATATGGCTTTGGTGTTGCATTTTGGTAATTAGAAGGCCACTAAATGCCACTGTACACATACGTGTATTATACCCAGCAGTGAGGGGGTTAATTAGGGAGCATGTAGGGAGTTTTTTGGGGTAATTTTAGCTTTAGTGTAGTGTAGTAAACAACCCAAAGTATTGATCTAGGCCCATTTTGGTATATTTCATGCCACCATTTCACCGCCAAATACATTCAAATAAAAAAAAACGTTAAATTTTTCACAATTTTAGGTTTCTTACTGAAATCATTTACAAACAGCTTGTGCAATTTTGGCACAACTGGTTGTAAATGCTTCTCTGGGATCCCCTTTGTTCAGAAATAGTAGACATATATGGCTTTGGCATTGCTTTTTGGTAATTAGAAGGCTGCTAAATGCCGCTGCGCACCACACGTGTATTATGTCCAGCAGTGCAGGAGTTAATTAGGTAGCTTGTAGGGAACGTGTAGGGTTAATTTAAGCTTTAGTGTAGTGTAGTAGACAACCCAAAGTATTGATCTAGGCCCATTTTGGTATATTTCATGCCACCATTTCACTGCCAAATGCGATCAAGTAAAAATAAATTGTTTCCTTTTTCACAAACTTTAGGTTTCTCACTGAAATTATTTACAAACAGCTTGTGCAATTATGGCACAAATGGCTGTAACTGCTTCTATGGGATCCCCTTTGTTCAGAAATAGCAGACATATATGGCTTTGGTGTTGCTTTTTGATAATTAGAAGGCCGCTAAATGCCTGCGCATCACACGTGTATTATGGCTAGCAGTAAAGGGGTTAATTAGGTAGCTTGTAGGGAGTTTGCAGGGTTAATTTTAGCTTTAGTGATCAGCCTCCCACCTGAAATATAAGAACCCCTGATCCCTCCCAAACAGCTCTCTTCCCTACCCCACCCCACAATTGTTCCCGCCATCTTAAGTACTGGCAGAAAGTCTGCCAGTACTAAAATAAAAGGTATATTTGTTTTTTGTTTTTTTTTAAATCATATTTACATATGCTGCTGTGTAGAATCCCCCCTTAGCCCCCAATCTCACGGATCCCCCATCAAACAGTTCTCTAACCCTCCCCCTCTAGCCTAATGGGTGCCATCTTGGGTACTGGCAGCTGCTTTAATTTTTTGCCCTTTTCTGTAGTGTAGCTACCCCCCCACACACCCGCTCCCAGAACCCTTTGATTGCTTCTCAAATTAAAATTCCCCACCTTTTCTCCCAATTTATTATTTAATGTTTCTGTAGTGTATCGGTTCCCACCCGCTCCCGCACCGTGCACGTGCCCACCCGCCGCCCCGTGCACACATCCGTGCGTGCCCCCGGGCACTCCCGCCTCCGATCCCGCCCCCCTCCACAAGATCACAGGCCCATTGCAGGCCGCCCACCCGCCTCCCTGCTTCGCTCCCACCAACGACGCTCCGGTGCAGAGAGGGCCACAGAGTGGCTCTCTCTGCATCAGAGGCTTGTAAAGGGATATTGCAGGATGCCTCCATATCGAGGAATCACTGCAATACCCTCAGAGCTGCTGGAAGTGATCGCAATCGCTTCCAGCACTCTGTTAGACAACTGACGTACCAGGTACGTCTATTATGATTAACTGCTTGTTAATGCATGACGTACCTGGTACGTCAGTTGTCATTAAGGGGTTAAAATGAAATGGGAACATGCAGTTTTAAAAAACTCCACAAGATGGTATATGGGTAGGAAGTGCAGGTATTGGTTTAAGTATCGGTGCATTTGCATGAGTACAAGTACTCATACAAATACTTGGTATCAGCACCGATACCAATACTAGTATCGGTATCGGTGCAACCCTAATTTTGAGTATTACATTCGATCACCAATTGTGTTTGCCTTTTGTTTTTTTGTTTTAATTAAATCATGTTATAATGTAACCACATTTAATGTTAAGACTTTGCAAGAATAATAGATCCAGCATATTGTTTTAAAATGTTTTAAAATGTTTTAAAATGTTAATGAAATTATATCGTAATTAGACAATATTTGAAATCAATATATGTGGGTCATTAACACCACAGATTTTATATATGATGTGAATATAATTTTAGACCCAGATAACCCAGATCTTATGTGTTTAGTTATTGGTTAAGTTTTAATAAGTATAACAAGAAGATGTGAAATAGAGTAAGCCAATTCGTAAAAATATCTTCAGCAAATAGATTTTAGAATGTTTTAATTACATAAAGGACTTTACCTTATTTTATATATCTTTATTGGTAAGCTGTCAGGATAAATACTGAGATTACAACTTGCCCAAATAAGAGCTGTCAGATGCGAAAGGTTCCTGTAACTTGCCCAAATAAAAGCTGTCAGATTCAAAAGGGTTCCTGTAACAAAACGAAACTGGAAGTGACACGGAACACCATCGGCGATACCGGAAGTGACGTAAATAGTCAAGCCGTCACTTCCGGTTTGACGGTTTTCTTATCTTTGACATGGAGGTAAAAGATCCTTGAAAGAGTAACATACAGTATCTGTCGTTAATGTGAGGTTATAACGTAAATACAATCTCAGACCCAGATAACCCAGATACCATGCGCAATGGAATATCATCAGGAAACAGATCTTAGAATACTTTAATTATATAATTATATAATGGATATTCCCTAATATATATTTTGTATTGGTAAGCTGTCAGGAAAATTATTAATATTACCACTTGACCATAAAATTTGAATAGTATCCTGTAACAAAACAAAACCGGAAGTGACATGGAACTCCATCAGCGATACCGGAAGTGACGTAACTGGTTATGCCGTCACTTCCGGTTCGCCGATTTTCCTTTTTCCTTTCCCTTTATGTATAGAAGTAAAGATTCCTGAAGGAGCAACATACAATATCCGCCCTAGCTGTAAGTAGGAAATAAGCCACACAACTGTAAAGGGAAAGAAGATAAATGTTAAATAGAAACAGACACAATACATGAAGGAAGTACCAAGAAGGTACCACTTCCGGGTTAAAAGTAAATCATTTTTGGCGCAAAATAACGGCGCTACTGATTGGTTACCTAAAACTATAAAAGCAAGCTACCACAACTTACCATAAGTATAGTCTTGATAAAGGCCTAAGGAAGGGCCCAAACGCGTTGACACTTTATGGTAAGCCTCATTCAGATTATTTTGATATCATTTTAGCAGTATTGCACTATGTTATATCTTTTTTATTCACAGGATTTGTATTTAAATAACTTTAGACTTTGGATATATAAAAACTGGATCATTTCCATAAATAGCACTTCTTTAAACAACCAATATCACCTGGAGACCTATCACCAAGAAGAAATACAGCACTTAACAGTAACTTTTTTACACATTTTTTTATATATTTTTTATTTTTATATATTTTTCACGAGTTTGCAAACACATTTTTTCACTAAGCACATATTTTTGTATTTTGGAATTTTTTGTTTTTTTTTCCTTTTTTAAATTTTTACAATCAGGTAATTGATCACTCACCATTTGATTTTTCAAACATTATCTTTCTGCACTAATTTGAGGAAGGATCACTGTATATATTTTAAGGATCCACTATCAGCGATTGCCATCCACCCCTACACACTGGACAATCTGATACCACTAGGAATATAACTTTTCCATACGGATTAACAGGATTATTGCAATATTAACTATACATTTTACTCCATTCGTAATTATATGTTTTATATGTTTTATATTGTTAATAACATGGATCCATGATTTTATTGTTTGTGAATTATCTATAACGATATAGGTCTGTCAGTTTTATTGTTGAAAATAAATGCTTATATTGTGAATACATATCCTTAGCCTATTCATAGGCGCTCCTTAGATTCCTCTATTTTAATCTACATACACAGGATAAACTAGGTATCCATACTCTAAGGAGCTACAAGGAATTTTAATGGTGAGAGCGCTGTGAGATATTCTGTTTTTAAGACTATATACATATATACTGTAACGACATCTAAACAACCTCACACCTTTCCCTTCTGTTATCTTTACAGTGGGATCATCATCAGCTACAGACAGAGGCAATGATTGACTCTGGGGCCTTTGGAACCTTTATAGATGATAACTTGTAAAATTAAATAAAATACCTTGTGTGTTAAAGAAATCACCAGTGTTTGTGAGAGTAACTGATGGATCTTGTTTCCTAGAAAGCCCTATCAAACACCATACGATTCCAATACTTGTTTCCACTGTATATGGTCATAAAGAGTTTTTATCATGTGATATAATTAACAGTTGCTTTCATCCTATAATTCATGGGCATCCTTGGTTAATAAAACATAACCCAAACATAGACGGAACAGAATAAGATGCAATTTTAAGGGAATATCATGATTTTATGGACGTCTTCAATCTTAAAGAAGCAGCAAACCTACCCCCTCATAGGTCTTTTGACTGTCCCATCAAGACAAAGCCTGATTAAAAAATACCTTTCTGACATATATTTCTATTATCTCAACGTGAGTTACAACATCTTCGTAAATATTTAGATGACAACTTGAGAAAATAATTTATTAGCCCTCCACGTCCTCAGCTCGAGCAGGATGGCACACTCTGACCAATTATAGACTACATTGAACTCAATAACAGTAAAGAACTGATATCCATTACCACTGAACCCGGGACTCCTAGAATGGTTGACTGAAGCCACCATCTATACAAAACTAGATCTCAAGGGAGCTTACAATTTGATCAGGATCAGGAGAAGAGATGAATGGAAGACTGCGTTCAGAACCCCATATGGCTTATTTGAATATAATGTAATGCCATTTGGGCTATGCAATGCCCCCGACAATGTTTCAATTCTTCATAAATATAATTTTTAAAGATTTGATGGATGTCTGTGTCGTCATATACTTAGATGGCATTTTGATTTATTCTCAAAACAAATCTGAACATATAAAACATGTTCGGTGGGTTCTAAATAGACTTAGAGATAACCAATTATACGCAAAGATGGAATGACATTTTCATGTCGAAAAAATAAAATTCCTTGGATACATTATCTCCCCTGAAGGGATCCAGATGGACCCAGAAAAGGTTCAAGCAATTATAAATTGGTAAGAACCAACCTCAGTTAAAGCCTTACAGCATTTTCTAGGCTTCTCAAACTTCTATAGGGAGTGTATCCATAACTTTTCTACTGTGGTTAAGCCCTTAACTAAACTGACAGGTACACAGCATCAGTTCAAATGGACACATGATTGTCAAAGGGCATTTGATATTTTGAAGTCACGATTTATATCAGCACCAATCCTTCAATTACCAAACCCTGACTATCAGTTCAGCGTTGAAGTAGATGCTTCCAATATTGGACTAGGGGCCATTCTGTCTCAACCCAGCAATTTATCATCTGCTTTACATCCTATCGCCTACTATTCCAGAATATTAAGTCCAGCTGAGATTAATTATTCAGTTGGAGATTAAGAACTCCTTGCCATAAAATGCGCTCTGAAGACATGGAGACATCTCTTAGAAGGAACCAATTTCATAATTGCACTCTGCTGGAGACAATTTATTAGAGAAGAAACCACACAGATGCAAGGAACCGTCAGGTGTAGGACGTTGAGACAAGAGGGCACCTACTCCAGTCTCAGACGCATCGACCTCAAGAACGAAAGGCAGGACAGGGTTAGGATGAGCCAGAACTGGAGCAGCAGCAAATGAAGTCTTAAGACTATCAAAGGCCTCAATGGCAGTAGGTGACCAATGGAGTGGATTATTCTCTTTACGGGTCATGTCTGTTATAGTTTTGTCCAAGGAAGAAAAGTTTTTAATAAAATTTCTATAGTAATTGGCGAACCCCCAAAAAAGTTGAATAGACTACTTGGGCGAGGCCACTGCAGAACTGCAGATAACTTGTCAGGATCCATGGAGAACCCTGCAACGGAGATAACATAACCTAGGAAGGTTACTTGAGTCTGATGGAACTCACATTTCTCAAGTTTACAAAACAGGCCGTTCTCACGTAGTCTCTGAAGAACCCGTGTAACATCAGAACGATGAGCCTCAAGTGTGGGTGAGTGTATGAGGATGTCGTCTAAGTACACCACAACACACTGTTGCAACATATTCTGTAGGGCATCATTAATAAATTCCTGAAAAACAGCAGGAGCGTTACATAGGCCAAAAGGCATTACAAGATACTCATAATGCCCGCTCCTGGTGTTAAATGCTGTTTTCCATTCGTGACCCTCCTTAATCCTAATGAGATTGTACACTCCTCTCAAATCAAGTTTAGTAAAGACCGTAGCTCCCTTGAGGCGGTCAAAGAGTTCCGTAATAAGCGGAATAGGGTAAGCATTCATAATGGTAAGATGATTAAGACCCCTATAATCGATACATGGTCTTAACTCGCCACCCTTTTTCTTCACAAAGAAGAAGCCAGCCCCTGCAGGAGAGCAGGATTTGTGGATGATCCCCCGCGACAGAGCATCGGCATCATACTCCTCCATAGCACAATTCTCTGCAACAGACAGAGGGTACACCCGGTCGCGAGGAGGAATGGCTCCGGGTTGCAGGTCTATGGCACAAGCGTAAGACCGGTGAGGAGGCAACGTACCGGCATGCACCTTGTCAAACACATCTAGGAACTCTCGGTACTCATCTGGCAATTGAGATACCAAAGAAGTGCACAAGACTAACTGGTTTCCGAAGACAAGTGGAAATACATTGCGGGGACCACGACAAAATTTCGGACCTGCGCCAGTCGAGACTGGGATTGTGCTTTTGGAGCCAGGGATAACCCAGAACAACCGGAAAATGTGGAGAGTTTATCACCTGGAACTGGAGGGTTTCAAAATGGAGAGCCCCAACATCCATGGACAACGGAGCAGTTTTGCGAGCAACGAGTGCGGGCTGAAGCGGCCTGCCATCAATGGCGTCAATAGCAAGCGGAACAGACCGAGGCAAAACAGGAATGGAGTGCTTTGATACAAAAGCACTGTCAATGAAATAGCCCAAAGCACCGGAGTCAACAAGAGCCTGAGTGACTATGGAGGAGTCCACCCAGGAAAGGACAACCGTGACCAAAGGTTTCTCCTTAAGTGGTTCCAGAGACGAGGATAAACCACCCAAGGTCTGCCCCCAACAGGACCTTAGGTGTGAGCGTTTCCCGGATGTGTAGGACAAGACTTCAAAAGGTGGTCCTGTAACACACAATAGAGGCAGAGCCCCTCCCTCCTCCTAAAGGCACTCTCCACCATGGAGAGATGCATGAATCCCAGCTGCATTGGCTTAGCAGTACTTGTGATGACATCACAACTCTGAGACTGCATCCTGTCTCACATGGATGATGCACAACAGTCTAGCCATAAAAGGAAGTGCAGGAAAAGAGCAGCATCCCCCACAATGCACCATAGTCAGGAAGAGAGGTGAGTATAATGGCTGCCAGCAGCACATGGCAAACACAACAGGGAAAAAACCCTGACATGCTTGAAGATTAGTGTGTTTTATGTAAGGCTAACAGCTGACTTACTAAACTACTTTTTGAGCCTTCTCTGTTTAAGGACCTGGATTGCCTTGCTCTGGCTAATTTCCTCTCCCTACTATGAGGGACACTTTGGCCTCTAGTTATCAACGTGTTTACTTACCTGCCATTGCCGGCCCCAATACGCCCGCCTAAGCTCGCCTACCATCGCCACCGCGGACCTGAATATGCTCTCCAAAGTTATCAATAAAGCTGTCAAAAAGCCGTGCACCAAGTACGGGGCGATGAGCAGCGGACTGTGATAGTTATCACTCATCCGATCTCGCTGCTCTTCGGCTTTTTGACAGCTTTATTGACAAGCTGTCACTAAGCACCCACACTAAACTACACTGTTCTACCCCCTATACCGGCACCCCCGGAGCCCCCCACAACTAAATAAAGTTATTAACCCCTAAACCGCTGCTCCCGGACACCGCCGCAACTATAATAAATGTATTAACCCCTAAACCGCCGCTCCCGGAGGCCACTGCCACCTATATTATACCTAGTAACCCCTATCCTGCCCCCCCTATACCGCCGCCACTTATAATAAATTTATTAACCCCATACCCTGCCGATCCCAGACCCCACCGCAACTAAATAAATTGTTAAACCCCTAAACCGCCGCACCCGGACCCCGCCGCCACCTATATTAAACTTATTAACCCCTAATCTGCCCCCCTACACGTCGCCATCTATAATACATTTATTAACCTCTATCCTGCCCCGCCCTACACCGCCACCACTATAATACATTTATTAACCCCTATCCTGCCCCCCCTACACCGCTGCCTTTATAATACATTTATTAACCCCTATCCTGCCCCCCCTACACCGCCGCCACTATAATACATTTATTAACCCCTATCCTGCCCCCCTATACCGCCGCCACTATAATAAAATTATTAACCCCTAAACCTAAGTCTAACCCTAACCCTAACACCCCCCTAACTTAAATATTAATTAAATACATCTAAATATTATAACTCTTATTAACTAAATTAATCCTATTTAAAACTAAATACTTACCTTTAAAATAAACCCTAATATAGCTACAATATAAATAATATATTGTAGCTATCTTAGGATTTATTTTTATTTTACAGGCAACTTTCAATTTATTTTAACTAGGTACAATAGCTATTTAATAGTTATTAACTATTTAATAGCTACCTAGTTAAAATAAAGAGAAATTTACCTGTAAAATAAAAACTAACCTAAGTTACAATTACACCTAACACTACACTATACTTAAATAAATTATTACTATTTAAAACTAAATACTTACCTGTAAAATAAACCCTAAGATAGCTACAATGTAATTAATAATTACATTGTAGCTATTTTAGGATTTATATTTATTTTACAGGTAACTTTGTATTTATTTTAGCTAGTTAGAATAGTTATTAAATAGTTATTAACTATTTAATAACTACCTAGCTAAAAGAAATACAAAATTCCCTGTAAAATAAATCCTAACCTAAGTTACAATTAAACTCAACACTACACTATCATTAAATTAATTAAATAAATTAGCTACAAATAACTACAATTAAATACAATTAAACAAACTAACTAAAGTACAAAAATAAAAAAAAATAAGTTACAAAAATTAAAAAAATAAGTTACAAACATTTAAAAAATATTACAACAATTTTAAGCTACTTACACCTAATCTAAGCCCCCTAATAAAATAACAAAGCCCCCCAAAATAAAAAAATGCCCTACCCTATTCTACATTAAAAAGTTAACAGCTCTATTACCTTACCAGCCCTTAAAAGGGCCTTCTGCGGGGCATGCCCCAAAGAAAACAGCTATTTTGCCTGTAAAATAAAAATACAACCCCTCCCAACATTAAAACCCACCACCCACACACCCCTACTCTAACCCAAACTCCCCTTAAATAAACCTAACACTACCCCCCTGAAGATCATCCTACCTTTAGCAGTCTTCAGCCAGCCGACCACCGATGGAACAGAAGAGGACATCCGCAGCGGCCGAAGTCATCATCCAAGGGGCGCTGAAGAAGTCTTCCATCCGATTGAAGTCATCATCCAGGTGGCGTCTTCAATCTTCATCCATCCGGAGCGGAGCCATCTTTAGACGAGCCGACGCGGAGCCATCCTCTTCTACCGACGGACTAACGACGAATGACGGTTCCTTTAAGTGACATCATCCAAGATGGAGTCCCTCGAATTCTGATTGGTTGATAGGATTCTATCAGCCAATCGGAATTAAGGTATGAAAAATCTGATTGGCTGATTGAATCAGCCAGTCAGATTGAGCTTGCATTCTATTGGCTGTTCCGATCAGCCAATAGAATGCGAGCTCAATCTGATTGGCTGATTGGATCAGCCAATCAGATTTAACTTCAATCTGATTGGCTGATTAAATCAGCCAATCAGATTTTTCCTACCTTAATTCCGATTGGCTGATAGAATCCTATCAGCCAATCGGAATTCGAGGGATGCCATCTTGGATGATGTCACTTAAAGGAACCGTCATTCGTCGTTAGTCCGTCGGTAGAAGAGGATGGCTCCGCGTCGGCTCGTCTGAAGATGGCTCTGCTCCAGATGGATGAAGATTGAATATGTCGCCTGGATGATGACTTCAATCGGATGGAAGACTTCTTCAGCGCCCCTTGGATGATGACTTCAATCGGATGGAAGACTTCTTCAGCACCCCTTGGATGAAGACTTTGGCCGCTGCGGATGTCCTCTTCTGTTCCATCGGTGGTAGGCTGGCTGAAGACAGCTAAAGGTAGGATGATCTTCAGGGGGGTAGTGTTAGGTTTATTTAAGGGGGGTTTGGGTTAGAGTAGGGGTGTGTGGGTGGTGAGTTTTAATGTTGGGGGGGTTGTATTTTTATTTTACAGGCAAAAGAGCTGTTTTCTTTGGGGCATGCCCCACAAAAGGCCCTTTTAAGGGATGGTAAGGTAATAGAGCTGTTAACTTTTAATGTAGAATAGGGTAGGGCATTTTTTATTTTTGGGGGCTTTGTTATTTTATTAGGGGGCTTAGATTAGGTGTAAGTAGCTTAAAATTGTTGTAATATTTTTGAAATGTTTGTAACATTTTTTTTTATTTTTTGTAACTTAGTTTTTTTATTTTTTGTACTTTAGTTAGTTTATTTAATTGTATTTAATTGTAGTTATTTGTATCTAATTTATTTAATTAATTTAATGATAGTGTAGTGTTAGGTTTAATTGTAACTTAGGTTAGGATTTATTTTACAGGTAATTTTGTATTTTTTTAGCTAGGTAGTTATTAAATAGTTAATAACTATTTAATAACTATTCTAACTAGCTAAAATAAATACAAAGTTACCTGTAAAATAAATATAAATCCTAAAATAGCTACAATGTAATTATTAATTACATTGTAGCTATCTTAGGGTTTATTTTACAGGTAAGTATTTAGTTTTAAATAGGAATAATTTATTTAAGTATAGTGTAGTGTTAGGGGTAATTGTAACTTAGGTTAGTTTTTATTTAATTAATTTAATTATTTAATTTTATTATAGTGGCGGCGGTGTAGGGGGGGCAGGATAGGGGTTAATAAATGTATTATAGGTGGCGGCGGTGTAGGGGGGGCAGGATAGGGGTTAATAAATTTATTATAGTGGCGGCGGTGTAGGGGGGGCAGGATAGAGGTTAATAGGTATTATGTAGGTGGCGGCGGGGTCCAGGAGCAGCAATTTAGGGGTTAACATATTTATTATAGTGGCGGCGGGGTCCGGGAGCGGCGGTTTAGGGGTTAACATATTTATTATAGTGGCGGCGGGGTCCGGGAGCAGCGGTTTAGGGGTTAACATATTTATTATAGTGGCGGTGGGCTCTGGGAGTGGCGGTTTAGGGGATAATACATTTATTTAGTTGCGGCGGTGTAGGGGGGACAGATTAGGGGTGTTTAGACTCGGGGTACATGTTAGGGTGTTAGGTGTAGACAGCTCCCATAGGAATCAATGGGATGTCGGGCAGCAGCAAACATGAACTTTCGCTATGGTCAGACTCCCATTGATTCCTATGGTATCCAGGCGGCAGATTGAAAACCAGGTACGCTGGGCTGGAAAAGTGCCGAGCGTACCTGATATTTTTTTGATAACTAGCAAAAGTAGTCAGATTGTGCCGAACTTGTGTTCGGAACATCTGGAGTGACGTAAGAATCGATCTGTGTCGGACTGAGTCCGGCGGATCAAAGCTTACGTCACTAAATTCTACTTTTGCCTGTGTGTAGGGCTTGATAACTAAGGCGAATCAGCCTCGCCACAAATACGCTGCGGAATTCCAGCATATTTTAGGTTGATGACTTGATAACTAGAGGCCTTTGACTCTTCAATCCTTCCTAACTGCGACTCTATCTCTCAACAACTTTCTGCTTGCCACAATGAAAAGCCTAACCACTCTTCATCATTATTCCTACCTGACATCTAAGCGGTCTCCTGGCTGTGACGTCACAGTCCTCAATTCTGCTCTCAGCCGACTCCACCGCTGCAGCTCACCGCTCACAACCAGAGACACTGTCATCCAAAGCCATCCACAGCAAGTATACCCCTATTGGGAGTTTAAACAAACTACTTTTCTCTTTTGAACAAATACTTACTGCTGCTAGTATAAAAACAAGTTGATAAACTGAATTAACCTATGCAAATCTAAAACGTTCTATTTTGTATATAAACAATCCACTTCTACTTACAAAAACACTGTTGAACTTATTTGCTCTCTGAAGACTTAAGGGATATTTCTCTGGATTTAATATCTATTAGAGGAAGTCATCTATGTGATCTGTTATATTTTCAAAGGTGCAAAGTCATCTAACTGTGTCATCTGAATAATCCTTAGAAGTCTCCTTAAATGACAATAATACAGATGTATTTCCAGTTTAACCCTATGCTTCAGCTACATGAGTTTAACAAAAACCTGAATACCAATTGCTTTTCTTACATATATGTTCACTCTATCAATAGGGAATAACATATACTGAGAAAAGCTACAAATACCATATATCTCACACCCAGAGTGTGAAAGTGTTAGAATGCCTGAGCACTTGTTCTGTACATAGAAAATTTGCTTAGGAGCCACCCCATTTTTGGTTCAGAACCTGGGTTATGCTTGCTTGTTGATGGCTAAATGTAGCCACCAATAAGCCAGCACTATCCAGGGTGCTGAACCTTTACATTCCTGCTTTTTAAATAAAGATTGCAAGACAATGAAGAAAAATTGATAAAGTGGAAGTTAGAAAGTTGCTTAAAATTGCATACTCTATCTGAATCATTAAAGGGACAGTCAAGTCCAAAAAAAACTTTTATGTTTCAAAATAGGGCATGTAATTTTAAACAACTTTCCAATTTACTTTTATCACAAATTTTGCTTTGTTCTTTTGGTGTTCTTAGTTGAAAGCTAAACCTAGGAGGTTCATATGCTAATTTCTTAAACCTTGAAGACCGCCTCTAATGTAAACGCATTTTAAAACATTTTCACCACTAGAGGGCATTAGTTCACGTGTTTCATATAGATAACATTGAGCTCATGCACGTGAATTTACCATGGAGACAGCTCTGATTGGCTAAAATGCAAGTCTGTCAAAAGAACTGAAATAAGGGGGCAGTCTGCTGAGGCTTAGATACAAGGTAATTACAGAGGTAAAACATGTATAATTATAACTGTGTTGGTTATGCAAAACTGGGGAATTGGTAATTAAGGGATTATCTATCTTTTAAAACAACACAAAATCTGGTGTTGACTGTCCCTTTAAAGAACAAAATTGGGTATAGTATCCCTTTAATATGACTCCTGTTACAAAGTTATTTATTTATTCTGAGGCGCGTAAGTTCTGGGGAAACAGCAAACTAGCTGAGAAACTAGTTGCATTTTAATACACAGTGATATATGTATACACTGTGCTTTTAAAGACCATTGTTTTAATAAAAGTGATTTTAAAACTTATCACTTGAGAGCCTGTCCATGTTTTTTTGCGGTTGGAGACTACAGCCTAGACTGAGACCTGTGGGAAAAGAACAGTGAGCTGGGACACTGTGAGATTCCAGCATGCACTACTAAGCACGAGTGAGTGCTGCCACACTTGTGAGTGCCTGAACATCTGTTATCACATATTTGTACACCATCTGTACTTTATTACACTAGGAGGCGCCCTTCTGTGTGTTTGTTTTATACCATCACAGATTCCAGTTAACCTCTTCTATTTGGGAAGGAGCTGCCGTGAATTCAAGACTTTTTTCAGTGATTGATTCACATATGGACTGATAAGTTATATCATTTTGTATATTTTATCACACTATATATACACTATATTTTTGTTGTATTTTGTAATCTGTTGACATTATAGGAGTGATCTAGCACTATATATATTCTGTGTATATTAGCGCCCCCTTGAGTGGTGACAGAGTATTGTCATCAGGTTGGTTACAACTTTAATTAACGCCCACCTTGTGTTTTTCTTTTATTTCATAACTTTTTTTTTTCTTTACCAACTAATTAATTCTTGACAGTATTATTGACCATTCTTTCTCCACAAAACCTTGACTTTGATGGGTAATTCCCTTTACCCTTTGTGATGAGAGTGGGGGTGATTTCACAAGATGGGGGCAGGGCTTAGGGTCGTTATTGTCTATGTCACACTTAAGTCGGGATTGTATTTCTTGTTGTTCCTATATATATTCTCTTTATCTTGCTATTTGTTGTATACTAAACAAACCTATTTTTGTATGCTTCTTGTATACCTTGCTATTTGATGTATTCTAAAAAAAATGTATGATTTGTCCTTTGAAAAGTGAGAAGATGTGATGAGAGTGGGAGGTGAGGTGGATGAGGGCATGGCTTAGGGTCGTTATTGTCTATGTCACACTTACTGAGTTGGATGTGTTGTGCAAGCTGTATACTTTTATGCTCTGCAATAAAATAGCATTGTACCTTCTATGCTGTGTCCTGCATCTCATGACATGGTGTCAAAAGTACTTGCCTGCGCTTCTGTTTCCTGATTAATGTCGATGTCGAAGTTTACCCCACCTGAGCCTTTTGATTTCGCTCAGCCTGCAGCTTGGCCTACATGGCGTCAGCGATTTCAACGCTTCAGAATTGGTTCCAAGCTGGACAAGGAGAGTGGTGAAGTACAAGTTAATTCTCTTTTATACTCTATGGGGAAATATGTGGAGCCAGTGTTCAATGCCTTTACTTTCCAAGAATGCGACAAATCTGACTTTGAAATAGTTATGAACAAATTCAGTGCTCACTTTGTGCCCAAAAGAAATGTGATTCAAGAGAGGGATTGTTTTTACAAACGTGCTCAGCGTGTGGGAGAATCTGTGGAGTCATATGTGTGCAGCCTGTATGAACTAGCTGAATTCTGTGAGTTTGGTGTTGCTAAAGAAGAGCAAATTAGAGACAGAATATACATAGGAATTGCTGATGTTGAGGTCTCACTGAAGCTACAGTTGGAGGCTGACCTAACATTAGATGGGGCTATTAGGATGGCCCGCCAGAGTGAACTGGTGAAAAAGCAAAGTGCTGATCTGAGGTCTGAGAGTATTGTGGATGAAGTGCAGCAGTTCAGGAGAGCTTCAGGTGAAAGGCACAGTGTGAGTGGTAGACCAAGGGTTACAGATACGCCCAGAAGCAGATGGGCGCAGCAGGCTTGCTGCATGCGGTATAACCATACCCATGATCAGAATGTCACATCCCCTGCTAAAGATAAAAGATGTAGGAAATGTATCCGAATGGGCCATTTTGAAGTGGCGTGTAAAACTGAATACATTAAGGAGATGCAGGTGGATAGTGATGAGGAGGGTCAAGAAGTGTCCTTTGTAGGGTCTGTTGTTGAACAGTCTGGTTCAAACGAAGATTGGCGGGTTACCCTTACTATAATGGGAGTCAAAGTTGCCTTCAAGATTGACATAGAAGCAGACATAACTGTTATGTCCCTTGCAGCATTCATAAAACTTAAAACAAAAGTTCATAGTCCTGGTGGCTGCATCGATTGTGCGGGGAAATTTCTTGCCAGCTGCGAGTACAAGCAGAGGAAATTCACCATGTGGGTACATGTGATTATAGGTCAGTGTGTTAACAACCTATTAATCAGAAAAGGAGCCTGTGGTTTGGGCCTGGTCGCCAGAGTGAATGAGATTTTGGAAGACATGTTGGGCCTACTGAATTGTAACCCAGTCCAAATATCGCTTAAAAGTGACGCAGTCCAATACAGCATTACCACTCCTCATAGAATACCGTTCCCACTCATGCCTCAAATGGAGAAGGAACTTCTGCATATGAAGAATATGGGAGTTATTGAAGAGTTAGTTGAAGCAACTGACTGGTGTGCCCCCATATTGCCTGCTGCGAAGAAAAACGGAAAGGTACGCATCTGCGTTGACTTGAAAAAGTTGATTGAGGCGGTGAAGAGAGAGAGATATGTGATGCTGACACTTGAAGACATAGCTCAGAAATTGTCAGGGGCAAAGTTCTTCTCTAAACTGGATGCTTCCAGCGACTTCTGGCAGATACCTCGAGTGCCGCAAACTGACTACCTTCATTACACCAGTAGGTCAGTTTTGCTTCTGCAGACTCCTCTTCGGGATATCCTCTGCTCCTGATATCTTTCAAAGAGAGATGAGTTCTCTCCTAAGGGACCACGAGGGCACAGCAGTCATCATGGACAACATTTTAGTGTATGGGTTTACATTGGAAGAACATTATCAGCGATTGAGCTGTGTGCTGCAGACCATTAGAGAGTCTGGGCTGAAATTAAATAAGGAGAAATGCCATTTTAGAAAGAATGAGTTATTTTACTTTGGGCATATCATCAATGGAGATGGCATCAAGCCGGACCCTGATAAAATCTTTGCTATTGAACAGATGAAAAGTCCTGATGTACACAAGCTGAGACAAATATTGGGCCTTGTGAATTATATGGGCAGGTTTCTTCCAGATTTATCCACAGTACTACACCCTATGACAGAGTTGTTGAAGAAAGATGTTGCCTGGGTCTGGGGACCTTCACAGGAAGAAGCTTTTGTGCAGGTCAAGTCCCTGCTGGGGTCTGCCCCAGTGTTGGGGTTTTACAACCCTTCTAAAAAGACTGTGGTTAGTGCTGATGCGAGCAGTTATGGGTTAGGGGCCACCCTTCTGCAGCTGACTGAGAACAAACTACAGCCCATCGCCTACTGTCCCTGTACACTGACGGCTGCTGAGTCGAAATACGCCCAAATTGAGAATGAGTGTCTGACTGCAGTTTGGGTCTGTGAACGCTTCCAGCATCACCTAGTGGGTTTTAGAAAAATTTAGTCTGGAGACTGACCATAAACTTCTAGTCCCTCTAATCAACTCCTATGATATTGATAAAACACCCCTAAGATGTTAGAGACTTCTGGTGAGGCTGCTTAGGTTCAATGTTCAGGCAGTGCATGTGCCAGGAAAACAACTGGTAGTGGCAGATACACTTTGCAGGCTCCCGCTTGCTGCTGCTGAAGAATTTTCAATTGAATCAGATGTGAAAGTGTATGTGGATTCAGTTCTGGCATCCAAATCCATTTCATCAGGGAAGTTAGAGTAAAAAAAGGAAGGAGACACATTTAGATACAGACCTTCAAGAAGTAATTAAGTACATAAAAGAAGGTTGGCCTGAGAGCCGGGCAGCCTGGATATCTTTAAGTTCTTACCAGTCAGAGAGGTAGAAGTTCATGGAGCTGGATGGGTTAGTGCTGTTCCAGGACCGCATTGTTATTCCTGTTAGCATGTGGCAGGAAATGTTAAGCAGGATTTATGATGGCCACTTGGGCATTACAAAGTGCAGAGAAAGGGCAGCTATGGCAGTATTGTGGCCTGGGATCAGTTCCGACATTGCAAGCCACCTGTCAAAATGTGCCTTTTGCCGGGAATGCCGGCCTATTCAGAGAAGGGAGCCCTTGATTTCTACTCCGCTGCCAGCAGGCCCATGGCAGAAAATAGCTGCTGATTTGTGTGAACTGCGTGGGAAAATGTACCTAGTCGTGATTGACTATTATTCCAGGCATTGTACCTTCTATGCTGTGTCCTGCATCTCATGACACCCTTCAAATAATATTTCCCTTTTTTATTTTAAAAACTTCTATTTTTTGTCTTGTGTTTTTGGATTTTTTTATTTTATTCTGGGTTTTTATTTTTTTATTTTTTTTTAGGGTATCTTAAATTTAGGGATCATGTAATTGTCGTGGATTTTAATTTTTATTTTAAAGAGTGATTTGTATCTAGTTATTGCTATCGGGAGTGATTGCTTTAGAGGGAGGGGTGGAGAGAGGGGTAGAGGGAGAGAGGATGATCAGAGGTGGTCCAGGGAGTGTGAGTGTAGATTTAGGTGTGGGGTGTAGGGACAGAGGGGGTCTGTAGAGGGTGGAGGAGGGGTTAGGAGGAATCAGGCCTTAGGGACAGATAAGGGAGAGAGGGCTGGTCCCTCCTCAAAGGCAGGAGGGCACAAGTCTGCTAGTCATCCGCAGAGGCACAGTATGAGTGAGGAGCTGTATAGAGACGTGAGGACAAGAAATTGATTCTGATAGAGACATATGTGCAGAGAGACCTGCAAAAGAGGCTTGATGTGACCAGCAACATTAGAAGTAGGATATGGGAGGAAATCAGTTTAAACCTAACACCCTAAGATAAAAACCACGTGTAAACACCCTTAATCTGCCGCTCCCGACATAGCTGCCACCTACATAATGTCATTAACCCTCCACCTACATTACAGTTATTAACCCCTAATCTGCTGCCCCCAATGTCGCCGCCACTATACTAAAGTTATTAACCCCTAAACCTCTGGCCTACAACATCACTAACACTAAATAAATATATTAACTTCTAAACCTAACCCTAACACCCCCTAACTTAAATATAATTAAAATAAATCTAATTAAAATACAACTTACTATTATTACCTAAATAATACCTATTTAAAACTACGTACCTGTAAAATAAATCCTAAGCTAGCTACAATATAATAGATACAATATAACTATGAATAGCTATATTGTATCTAGCTTAGGTTTTATTTGTATTTCACAGCTAAGTTTGTATTTATTTTAACTAGGTAGACTAGTAGTTAGTAAATAGTTATTAACTATTTAATAAATACCTAGTTAAAATAAATACAAAATTACTTGTGAAATAAAACCTAACCTGCCTTACACTAAAACCTAACATTACAATCAAATCAAATAAATAAAATTAATAAATTAAAACCTAGCTAAATAAAACTAAGCTAACCATTTCCCTGAAAAAGGCATTTGGATGGGCATTGCCCTTAAAAGGGCATTTAGCTCTTTTACTGCCCAAACCCTAATCTAAAAATAAAACCCACCCAATAAACCCTTAAAAAAACCTAACACTAACCCCGACGATCCACTTACAGTTCTCAAAGAACGGACATCCATCCTCATTCAGGCGGCAGAAGTCTTCATCCAAGTGGGCAGAAGTCCTCATCGAAGCCAGCAGAAGTCTTCATCCAAGCGGGCAGAAGTCTTCATCCAGATGGCATCTTCTATCTTTATCCATCCGGCGTGATGCGGGTCCATCTTCAAGACATCCGGCGTGGAGAATCCTCTTCTTCCGATAGTCAACGTAGAATGAAGTTTCCCTTTAAGGTACGTCATACAAGATGGCGTCCCTTACATTCAAATTGGCTGATAGAATCTGCCAATCGGAATTAAATACGAAAAATCATATTGGCTGTTTATTGGGTGGATTGATGCTGTCTGGATGAAGACTTCTGCCCGCTTGGAAGAAGACTTCTGCCGGCTTCGAGGAGGACTTCTGCCGCCTGGATGAGGATGGATGTCTGGTCTTCGAAAACTGTAAGTGGATCATCGGGGGTTAGTGTTAGGTTTTTTAAGGATTTATTTGGTGGGTTTTATTTTTAGATTAGGGTTTGGGCAATGTAAAATAGCTAAATGCCCTTTTAAGGGCAATGCCCATCCAAATGCCCTATTCAGGACAATGGTTAGCTTAGGTTTATTTAGCTAGGTTTATATTTGGGGGGTTTGGCTGGGTGGGTGGTGGGTTTTACTGTTGGGGGGTTGTTTGTATTTTTTTTTTTAACAGGTAAAAGAGCTGATTTATTTGGGGCAATGCCCAGCAAAAGGCCCTTTTAAGGGCTATTGGTAGTTTAGTGTAGGCTAGGGTTTTTTTTATTTTGGGGGGGGGGCTTTTTTTCTTTTGATAGGGCTATTAGATTAGATTAGTAATTTGTTTTTATTTTTGATAATTTCATTTTTTATTTTGTGTAATTTAGTGTTTATTATTTTTTTTTACTTTAGATAAATGTATTTGATTAATTTAATTTATTTTATTTTATTGTAATGTTAGGTTTTAGTGTAAGGCAGGTTAGGTTTTATTTTAAAGGTAAGTTTGTATATATTTTAACTAGGTAGCTAGTAAATAGTTAATAACTATTTACTAACTAGTCTACCTAGTTAAAATAAATACAAGCTTAGCTGTGAAATAAAAATAAAACCTAAGATAGCTACAATGTAACTATTAGTTATATTGTAGCTAGCTTAGGTTTTATTTTACAGGTGAGTATTTAGTTTTAAAAAGGAATTATTTAGGTAATAATAGTAAGTTTTATTTAGATTTATTTTAATTATATTTAAGTTAGGGGGTTTTAAGGCTAGGGTTACGTTAGGGTTAGGTTTAGGGGTTAATAGGTTTATCATAGCGGCGTTGTGGGCGGACAGCAGAAAAGAGGTTAATAATATTTAAATAGTGTTTGCGATGCGGGAGGACAGCGGTTTAGGGGTTAATAATTTTATTATAGTGGTGACGATGTCGGGAAGCGGTTAATACATTTTTTAAGTGGTGTTCGGAGCAGCAGGTTAGAGGTTAATAATTTTAGTTTAGTGTTTGCGATGCGGGAGGTCCTCGGTTTAGGGGTTTATAGGTAGTTTATGGGTGTTAGTGTACTCTATGACAGTTTAGTTATGAGTTTTATGGTACAGCTTTGCAGCATAAAACTCATAACTACTGACTCACCTCAAAACTCGTAATACTGGCGCTATGGGAGTCCCATTAAAAAAGGACTTTTCTTAAAGTGCTGTACTGACATTGCGTGACAGCCAAAAGTTGTGCGGTACACCTATTCTGACAAGACTTGTAATAGCGGCGTTAGGGAAAAAGCATAATTATGGGCCATAACGATGCTTTTTCACTCATAACGCAAAACTTGTAACCTAGCTGATTGTTTTCTGTTTTAAGTAGAAACATATTTGATTTTTTTTTTCAATACATATTTAAATACTTCTGGTCTGTTGCTGAAAGTGCTGAGGATCCAATCAGAAGCACAAGTCATAACAATAATTTTAAAAGGATGCTAACTCCCCAAATTGATTACATATATTAATAGACCTTGTGCAGTGTCATAAAGATTTCTTAAATTTCTTGTATTTGAAACATGTTTCTGGTTTCTATAAATGTATTTATTACGTGTTCACTTGCTTTAAAGTGAAGATATATGTATTATCTGACCAAAAAATTATAGTGAGTTTCTCTATTTCATGCAGCATCACAAAAGCAGAGGGAAGAAGCTCTTAAAAGGACAGTACACTGTAAAATTGTTTTTCCATTAATGTATTTTCAATGACTTGTTATACCAGCTTCAGAGTATAAAATATTTGAGAAATTGCATTTTCAGGTTTATTTGTGTATATGAAGTAGCTGGTTTTGTGCTTGGAAACCACAGCCTATTACAATAGGTTGAACTTAAAGGTAATATCAGATCTCATTATGTTATAATGTTGTGTACACAGACTTGCTTCCTTATCTTATATTTGTCTGGAACACCAAAGCTCAATACATAGAGTGAACAATGAAAAATTATCATTTTATTACTTAAAGAGACAGTCAAGTCCAAAAAAAACTTTCATTTTTCAAATAGGGCATGTAATTTTAAACAACTTTCCAATTTACTTTTATCAACAATTTTGCTTTGTTCTCTTGGTATTCTAGTTGAAAGCAAACCTAGGGAGGCACATATGATAATTTCTAAGCCCTTGAAGGCCGCCTCTATTTTATTTACTTTTCACAGCAGGGGAGAGCAAGCTCATGTAGGCCATATAGATAGCATTGTGATCACGCCCGTGGCTAGTGGCAGACACTGCACTAATTGGCTAAAATGCAACTATATGCAAAATAACTAAAAGTCATGTGATTAGGGGTGGACAGAAGATGCTTAGATACAAGTTAGTCACAGAAGTAAAAAGTGTATTAATATAACAGTGTTGGTTTTGCAAAAAAACTGGGAAATGGGTAATAAAGGGATTATCTATCATTTTAAACAACAAAAATTCTGGTGTTGACTGTCCCTTTAACTATCCTGCAGCCCACTGAGAGTGTAACTTCTTCTGCTGGCTGCGTTTACTTAGGCTTGTCAATAGAATATACTCCAGTATCAAAACTTTTAGTATAGGTGGCTATACCACAGGCTAAATCAGCTATTTCAAATTCTGAAATAGGACCTACTTGAAAACAATTTAATAACCCCTAGTAGGTAAAATGGATCATTGGGAATAATTTAAAGGGGAGAAAATTTGTGGGTGAACTGTCCCTTTAATGAGGAGGAACCTGAGGCCAAAAAGGATTGGCCCTCCCAAATCAAAAACAACATCTCAAATAAATATTAGACTTATGAAAAATATTTAAAACAATAGAAATAGAAATGCAAGCAGAGGTGTCAATCATCCCGATCATATTTGATTGGGATGATTGCTGTCCGCCGCCTCAGATGTGGCGGACGAGTTAAGGAGCAGCGGTCTTAAGACCGCTGCTTCTTAACTTCAGTTTCAGGGGAACCTGAAACTACAGGGGTAGATTGCAGCATCCACTACTTGATAAATCTACCCCTTAGCCTCTATCTGATATGTTAACAGTTAGGCAATGCCGTAGGTAGCACACATAAGCTGTCCGTGTCTGCCTTTTGGATTGTAGTGTACATAATGTGTACATAATACAATAGTTTTGTTGTTATCTTGAATGCTTAGTATGAAATATACTAGGGATGATAGTTGCATATTTCTGTAATCCTAATTTGCAGTTTGTGATGAATTACTTAAGACATAGGGGCCGAATTATCGATTCCGCTGTAGCGGATCATGACCACGGCACATCGTTAAATGCCAACAGCATACGCTGTCGTTATTTATCATTGCTTGTGCAATGCCACCCCCTGCACATTTGCGGCCGCTAGCAGGGGGTGTCAATCAACCCGATCGTATGCAATTGGGCGGATTGCTATCCACCACCTCAGAGGTGGCGGACGAGTTTAGAAGCAGCGGTCTTAAGACCACTGCTTCTTAACTTCTGTTTCCAGCAAGCTTGAAGGCTCGCACGGAAACAGATGCATGAAGATGCATACAGGGCATGATAAATCGGCCCCATACACTGTAGTTGTTGTCAGTTACTATAGTAGACTGACAGCAGGGGGAGTGTAAGAGAACGTTCCAACAGCTGGATTATTGTAAGCACAGCTGAACACGGAACAGGTATGACGTCACTTCCAATATTGCGATGTTGTGTACGGCAGGTTTTCAGCGTCTTAATATGTGAGTTTATTTTGCGCTTATGTTTATTTTCTTTTATATTATAGATATTGTACCCTTGATACATTTCTGACTGTAAGACAGAAACTGTGGGATTACAGGTATAAACTGGATTGTACCAGTAATAAATTGTTTTTGTTTTGAAACTGAATGTGTGAGTAAAGTTATTGGTGACGTGTATATATATATATATATATATATATATATATATATTTATAGAGAGAGAGAGAGAGAGAGAGAAAGAGAGAGAGAGAGAGTAGATGTGGCACAAAGCACTCACTGGTCTAAATATATTCAAACTTGAGTTTTATTTGCAGTGACGTTTCGGGGTTTTAACCCCTTCATCAGACCAACCTGCCTCTTAGCACCCTGGCATTTGAATATAGTTAGTGTGAGTGCACTTAACCTACCTCTTATATATATATATATATATATATATATACATATATAGGTAGATAGATAGATAGATAGAGATACCCTTTTGAGGCCTTCCAGTCAAACACCTTAACATATAACATATCTATTTGAAACAAAGTGAATGTGTTTTTTTCTTTTTAATCATCTTTATTTATGTAAAAAGAAGTAACTACAAAGTCAGGAGACGCAGCTCCAACAAAATATGAACCAAAGCTAATTCCGTGTATCTCTTAAATGTTACTGCCGCTGATATACATATAAACGTGTCACACAGAATACATTTTGAGTATTAAGAATATGTCATCCTCATAAATTGTGACGCATGGAAAGCAGCAGTATAGTAGCAATAACAGTAGTCATAAAAGCAAAATTAAAAATAAGTAAATGACTGAATAAATTACTGGAAGTCTCCGTTTCTATAAGGTATTTAGTAGATCTCGGTTTTGGGCAAGTTATGTCAAAGAAAAGGGGATATACAAGTATGTGTTGCGGTAAGTCTATTAATGTATGTGTGTTGTAACTCCTTAAGTCTGAGTCAAACGTACTTCTATGTTTTAGGGGAGGTATATTTCTCCCAAGTAATTGACATTTCAGCGTAAATATCCATCTTGTCTATTTTTAGATAATGGTACTCCTCTAGATCCAAGCACTCAGAGACTCTTCATATTCACATTAATAATTCTCTACTTTTCCAATTGTTTGCGATTAAAAATGTAACGCTATTGATCATTAAATAAAACAGTTTGAGATGTGGTTTATACTTGATCTTTGGTGGTTTGTGTAGGAACCAGATTAAAGGGTCTAATGGGAATTGTATCTCAAGGATATTTTCTATTTATGTTATAACATCTCTCCAAAAGTTCTGAATAGAGGAGCACCACCACCAAATGTGGGCCATGTCACTCCCCACATGACCACAATGCCAATAAGTGTTGGTGGAGTTAGGGAATATTCGGTGCAGTCTACGAGGAGTAAAATACCACTGTAAGAATTTACACTTAAACAAAAAGGATCTTATGTTAAAAACCACTCACGTCTAAAAATTAATATATACATATATCAATAATCAGCCTTGTGCAAATGAAGTCTATATACAATCTTCTGTATATCTGTGTGACCCTTCAAGAACAAATAACAATACTTCCTTCAAAATAAACAATCACACATTTATTAAAGAAAGATAAATAACAAGATTACTTGTTATTGTTTACAAAGTTAAAACACAGAAAACAATTTAACAGAGAAATAGTAAATAAAATGATATTACCCTGTTTGCTTCTGTGGGAGGTCTTTAGGTCATGGAGTGTAACTTTATGTTTTCCCTTCAGATAGGCGCTCTGACTACTGTTATGTCTTATGCCTCTTAAATACCCTTTAAGATCGTTGACAATACACTTTTGGCCATGTTCCAAATAAGGTGATCTGAACTATTGTAAGCTTTTGCAACTCTCATCAATCCTTTCTATCCATATATGATCTCAGCCCTTAGCATGCGTAACTGACCATCTCAGCATTACATCATGCCTAATGTTAAAATAGAAGGACACTCTAACCTCTCTTTAACAATAAGGACACAATTTTTATACTCATTAAAATCTTACAGTCCACCCCTTTGCTAGGCCTTATAGTGTAACGGCAAGGTTTAGCACATTAATTTATAAACTATTCTCTTTATACAAGAATTAACATAAATAAATCAATTATACATTTAACAACAATTAACATCTTAAAAGTAAAATCGTACAATCGGATGCTGTAAAGTTCTTTTGTTCCCAAAATAATGGCATTGTCCTTGACTGTCATATTTTGCAAAAAAATCAAACTTAAAAATATATGTGTCTTTGCCACATTTAACCCATTCTGTATAACATTGTAACATTAGACTGGATCCTTTGTCCAATGCCATGTTAATACATGCAGGATAATAATGTTTATTTTGATGTTGTTGATCATCTTCCAAAATATAGTTCAGTTACATACATTGACCTTGATACCACAATCATGATCTCCATCTTTAAGTTGTCTTAGTCAAACCCCAAAAAAAAACATGCGTTTCTCTGAAAATGCAAAAATAATTGCATCCAGCTCATGATAAAAAGAACTATCACAGTAAACATCTGTACTTTGCACCAAAACATTTAAATGTGGATTGAGAGGAAAAGAACACATAAGGAAGTGAATTTTTTATGAGGTTCACCTTCATATAGCAAACATGCTGGCAACAAAGCTGTTTCCTTTAATATAATGTCTATATTTCTTTGCATCACTATTAGCACCCACTTTGATAATTTTGCAGACAAATTCATACTGTTTCCTAGTTTCACAAGTTCAAAGGAGAATGTAAACTGTGTAACAACTGCTTTTGAAATCATGTTGTGTCAAATGTTCTAATGTCCAGAATACTGAAAACAAATGCTTCTCACACATGGAATACTTTTCTTCAGATTTTTTCAAAGGTCGTGATGCATACGTCACTGGTCTCAGTTTTCCAAACTTCTCTTGACACAACACTGCAGATAAAGGCCCCTAGTTATCAAGCCGTCAACCTCAAATATGCTGGAATTCCACAGCGTATTTGTGGCGAGGCTGATTCGCCTTAGTTATCAAGCCCTAGACACCGGCAAAAGTAGAATATAGTGACGTAAGCTTCGATCCGCCTGACTCAGTCCAACACAGATCGATTCTTACGTCACTCCAGATGTTCCGAACACAAATTCATCACAATCTGACTACTTTTGCTAGTTATCAAAAAACTAGCAGGTACGCTCGGAACTTTTCCGGCCCAGCGTACCTGGTTTTCAATCCGCCGCCCTGGAGGCGGCAGATCCCATAGGAATCAATGGGAGTCTGACCATAGCGAAAGTTCATGTTCGCTGCTGCCAGACATCCCATTGATTCCTATGGGAGATGTCTACAATTAACACCCTAACATGTAACCCGAGTCTAAACACCCCTAATCTGTCCCCCCTACACCGCCGCAACTAAATAAATGTATTAACCCCTATCCTGCCCCCCCTACACTGCCTCCACTATAATAAATTTATTAACCCCTATCCTGCCCCCCTACACCGTCGCCACCTATAATAAAGTTTTTAACCCCTATCCTGCCCCCCTACACCGTCACCACCTATAATAAATTTATTAACCCCTATCCTGCCCCCCCTACACCGCCGCCACTGTAATAAAATTATTAACCCCTAAACCTAAGTCTAACACTAACCCTAACACCCCCTAACTTAAAAATTAATTAAATACATCTAAATAATATTTCTCTTATTAACTAAATTAATCCTATTTAAAACTAAATACTTACCTTTAAAATAAACCCTAATATAGATACAATATAAATAATAATTATATTGTAGCTATCTTAGGATTTATTTTTATTTTACAGGCAACTTTCAATTTATTTTAACTAGGTACAATAGCTATTAAATAGTTATTAACTATTTAATAGCTACCTAGTTAAAATAAAGAGAAATTTACCTGTAAAATAAAAACTAACCTAAGTTACAATTACACCTAACACTACACTATACTTTAATAAATTATTCCTATTTAAAACTAAATACTTACCTGTAAAATAAACCCTAAGATAGCTACAATGTAATTAATTATTACATTGTAGCTATTTTAGGATTTATATTTATTTCACAGGTAACTTTGTATTTATTTTAGCTAGTTAGAATAGTTATTAAATAGTTATTAACTATTTAATAACTACCTAGCTAAAAGAAATACAAAATTACCTGTAAAATAAATCCTAACCTAAGTTACAATTAAACCTAACACTACACTATCATTAAATAAGTTAAATAAATTAGCTACAAATAACTACAATTAAATTCAATTAAATAAACTAACTAAAGTACAAAAAATAAAAAAAGCTAAGTTACAAAAAATAAAAAAAATAATTTACAAACATTTCAAAAATATTACAACAATTTTAAGCTACTTACACCTAATCTAAGCCCCCTAATAAAATAACAAAGCCCCCAAAATAAAAAAATTCCCTACCCTATTCTACATTAAAAAGTTACCAGCTCTATTACCTTACCAGCCCTTGAAAGGGCCTTTTGCGGGGCATGCCCCAAATAATTCTGCTCTTTTGCCTGTAAAAAAAAATACAACCCCCCCAACATTAAAACCCACCACCCACATACCCCTAATGTAACCCAAACCGGCCTTAAATAAACCTAACACTACCCCCCTGAAGATCATCCTACCTTCAGCCGTCTTCAGCCAGCCGACCACCGATGGAACCGAAGAGGAGATCCGGAGTGGCAGAAGTCATCATCCAAGGGGCACTGAAGAAGTCTTCCATCCGATTGAAGTCTTCATCCAAGCGGCGCTGAAGAGGTCTTCCATCCGATTGAAGTCTTCATCCAAGCGGCGTCTTCAATCTTCATCCATCCGGAGCGGAGCCATCTCCAGATGAGCCGACACGGAGCCATCCTCTTCTTCCTGATGACTAACGACGAATGAAGGTTCCTTTAAGTGACGTCATCCAAGATGGCGTCCCTTCAATTCCAATTGTCTGATAGGATTCTATCAGCCAATCGGAATTAAGGTAGGAAAAATCTGATTGGCTGATTGAATCAGCCAATCAGATTGAAGTTCAATCCGATTGGCTGATCCAATCAGCCAATCAGATTGCGCTTGCATTCTATTGGCTGATCGGAACAGCCAATAGAATGCGAGCTCAATCTGATTGGCTGATTGGATCAGCCAATCGGATTGAACCTCAATCTGATTGGCTGATTCAATCAGCCAATCAGATTTTTCCTACCTTAATTCCGATTGGCTGATAGAATCCTATCAGCCAATCGGAATTGAAGGGACGCCATCTTGGACGATGTCCCTTAAAGGAACCTTCATTCGTCGTTAGTCGTCGGGAAGAAGAGGATGGCTCCGCGTCGGCTCGTCTGAAGATGGCTCTGCTCCGGATAGATGAAGATTGAAGACGCCGCTTGGATGAAGACTTCAATCGGATGGAAGACCTCTTCAGCACCGCTTGGATGAAGACTTCAATCGGATGGAAGACTTCTTCAGCGCCCCTTGGATGAACAGTGTAGTTAATGTGGGTGCTTAGTGACAGCTTGTCAATAAAGCTTTCAAAAAGCCGAAGAGCAGCGAGATCGGATGAGTGATAACTATCACAGTCCGCTGCTCATCGCCCCATACTTGGTGCACGGCTTTTTGACAGATTTATTGATAACTTTGGCGAAATTTGTCAGGTCCGCGGCAGCGATGGTAGGCGAGCTTAGGCGGGCGTATTGGGGCCGCGAAGGCAGGTAAAGTAAACACGTTGATAACTAGAGGCCCTAGTCTTTTCTGTAGCAGCAACTTCTAAGTGAAATATTTTTCTTGGGTCTGGTTGAAGCAACACTTTAGCATTAATTACAGCCTTTATATGTTCTCAAAAGCTTTTGTATGACACTCTATCCATTGTGCTTTTATATTATCCACTGGAACTTCTTTCTTTAGTCAGTCATTAAATGATTTAGCCAAATCTGTAAACTGTGGAATAAAGTCTGTTTGGTATTTTAGCAATCCCAAAAATGATCTTAAAGCAGTCTTTGATACAGGTACGTTCAGTATTCTTATAACATCTACCTTTTGCTGATCTGGAGTCTTTCTTTCAGGTGATATTGTCACTCCTGTAAAGTTCACTGTTGTTTGTAAAAATTGGCATTTCTTTGGGTTCACTTTTAGTCCAGCATTTGCCAATAAGTTCAATAGTTCTGTTAGAAGATGTTCTTTTTCTATTTCTGTAGTAAATAACAAATCATCAACATATTGCAGATGTGCTAAAAGTCTTGAAAATCTTGATAGAATAGCAGCCATCCTTTCATGGAAAATTGTTGCTGAATTGTTCAGGAACGTAGGATGACAGATAAACATAACTTGATCTTCTTTCCGCTTGAAGACAAACTTGTACTGTGACTTTGGGTGCAGAGGTTCAAACCAATAACTGTTTGCTATATCAAGGCTTGAATAAAACTTTGCATTGGGAGGGATAAATCAAAGAACAGTAGGAACCTCTCTGACAATTGGTGCATAGGCAGGTGTCATTGGATGTAATTTACCTTAATCAATTGTTAAACGTCAATTTCCATCAGGTTTCTGTACAAGCTAAATAATAAAATTAGTAACAAATTTACATTTTCTAAATACACTTTATTCAAGTAAATAATATATTGTTTGCTGTACATATGGCTCACTTTCCTTAGTAATATAATAATAATAATAATAATAATAATAATAATAATAATAATAAAAATAATAATAATATGGATATTGCTTTTGAGCTATATATACATTTCTTGTGATAAACTCTTCCCCTTGCAATTTTCCACAGTCATGTTTATGTTTAGCAAATGCATGTGCAAACTGCTGCAAAATAACCTTAGCATTTTTATGTACAAGTAAACTTAACTTGGCAGGTTTCTTTACACTATAAACACAATGCGAAACAGATATAACACAATGTTTATCATCTGTAATAAACTATATTTTCCATTAGCATAATCAAGTAAAACATTATATTTTGTGAGATATTTAGAACCCAAATTTGACATTTCATCAGGCAAATTCAGTAAATATTCTTTTAATTCAAAATACCATTATCAATTAAAATCATACTCTTTTTAGCTTTATAACATCAGTATATGAACCTTGTAAAACCTATAAAACTATTTGTTTTCCCCTTATGAACAATGGATTAGATTGAGGTTTTGTGAGGTATAAATAATGAATACAGACACACCAGTATTTATTAAAAAACGTTCTATCGTGAGCCCCCATTTATGACTCCTTTAAAAACTGGCTAACTATATACTTTACATCTGAACCTCACTCCAGACAAAATTGGAGGCAATTATCTCTTTTTACCCATTTTCAGAACTGGTAATTTTATTTGTAATTTGAATCAATTTAACTCTTTCCAGTTAATTTTTTAGATTTTCCAAAAAATTGTTCAACAACAGTATTTTGTCTTTGTGTACAAATTGGGCATTAATAAATCTCCATTTTTTACAAAAATAATACTTAATCAATTTTACAAATCTTTTCTTGTTAGACATGGTATTAGTACATTGCCTGTTATCTGGGAATGGCTCTTCAACTGCAGACATTCTCTGTTTTACTCCCCTGTTAGTTTCATTACACAACAACTCTGCTCTTTATAGACACTCAGTTATTTTGTTAAAAGCTTTACTTGAAAACACAGTCAAACCAATCAATTTTCTAATTTCTGTATTAATGCAGTTTATTATCTCATGCCTATATATTTTATTCTTATGATTCACTTCAGTATTTTCAGGCAAAGTTAATTTATACATTTCAAATAGTTTATCAGCAAGCCCTTGCACTGATTCAAACTTTTCCTGCATGGAATTCCCATATGATGACTGAGCATCCATTTCATCAATACCCAATGTTTTTAGTAATTCATGCACAAATTGTTTAACTTTTGGGCTAAGAATTACATCTGAAGGCATGCTTGTTTTTAATCCATCATCCATGTGTACTACAATTATGTCAACTAATTTACTTAACATAGCAATTTCCATGCTAGCCAAAAGCTTAGTTAAATTTAGTATGAAATCAACACTCCTACTTTATCAAATGCTTCTTCTAAAACCAAAAAGCAATCTTTACAATTTCCACATTCATGTCAAATATATTTTCAACACACTGGTATTCTACATGGTATTCTACATGTGGCTATTCGTGCAATAACCTCTCCCAGTGTTATTTGCAATTTATTAATATTTTCACACAAAATTATCCTCAGAGACACACATTTGTCCTGACTTTAAACTCTGATTGCACGACAAGCAGTCAGTTTATTTTTGTAAAGACACATTCACCACATTTTCTCAACAAAGCATCTCTCGTTTCATTGACTTTACAGAAGCATCTGTTGCACTTGCTAGACTAAAAAATAATTCAACAGTTCTAATTGCCTATGTTCTGTAATTCTCCAATTACCTGAGTAATATATTTCTATGTTAAATGCACTAAACATTAATGCTTTTTTTTTTTTTAAATTCTTTTTATTGAAGAAACACAGGTACATATAATTAAGTGAACACCCTGATAAGTAGGGTTAAAGCGATATTACAATTCATATTATAGAGTGATTACAAAGTATGATGCATTTCAGATCCACTAGTTTGAACATCAAGGGTTATAGCAACATTGTTTGAATATTATCTCATAATGCACCTGCACCTCTCAGTTTTTTAATATTAATACATTAACACAAACCAAAACTTACCAAACAACATACAAATAATAAAATAAAGTAAAATAGAATAAAACATCCCTATCCTCACAGCCTTTCCAACCAGTATTGCAGTATTTTATTTTATTTGACAGAATTAATCAGTCTCGGTGACATATTTGGTAATAGTGGGCAGACTAAGCTAAGTGTGTTGTAGTATGGTTAGTAATGATATTGGAGGGATTCAGAACTACTCTAGGCCCAGTGGTTAAGCAGATGATGCCATAGTTGGAATACATATACGTTTCACTATGCAAGGTCAATATATGAAGTCAAATTTAACAGTGGTGAGTCAAGAACAAGCATATTGTCAATAGCAAGAATAGATCCAGAGATTTCAAGCAAGACATAGATCCTACACTGACTGTTTATATGACGGCTGATTTAAACTATTACAGGGGCTATACAAGAACTCCGCTGAAACAGCTTCATCACAAAGCAACATCACCCCATACCACCGTACAGTGTATTCCCACTACAGAGAGAGTAGTTAGTTTGATTTGACAGAGTATGAAAGGGAGTCTCACCTTAATGAAAGAACATGTAGTTGCTCATGTGGGTTTTTTATGAGAATATATACAAATTATGTGTGGCAATGTTACAATAAACTGTCAGAGCAAGTATTGCAGACCGTAAGCTGCAAGGACATTGCGAGCATTAAGTAAGATTAGCACATATAATAGACCCTCTCTGTCTGGCCCAACGATATTGTAAACTAGGGCTGTATCAAGCGTCACTATGTTTAAAAAAAACAAAAAACCTTTTGCAAGTTATGTAAAACAAACTTCCAAGGATTTAATAGACAGAATTATACTTTGTGAGGTACTATGCCAAGCAGACTAAAACTGTGTTGCCCCACATCACTTTGCTTTATGGAAAGAAAAGAGGAGAAAAAAAAATAAAATAAAATAAAATAAAGAAAGGCAAAATAAAACAACATAACAGGCCAACAAGGCCACAACTACAACGGGAGGCAAGAAACAGTAACAGCACACTGTAGTGAGTTGGTAGGTTGGCTCCCGATCAATTGCTACAACCTAAATTCAGTATTGTAAGAGATCTTGCAAAGTTTTCCGCAGTGTGCATTATAGAAATAGCTCAGGCTGCAGTTATTGTTCAAAGTACAGAGTAGCCGATCCAATTAGTAAAGGTATTTTCTCAGCAGCCGTAGGAAACGGCTAGATTGGGAACCACCCGGCGTTAGCCCACTTCTTCTGATTAACTCCACTATGATTTGGGTTTAGCTGATAATTCAGCAGTCATTTATGTGAGAAGGGAAAGGCTGCATCATTCTCTTGCAGGCCCCTATCACTCCGTCGGAGCGGTTCACATACAGCCCTCCCGTATTAGCCGATGCCGTCTCTGTTCCGGACCCACGATCCATGATCCAGTAACAGTCCAGCCTGATGTAAAGGGCAATATGTAAAGTGCCACTCTCCTGAGAGACAGATCCGTGGGCTTTGAGGAATGTACGCACATGTGTTACCCTCATATGAATCGTGTGCAGGCAGACCTGTCTGAGCTGAACTGATATCAGGCTGTTCCGGCCACCTCCCCACGGCACTGTAAAGCGGCTTGTCATGGGGGCTGTCATCCAGCTGAGCGGGTGTGTTGCAGAGGCAGGCCTGAGCCATGTCCTGGTCTGGGATAATCTGGTCGCACTCCGGTCCCGCAGTCTCCCCAGGAGGGCAATAGCATGAGGCACACATAGGTTGGGGAGTCTCCCCAGCAGATACAATGGCGACAGTTGGCAATGCGGGAGGTTTCTGTGCAGACTGGATCGCCCCGCAGAGCGCAAGGTAGGACCTCATAAGGTTATCCAGATGCGGTGAGAATATGGCGGTTATTTCTTTAAGTAAGGTATCCATCTTAGACCGGTTATTATCCTCTGGATCCATTTCTCTGTGGCAATAGGCCTGCAATTCTATACACAAAGTTCCTCTCCTCTCCTACAATGTTTGTTCCATGGAGTGCTAAGCCAAGATGGCGTTCCACGTGGGATCCCAATTTGTGGGTACTGCGACCGGGGGCTAGGGCAGATGGTGCGCCCTTCACAATCAAAGAGTCGGCTGGCGATGACCAGAACAGGGTACCCCAGCAAGACAGGAAATGTGGGTAACTAGATGGTTGCTTTATAGCAGATAAAAAGTCACTTTTTAGGGTTATTTGTGCAGAGCTCTTGTCTCTTGCTTCCATCCAGTAACACCGCCCACCGGAAGTGACATTAATGCTTTTTTATTTATTTATTTTTCCTTCAAATCTAGAAACTACCTTATTTTCAATAGATTTATTAACATAATCTTGTACACTAAACTTATGGATTACAACACCCTCTATGCAATTTAAAATTTCAGTTTATTTTTTAACTGAAACGATCTTTCCTAAAAACAGCTCCATAACCTTTTAACCTTGTGAATGTTATAAACAACTACTCATCTAAAGAATGCTAGCTAATTCTTCAGCATAAGTAATCTATCTCTCTTTAACCAAAACTATAAATAAAGCTATCTGTTGTGAACACGAATTCAAACATTCTCCTACCTGGCTCGCCAAAATATGTAAGAATTTACACTTAAACAAAAAGGATCTTATGTTAAAAACCATTCATGTCTAAAAATTAATATATACATACATCAATAGTCAGCCTTGTGCAAACTAAGTCTATATACAATCTTCTGTATATCTGTGTGACCCTTCAAGAACAAATAACAATACTTCCTTCAAAATAAACAATCACACATTTATTAAAGAAAGATAGATAACAAGATTACTTGTTATTGTTTACAAAGTTAAAACACAGAAAACAATTTAACAGAGAAATAGTAAATAAAATGATATTACCCCGTTTGCTTCTGTGGGAGACCTTTAGGTCATGGAGTGTAACTTGATGTTTTCCCTTCAGAGAGGCGCTCTGACTACTGTTATCTCTTATGCCTCTTAAATACCCTTTAAGATTGCTGACAATATACTTTTGGCCATCTTCCAAATAAGGTGATCTGAACTATTGTAAGCTTTTGCAACTCTCATCAATCCTTTCTATCCATATGTGATTTCAGCCCTTAGCATGTGTAGCTGACCACCTCAGCATTACATCATGCCTAATGTTAAAATAGTCAGAAGGACACACTAACCTCTCTTTAACAATAAGAACACAATTTTTATACTCATTAAAATCTTACACCACCTGTGTAGGATTTTTATATTGAGTTCTACCATTGATGAGGAAGATGAGTATTTTAGAGTAGAGTGTATGATTTGTGAGCTTGTTTGTTTTAAGATTATCCATCCTAGGTCTTTTTACCATCTCTCTATGTAAGGTTGGGTATGTCCTGGTTGTGATTGAGTTAGTAGTTTATGTATGATCGAGATAGTGTGTCTTGGTGTGGGAGGTCTGGTAAATAAGTTTTCAAAGTTATTAAGCAGTCTGGTCATGTTTCTAGCTTGTGGATGTGTAGTGATGAAACTATGTACCCTATGATATGTAAACCATTGTTAAAGTGAATGTGTTGTTTAATATAAATACTTCAAATACCTTTGTATTTCACTTAGAATTTTTTTCTTTTTTAAAATATAATATTTATAGTCCAAAAGTCAAAGTGATGAAAAAGCTCATTATTACAAAGCGTGAAATAAATGTGATAACAAAAATCATAAAAGGAAAACCAAATAAAGTTCTGAATCAAGGATATGTCTGTGTCCTCTGGATGAGTTTTTCAGCTTGTTAGCATTCCTCAGTGAGATCCCATAAAAAAGGAAACAGAAAATTGCAACATAGTGTGAATCTGTAATGGCACTTTGAGGAAGTAGTTGTTTTGTAACAAATGACTACTCACATTTGTTGGAGCTTTCCACTAAGCTCAAGGATATGCGCACTCCCACTTTATACTGATGGGAAAACAGTACACTAGGCAAAACTTGGATACAAATTTATTTTAAAATATATAAAAGCGACTTCCGGTGGGAGGGCCAAGGGGGAAGCAGCAGGCAAGGGGAGCTCCGCATCCAGCATCACAAAAACTAACTTTAAAACCTAATTTGGGCTGCCTCTTGCTCTGCTATAACATCCCCAGTGGTCGCTAACAATCCCTAGGCAGAAGCTTGCTGCCCGGATCGGAGGAGAAGCGGGTGAGTCCCCCCTCCGTATCTAGCTCTGGAGCCGCGCACCGCTCCGCCACCGAAGTCACAGCCTCACAAGAAGCGCTGAAGGAGCGCAACAAAAATCCACTCCACCGGAGACAACAAGAGACTTGCTCGCCAATCCGGAACGGTGGTACGGCTCAGGGGGAGACTGACTCCATTGAGGAGACACTTGCTAAGAAAACAAGAAAGGCCCTGCCACAGCCCCACGTGGACTACAGTCTTCTTCAATCCTTACACCGCTCTGGGAACACTCACCCACTTTGTCGACTGTCTAACGCGGAGGTGAACCTGCTGATAAGGTAACGGCCGGTACGGCCAGGCTGAACCCACTGGGGCACAAACTACGGAGGGAGCTCCGACTGGCGCGAAAACAGGCGCCATCTTGCAGGAGAGGTCCTACATGCTGGCGGGAGCTGGAGCCCATACTGGGTAAAGTACGACTTTGCACGCACACACCACAGTCAACACCTTTGCTCCTGGGGACTTTTGCACACCGTTACCTTGTATAGGGGACTGGGGAAAACGGCCTTATAGCCACAAACACTGGGCCTAACATCGCATGAGAGAGGCCGGAACCAAGATAACTGCTACCTGCTACCAGTGTATACATAACTTTCCCCAAAGGCAGCCACTAAGATCAGATAGCTGGGACTTTGCAAGGCTCTGCATAAAGATAAGAGAAAAGAAAAGAAAGGGAAAGGGGGAAAAAAAGGCCTGGGATCAAGTTTTCATCTAACTCTGGGGTATATCACTCAGTTCATTCGATCACCCACCTACACCCCTGGCAGTGACACTGTGTAATTTCCACTACAGGACGCGCTTATAGCACCTTTGATAGCAGATGTTAACCCTGCCATCACATGAATGGGTCCTAGAGCTGGCGATACTGGAAACTCAGCATACCTCAAGGGGCATTACTAGAGTTGGGAACCTTGACCCCTGCAAGATCTTCACATAAGTCAGAACTACCAAGCTGTAGCAAACAGTAAGACTGTGTTATCATATCCAACCAAATACAGAACTCTCACACTCCTGAAAGAGCATATGAAGGACGCTGTGCTGACAGTCTTGTGTTGCCCCCCTTTTACTCTGCTGGGGGCTGAGTGGTATAATCTGTGGAACTTTTACTGTATTGTTTATCTGTATTAACTCATGCTTTTCTCCCACTAACACTTGGTTTCCCTCAGTGATAGGATATTGCTAGTACTGGTTAAGTCATTCATATACACTGTATCATATTTTGGTTGAAAAGGATCTTTCTAGTCTACTGTTAGAATAACATCCACATATGCTAGCCATTTTCTCACTTGTAAAGGTATATGGAGAAATATTTAACGAATACCCCCATGGCAAGTCGCAGCAAAACTAGCTCTGGCAGAAATAAATCTGGAGCTGACTCCTCAAACGCGGGAGCTAGCACTGACAGCTGCCTAGATAGTGTTTCACTTGACACACACCCCATTGTTAAACAGATATCTTTACTATTTATGCCTAAAATTGATAATTTGCAGAGGGGGGTTGATACCCTCACAGATGATGTTAAACAGTTCTCCACACGTGTAGCAGAAGCTGAGAATAGAATCTCTGATTTGGAAGATTCTAATGTATCTAACTCAAATAAAATTGAAGCCTTAGAGAGACAAGCCGTGACATTGCAATTAAAATTAGATGACCTAGAAAATAGGTCGAGACGCAATAATGTGCGCCTCTTGGGTCTCCCCGAATCAGTAAAACCAGCAGATATCATCCACTTTGTTGAAAATACACTCCCCACATTACTGAAGATACCTACACAAGACCTGGAGGGTGGGGTGGAACGTGCTCATAGGGTAGGCCCAGAAAGGGCTGGCTTAGATAACTTACCCCAACCCTGGCCAATTATGATCAAGTTTCTACATTTCCAGACCAAAACAGCATTACTAAGAGCTTACAGAAAAATGGACAATGTGATGTATGAAAATGCACGCTTGCTCCTGTTTCAAGATTTCTCGGTGGATCTTATGAAACGCCGGAGGGAATTTTCACCAATCTGCTCACAACTTCATAGGGAGGGTAGACAAGCCTTCTTGCTATACCCAGCTAGGCTTAAAATTATGACCCCCAGAGGCCCAAAATTCTTTGACAATCCAACTGCGGCTCAAAATTTCCTAGAAGGTGGGGGGGGCCCCCCCACGCAGCCCACGCCAGAATCATCCAAGAGGGGAGGAGGGTTGAAACTGTAGTGAATAGGAACTCACCCTAGGTTTTAAATCAAGTAGTCTGTTCTGATGGCCACTGAAATAACTGACAATGGGTCCGCAGCTACACGCGGACTTAGAACTTTGAAGTTCAGTTTAAGTTCAGGTTTGAGTTTTATAATGTTATATGTTACCATAGGTTACTTTCTAGGTTCACGGCACTTAGAACACGCAAGCAAAGGAGAAGGATCAGTTGTGTGGGAAAACGGGAGGGATGTAAACTTTTGTAACCCATCGTTCCTAATTACATCCCAAGCACAGGTTATGTTAGAATATACAATGCTGATGAGAGATTTAATATGCTCGCTTGGTTATTGGAATGTAACAACCCTTCTGTTAAATGTTTCATGGTTTTTGAACACATATGTATATATGCAGTATTCTCAGATCACAACTCATACAGACTTAGTCAGAACGATGGAACCTATTACAACCTGTATGAAAGTTCTTATTATTCTTCCACTACTTTTCCACATACTTGTTGAACAGTTCACGACTCATTTCAGGGTAACAACTCTTTTATGTCTTTTCATTGTAGAGCTACTATTACTTAGAGATACTAGTAGAGGCCTGGCGGTGGTTCATAGTGGTGGAAGACTGAACCGGGAGTCTGATCACTACGGTGAGGAATTTAAACTTTTTTTTTTTTTCTTTTTTCTTTTTCTTCTTCTTTCTTCTTTTTCTTTCTTTTTCTTCTCTTCTCTTCTTCTTTTTCTCTCTCTCCCCTTCCCCCCTTCCATATACCCCCCTTTTTGCCCTCGCACTTGGGACATTATTCACATACTCATATACAGATACCAAAACAAGATACAGGATCCAGTTAAACATTAAAATTTAACGTCTATTCTTGGAATATTGGGGGTATCCACTCCCCAATAAAAAGAAAAACAATACTCACACAACTTAGGAAAAAGAAAGCAGAGATCGCATTTCTTCAAGAGACGCATCTTTTAGATGCTGAACATGAGAAGTTGAGGTCTGACTGGGTAGGGAGGGTTGAATACGCCTCATTTGGCTCTGCCAGTAGGGGGGTTGCAATACTTCTAGGCAAAAGACTTGAACATGAAGTTAAGGAAGTGCTCAAAGACCCAGAAGGCAGATATATCATTGTACAAATATGTGCTGCAGAACAAACATATACGCTTTGCAACATTTACGCCCCGAACATAAAAGATAGGGGGTTCTGGAATAATATTGTAACAATCCTCTCTCCCTACCTGGGTACACATATTATACTAGGGGGTGATTTTAACCTCACCCCTAATCCTCACTGTGACAGGTTAAGAGGGACACATAGCGGGAAGCCTAGAAAGATGGCTAAAATCTCAGAAAAATTTGAAAAGGACACTTTTGCTCTACTGGGGAACTCCCTGGGTGTGGTGGACATATGGAGGCAACTGAACCCTGATGGGAAAGATTATACCTGTGCGTCACGTACCTCACCCTCTATGTCCCGCATAGATATGTTTCTGATCTCAAACTCTCTCATTACACGTATCATAGACACCAAAATAGGGGAAGTGGCGGTTTCAGACCATGCACCCATTGCGCTTTTCATAGATAAGAACCCGTCGGTTTGCAATAGACAAACTCTTAAATTCCCAAAATATTTGCTCTATTCTCAGGAATTTCAGAGCCACCTAACTCACTGTTGGGATGATTACCGGGTAAACAATGCACAGCATATAAACACCCCAGAACTATTCTGGGCAGCCGCTAAAGCTGTCTTGTCGGGCAACATTGTTGCCTACCTGGCACGTAGGAAAAAGCAATTCACCGAGAAACTAGGGAAGCTGAGAGATCGCCTAGCGGAGACTTACCGCACTTACTGTGCGGCTCCCTCTGGTCTCAATTACCGAAATTATATTGACACTAAAAAGGAATATGATGCCTTACTGGCCAATCAGGCCTCACAAGCCCTCCTGCGAACCAGGGGTAAATATTATAGATTCGGGGATAAGTCAGGGAAACTTATGGCGGCGTTAGTGAATATGAGCACATCCTCCAAACACATCACAGCCCTGAAAAGACAGGGAAAACTAGTGAAGGATGCTGATTCAATAGCTGAAGCATTCGCGTCTTATTATACCACTCTTTATGCCAGTGAAGGTGCCTCAGACACCGAACTAAAAGATAAATTCTGGGACAATATCAACTTCCCACAGATCTCAGACTCTCAACTGGAGAAACTAAATGCCCCCATAAGGGAAGAGGAGATCCAGAGAACGATCATGTCCATGGCGCTGGGCAAAGCCTCAGGCCCGGATGGACTGCCGATAGAGTTCTATCGGCTCCTAAAGGACCAGGTCTCCACGACGCTGGCGAGTCTATACACTACCTATTTCGAAGGGGAGACGGCACCGGTGCCAGAATTCTCTGCGGCATATATCACTCTCATACCCAAGCCGGGGAAGGACAGCGTTTTGCCGGAGTCCTACCGGCCTATCTCTTTACTGAACTCCGACTACAAGATACTAACTAAACTTCTGGCTGAAAGACTTAAATTTATACTACCTGATATCATTCACATGGATCAAACAGGATTCATGTACGCAAGATCGTCAGTGGTCAATGTTCGCAGGGTTCTACAGGTTATCCAACACTTTTGGCCCAAAAAGAAGGGCGATGTAGTAAGAGATGACGAGGAGGCCTTCCTGCTGTCACTTGACGCAGAGAAGGCCTTCGATCGAGTGGAGTGGGACCACCTCCTCTACACCATGGCTAAGGCTCGCTTCTCTGGCCCCTTTCTAACTTTTATCAAAAATTTGTACCGTGCCCCCCTAGCTAATATACTAGTTAACAATATATTCTCGGCAAACATTTATCTACATAGAGGCACCTGGCAGGGCTGCCCCTTATCACCCCTCCTCTTTAACATTGCCCTGGAACCGCTGGCTATCAAGTTAAGGCAGGTTTTTCCTGGCATAGACTTGGCAGGGCATCCACAACACCTGGCGCTATATGCGGACGACATGCTCTTGTTTGTACAAAACCCCCGCACTTATATACCGCATATACTAGAAACCCTTACCGACTTTGGCTGATTTTCAGGCTATAAAGTCAATATGCACAAATCCGAGATCCTGTGGCTTCTCAGAAAAACTAACTCAAGTGGGGAATTTCCGTTCTCGGTGGCTAAACATGACATCACATATCTTGGCATCAAGATTTCTGCAAACCCAAACAAGCTATACTCTAATAATTTGACACCCATATGCGCAAAACTACAGGCGCAGATGGACAGCTGGAGATCCCTTCCTTTGTCACTCTCAGGTAGGATCAATCTTCTTAAAATGGTGATACTCCCCCGCCTTCTATATCCGCTTCTTATGCTTCCCCTACTATTAAGTAAGGCTGATGTCAAAATGCTAAACGCGGCGGCGACCCGCTTCATTTGGAAGGGGGGTAAGCCACGGATCTCGAGGGAAAAATTGAGCATGGGTTTTCTTAATGGAGGCCTGGCTTTGCCAGACTTCAGGCTGTACAATTGGGCAGCTCTGATTCGCCTAGTGCTGGACTGGCAAGTGGGAACTCATCATTTTTGTCGGCCCTCTATGGAGCAGGCTACTCTGGGGGATGTCTCCCTGGCATACCTACCACATGTCTCAAACATGAGATCGGTGAGGGCTCTAGGCCTTAATATGTTATTTAGCGAACCACTAAAGGCTTGGCATCAGGCTCATAAGTTCCTGAAGAAATCTTGTCATGCTTCAAGCTACCTGCCTATTATTAAAAACCCAGACTTTCCGGCGGGTTCGGAAACCCAGCCCTTCGTGGTCTGGGAGCAGAAAGGGCTGACATCACTTAAACAATTATTAACCCCGCTAACAAAAGAGGTTAAAACCTTTGGTGCTTTACAGAGAGAGTTCGGGATACCGAGAACACATTTCTTTGCCTTTCTACAGGTACGTCACTATATCAATTCTTTAACTCGGAACACACCTGAATTCTGGGAGGGTTCCCCCTTCCGCATCTCACAAACACTATACACCATGGGTAGGTTTTCCTTATCGGAAATCTATCAAACACTCATACAACATAGAGCACAGAGCACAAGGGATTCAGTGCAAACAGGGTGGTCCCGTGTGGGAATTGAGGGTATTACTTGGGAAGACATAAGAAGAGGTCTCGAACGAACTAAATCAGCCACACTGTCCGCCATGTACAGGGAGTCCCAGATACGTTTCCTCCATAGGGCCTATCTCACACCAAGAACATTAGCCAAATGGGCTCCTATGCGCCCTAACCAATGTGTGAGATGTGCAGCAGAGGCGCCTACTCTCTTACATTATATGTGGGAGTGTCCGTCAGTCAGACAGTACTGGAATAAAATACAATATTGGATCAATAAGTCCTTACAGATACACCTCACGCTTAGCCCAGAAACTATACTATTTTTGCATTGGGAAACACAACACAGGCAACAGGACGCAATATTAAGCCTAGTAATTTTATTAGCTAGAAAATGTATCTTAAAAAAGTGGACAGTAAGGAAGGGCCCCTCCTTTGTGGGCTTTAGGAACCTACTTAGAACACAAATATTCACGGAACAAATGGATGTTAAGATGGATGTTCAGAACAGGCTGGGTTTATTCCTGCGTAAATGGCGCAGACTCATACTTACCTTCGAGTTGGAGATTCAGAGACTTATTCTGATCCCATTTAGGGACTCAGTTCTTTTCATAGAAGCGGAACTGAGAGGGGAGTGGGCACATTTATTTTAAAACGACAATTGTTTTATAGGTGAACTGCCTCCCCCTCCCCTCCTCTCCTTCCCCACCTCCCACAGCCTCCCTCCCTCCCCCCCTTTTTTTTTTTTTTTTTTTTTTCTCCTCCGCCGGGCCTCAAGGACAATAATACTTGTCCTTTTTTTTTCTTTTTTTAAAAAGGTTTATTTATGTTACTAGTTAGAATAGGTTACTTAGGTGTTTAGTTATAGGTGTATTAAAGAAAATGGAAAAAGATTATGTCGGGGAAGTGCAATCACTCAGACCAAGTAAATATCATGTAAGATAGAAATGTAGTGTGGACAAGTGAAGAAAATATTCCACCCCTCATAATGTGACATTGCTTTGTTACATACTGTGTTTAATTTTGGACCTGCATTGTAAATCTTGTCACCAGACATGATAACCGCACAAAATGTAATAACTGGAATGTGTGTATTGCTTTACCGGACAACAATAAAAAGATATTTGAAAAAAAAAAAAAATATATAAAAGCGTCACATAAGCCTTGATAACACCACAATGTAAGGGTACAAAAGCAGATATGCTGTAACAAATGCTTCAAATCGCCATTCCTTGACAAAGCATACCAGCGAAACGTACGTCGGAACTGAACTGTTCTATATTGAGTTTTATCGCGTCTCTACACTAGCCAGGACACCTGGGGGCTTAGCGCTATTGTCTTGCTACTAAAAAGGTTTTGGTTTCGGCGGTCACACTCCTGCTGATCCATTTACCTCTTTGCAAGTTTGGCGATTTGAAGCATTTGTTACAGCATATCTGCTTTTGTACCCTTACATTGTGGTGTTATCAAGGCTTATGTGACGCTTTTATATATTTTAAAATAAATTTGTATCCAAGTTTTGCCTAGTGTACTGTTTTCCCATCAGTATAAAGTGGGAGTGCGCATATCCTTGAGCTTAGTGGAAAGCTCCAACAAATGTGAGTAGTCATTTGTTACAAAACAACTACTTCCTCAAAGTGCCATTACAGATTCACACTATGTTGCAATTTTCTGTTTCCTTTTTTATGGGATCTCACTGAGGAATGCTAACAAGCTGAAAAACTCATCCAGAGGACACAGACATATCCTTGATTCAGAACTTTATTTGGTTTTCCTTTTATGATTTTTGTTATAACATTTATTTCACATTTTTTTCTTTGTGATATTCGGTATATTTATTGTAATCATTATTACAAAGCATAATATTCAGTGTTGATTATATTAATAACCAACATGTATAATCTTAATACAACCCCAAAAATGCAAAACAAAAAACAAAAAGAGTAATTTGAAAATTGAATTCACCCGGTACTATATTGAAAACACATTATTAACACATTATTTCATGTTTTAGTTTGTGAATTGAATGTATTTTTGAAAATATACACTCATTTCAAATCTGATGACTGCAACACACTTCAAAGAAGTTATGACAGTCGACTGTTTACTAATGTGTAACATCACCTTTTCTTTTAATAACACTTATTAAAGGGACAGTCAACACCAGAATTTTTGCTGTTTAAAAAGATAGATAGTCCCTTAATTACCAATTTCCCAGTTTTGCATAACCAACATAGTTATAATTATACATGTTTTACCTCTGTAATTACCTTGTATCTAAGCCTCAGCTGACTGCCCCCTTATTTCAGTTCTTTTGACAGACTTGCAGTTTAGCCAATCAGAGCTGTCTCCATGGTAAATTCACATGCATGAAATCAATTTTATCTATATGAAACACGTGAACGAATGCCCTCTAGTGGTGAAAAACGATCAAAATGCATTTAGATTAGAGGCTGCCTTCAAGGTCTAAGAAATTAGCATATGAACCTCCTAGGTTTAGCTTTCAACTAAGAATACCAAGAGATCAAAACAAAATTGGTGATAAAAGTAAATTATAAAGTTGTTTAAAATTGCATGCCCGATTTGAATCATGAAAGTTTTTTTTGGACTTGACTGTCCCTTTAAGCATTTGGGTACTTAAGACAATAGTTAGTTCTGTTTAGCAAGCAGAATTGTCCCCCATTCATCCTCTATTCATGTCTTCAGCTGCGCAACTGTGCGGGGCCTTAGTTGCCTTATTTTGCACTTTATAATGCGCCACACATTCTCAATTGGAGACAGGTCAGGACTGCAGGCAGGCCATGCTAGCACCCGCACTTTCTGTTTACGCAACCATGCACTTGTAATCTGGGCAGAATGTGGTTTGGTGTTGTCCTGCTTGAAAATGCAGGGAAGTCAATAGGAAAGACGACGTCTGGATTGTAGCATATGTTGTTGCAAAATGTATACACATCTTTCTGCATTAATGGTGCCCTCACAGATGTGCAAGTTACCCATGCCATGGGCACTGACACACCCCCATACCATGACAGACTCTAGCTTTTGGACCTGATGCTGATAGCAGCTTGGATAGTCCTTTTCCCCTTTGGCATGGAGAACACAATGGCTGTTTTTTCCAAAAACTATTTGAAAAGTTTACTTGTCGGACCACAAAATACGATTCCACTGTGCTACTGTCTATCTCAGATGAGACCGAGTCCAGAGAAGTCGACTGTGCTTCTGGGCAGTGGTAATGTATGGCTTCTGCTTTGCATAAAAAAAGTCTTTGCTAGCATCTGTGGATGCAGCAGCTAATGGTGTTGACTGACTAAGGTTTATCAAAGTATTCCCGAGCCCATGTCAGGATATCAATTACAGACTCATAACGGTTTTTTAGACAGTGACTTCTGAGTGATCGGAGATCATGCACATTCAGAAGTGGTTTTCAGCCTTGCCCGTTACGCACCGAGATTTGACCAGATTCCTTGAATCTTTTAATTATATTGTGCACTGTAGAAGGGGAAATGCCTACCGATCGGTAATGCAACAAATTGAATGTCACCTCTTAGCATAACTACACATTAAGGGATCAGTGTTGCATTATTCGCTGACACATCTGTTGGCAGATTGGTGAGCCTCAACCCATCCTTGCTCTTGAAGTACAAGGCCTTTTTTGGAGGCTTCTTATATACTATGATTACACAATTGCCTTACCTTCAGATTGTGAATTTAATGTATTTTTGAAAATATACACTCATTTCAAAAGTAAAACATCAAATAATGTGTTATTCAGGGCTGGTGCTACAATAGAGGCAGACTAGGCAACCACCTAAGGGTACTCCATCAGGAAGGAAGTGCAAATTTGGGAGGGGGCTACCCTGAAACATAGGTAGGCAAAGAGTACAGGTCAGCCAGAATAGCTGTAAGCATCTTGATAAAATATTTCACTGCACAGTCCCTGCACTCTCTGCAAAACTTTAGCAGTCTTCATAAAAGTTGGTGGAGCCAACTAGCAGCAATGGAACTCGCCTTCATGTGGCTAATGGGCACTCATAGAAGCACTGACAATCCTCCAACTTTTTATATACAGCAAGATATCAGTGTACCTGCAGCTTGAGTTCCTGTTAGGCATGCTAGTATCAGTCTAGATATAATTGTGAAAAAAAATGTCATCCTGCTTCCAGGTTTGTATTTTTTTTTCAACAAGCTTTGTTAGATAAATAATCAAAGTGACAAGCAATCAATGATTAAATCAAACATTCTACAGTGCTTATTTGCCAGTTCTTTTACATTAAATGCAGTAATGAATTAAGATGTCTTGTCCAGCTAATAGTCCTGAGTGCACTTTTGAATTCAGGAAGATAGGGAGTATGGTTCAATAAGTGAGGATAAAGTCCAGGTCTTCGACGTTATGAGTTCTTAGTCCCAGATTTGAAGCTTGTATTTTTAAGTTTTACTTTGCTTTGCAATAGTTATATTATAATGCTTCAGAGGTAAACAATCCTCTGTATATCATGAGAGAGAAAAAAAAAAAAGAAGGAGTTGGAGAAAAGTGGTTGGATAGTGTAAGGTTCATAAATGAATATAAACTTTTTGTTAATAACTCCCTCAATATAAAGGATAGTGGAATCTAGTGCAATAGTTAATAAGTGTTAAATTGAAGTTTGTCCCACTTGGAATACCAAGAATGCTTCAAGGATTCCCTAGTGAGATTTAATGTTAGCCACAACTGGGTATTTGGTATGTCAGTGAAGATCATATCATAACCACAAAAGGCATTAGGTACATTACAGACACAAAGAAGATAAGCTGACAGGTCGAGTTATGAATATGGTGCTATATGTATATGTATCTGGATAAAAGCTATGTAAGTGTAGGATAAGTTGCATATATAAGGTAAGTAACAGGTATTAGGAATAGTTCAGTCAGACCTGGATCCGGTTAGGTTTTCCCTGAAAGCGGAGAGCAGCTGCACAGCGTGTTCGGCTTGGAGGCTTTGTGAATGAGAGACACAGAGTGGAACTGCGGGCCGTAGCTGATGACGTATCGGCTGATACGTCAGTGCAGGATGTTCTGATACCTTTCGGAGCGCTCCGGTGGAAGGTAGGATTCTCTCTGAGGTATTGTTTAAAGAGGAGAGGTATCACTAACGCCTTAGAGTTCAGGTTAGTCTGGATATTCAATAGTAGTAACGGCAAGTAGCTTGAGCTTTCTTGAAACGAGGAGGAAACTCAATTAAACAGCAAAGTTAGCTGGGAGGTGACTGCATAAATAGGCAGGGTCAGCAAGAGGGTGGATCTTATCACAGGTACAGGAGGTTAACCCTTACAGATAGTTAAAGTCTTTAGTGAGAGAAGAAGAAAGGTTAGTTCAGAGTAAAAAAAAAAAAAAAAAAAGGGGGGGGGGGCACAAAGGGGAGGGGCCAAGGTCCTCCTCCCTGACCTGAAGGGACCAATGCAAAGAAATCGGAATGTGTGTAATCTTCAGATTTTAAAGTGTTCCACAGGGCCAGCATTACTTCATGTGTCTCTAACTTTTGTGTTTTTTAAGTAATGATATCTTTCTAAGGTGAGTAACTCATCTACTTGTGAGAGCCATTCTTGTATTGTAGGAATATTTTAGGTCTTCCATTTTCTAGGAATTAACTTTTTAGCACCATTAATCATAACCAATAGCAGGGCTAGCTTTGATTCTTCTTTTATCCTGGGCAGGGAATGGAACAAGATCGTAAGAGGTGTGCTAGGTATTTCCACATTTAAAATTTGTGACATTTTTCCTAGTATTGTTGTCCAAAAGCTTCTCAACTGTGGGCAGGACCACCAAATGAGAAGCAAAGTTCCCTCCTCTCCACAACCTCTCCAGAACTTTGTACCTGCAGAGGGGTATATTTTATGGAGTCTGACCGCAGTCAGGTACCATCTACACAACAGTTTAAGTTGTGTTTCTTGAATATTTGCAGAAACTGATGATTTTTTTGTCATTATAAAGGCTTTAAGCCAAATGTCTGGGTCGTTTTTTATGTTCAACTCCCTACTCCAGGCAGCTGTGTAAGAGGGTAGTGTTGATGTGTCGGGTATCAATATGATCTTGTAAATAATAGATACTAAATGTTGAGGGAATGTGTTCATGAGGCACAAACTCTCAAAAGGTGTTGGATCTCTGCCCAGTTCTTTTCTATTTTTGTAATGGGAGATATAATGCTTGAGCTGATTATAGTGGAGCCAGGACGTGAAGACCTCAACAAACTTGTCTTGGAGTTGGGCCTGTGTTTTTAGTTTACCATGTTCAATAATGCTTGTTATTGAACCTTCTTTAATGGAGTAGGGTTTCTTTAGGCAAAACCTATTTGATTATAGGACAGGTCAGTGTTTTCAATGATAGGGAGTAGGGGGAGTTTCTAGATGAAATATGCATGGTGGTTGATACTATTCTATCCCATTCAGCCAAAATATCAGCCGATAGAGGGTAGCATTTCATCGTTTTGGTTCTATTTTGGGTGGGAGTCCAGGCCAGCATACCCACATTGTTTAATTTAAAAAATTGTCTATCTAAGTGTATCCAAGCCTTATGATTGGTGTTATGGGACCATTCAACAATATGTTGAAGTTGTATTGCGCTTTTGTAGGATACAAGATCAGGAACCCCCAGTCCACCTCTGTCTCTCGGAAGATGCATGGCTCTCCGCGGTATTCTTGGCCTTATGCCCGCCCATATGAATTGATCTATTATTTTTTTAATTTGAGGGAGATAGCCCGACAGAAGGGATATAGGGACTGCTTGAAGAATGTAAAGTAATCGGGGGAGAATGTTTATCTTAATAACCCCTATTCTGCCTAACCAAGACAGTGGCTTATTTTTCCATGAAGAGAGATCCCTGATAATTTCATTTTTGATGGTAATATAGTTGTATTGAAATTGGTCTTGGTAAGAATCAGTCAGATGCATTCCTAAGTATTTAAGCTTTTTATTTGCTATTGGTATTTTAAAGGTATCATGTAACTTTTGAGAGCAGTCTGTTGGAATATTTATGTTGAGAAGTTGCAATTTATTTAAGTTAAGAAGAAAGTTTGAGACTTCTCTGTATTCTTTAAGTTCTGTTAGTAGTAAAGGAAGTGAGGTCTCCACATTTCTTAGCGTGTAGAGGACATCGTCCGCATAAAGTGCTTGTTTATACTCAGTGTCGCCGACTTGTAAACCTTTTATTTTATCGTTACCCCTGACCCTTTGAGCCAAGACCTCCATTGAAAGCGCAAACAGTAACGGGGAAAGGGGACATCCCTGTCTGGTACCATTGCTTATCATAAAGGTTTCGGAGAGTGAGCCGTTAACCCCGACCTTAGCATTTGGATTTGAATAGAGAGTGAAGGTTATGTTCAAAAAAGTTGCTGTAAAACCCATAGTCTCCATCGTCCACTGCAGGAAGAGCCAGTCTACCCTGTCAAAGGCCTTCTCCATTTCGGTCAACAGCAGGGCCATAGGACAACCCTTTATCTTTGCATGAGTTATTAATTGGATTTTTTTTTTTGTGTTATCCCTAGCTTCCCTTCCGGGGATTAAACCTACTTGATCTAACAAAACTAGTTTGGGGAGATATGTGTTTAAGCGGTTAGCAAGGATTTTAGCCAGGATTTTCATGTCTGAATTTAGAAGGGAGATTGGTCTGAAGTTTTCAGGTGTGTTGGCTGGTTTGCCCTGCTTAGGGATGACTGTTATATGTGCTTCCAATAAACTTTTGGTTTATCTCTCAGACCATTAAACAAATTTAGCATCGTAGGGGATAGTTCATCTTTAAATTTTTTATAGTAACCTGGCGTGAAACCGTCCGGGCCGGGGCTCTTACCGGAAGGTATATCCTTAAATGCTTGGTATATTTCTTCAATGCTTATAGGGGAATATAACTTATCTATCTCTACCTTATCCAATGTTGGCATAGCCAGTCCTTGCAGGTAGTTATCGATTTGTATCTTTTTTTGGGTAAGCGTATCTTGTGATGGTTGCTGTGTTGAGTTCGGTGCTATATTATAGAGTGTGTTGTAATAGGCCTGAAAGACTTCTGCTATACGAGTGTTGCTTTTTAGTTGCTGACCGTCTTTTGTGTCAATCACGTGAATGTAAGCGCTCAATTGTTTCCTACGTAATGATCTAGCTAGGGCTTTCCCTGGTTTATTACCTTCCTCATAATAATATTGTTTCAATTGTTGGGCCTTTCTCTGGTAGACTTCTGTCAGGTGCTGTTTAAGTTCTAATCTTGCGGTCGTTAATAATAATTTTGTGTTTCTATCTGACGGGTTTTGTTTGTGCTTGACTTCCAGACTATTTACATTATTTAGGAGGTTAGAATGTTTTTCTCTGTATTGTTTTAAAAGCCTTGCATTGTGTTTGTTGAACTCTCCGCGTATCACACTTTTGTGTGCCTCCCATACATTAATTACTGTTGAGGGTGGAGTTATTGAGGGAGAAGTATTCTGTCAGAGATTTTTGTATTTCTATGTTTATTAATGCATTGTTTATTAAGTAACTGGGGCATGGTCGGACCAAGTAATTGTTCCTATGTCGCAGTTATTGGTAATCAATGAATATGTAGTCTATTCTAGAGTAGCTATTATGTGGGGCAGAGTAAAAAGTATAGTCTTTGTCTAGTGGATGTGTAGTTCTCCAAACATCGTGAAGCGCTAATTTAGATTGAGTGGACTTGACTGATTTCAAGGTAGATGAGGGGGCAAACGCTACTCCTTTGGATGAATCAATTAAGGGGTCTAAGGAGAGATTGAGATCTCCTGCAAGGTATATGATTCCCTTGGAATGGTCTAAGATCTGATTAGATAGTTTTTTAAGAAAAATGTGTTGTGCTTGATTGGGACCATACATAGACACCAAAGTGACATGGTGGCCATAGAGCAACCTACCAAAAGTAGGTATCTGCCCTCTGTATCTCTTTCTATGTGGGTCATTTGGAAAGGGATAGATTTGTGGAGTAAGATACCCACCCCACATTTCTTATGGGGACCGGAAGCAAAAAAGGCTGTAGGATAATGAGGGTTATGCCATTTAGGTTCTCTTACTTTTTGGAAGTGCGTTTCTTGGAGCATCAAGACATGGCTATTTATTTTATGTAATTCTCAAAATGCTATTGACCTTTTACCAGGGTTATTTAACCCTTTGGCGTTTATAGTTGTTAAATTTAAAGAATGGTTTTGGAGTTTACTATGTTTGGGACACATGGTCTGGAATTAGGGGCGGGATAAGGAAGAGGGGAGAGAAAAAAAAAAGTGAAAGGGGTATTATATATAAAGAGAGAAAGAACTTAGATGAGTGCAGTTGTTGAGAAGGAAAACAAAAATAAAAAACACAAATATATCACAGTATTAGAGCAGAAAAGATTATATTACAATTTGTATTGCAAAACCAAATTAGTAACAGAATATCCTATGAATATAAAGTTTGTATACAGTAATGAAATAAATGGCTAAACCAAGTAAAAAATAGATTCTAATGGGATTGTATCACCATGTCAGATATCTTTTGAAATTACATGTATGAAACAGGGTACTGGAAACAGTAGCACTGTAATATGTTAATAGGCGTAAGGGGAAGGGATTAGGGGATCATTCGTGCAAGGTGGGTTTATGGGGTATCCCATATTCTACATCTAGATGATGTGTGTTAGTGGTGAGCGAAAGTATCTATATTTTTCTAGAATATAGTGATTGGGAGTATACTGTGTCAATATGCAGTTGTAAAGAAGACCTTGACAAGATATGTCTTGTCCGCTAACAGCAGAAATACTGAGACAACCAATTAATGATATATTAAGAGACAACTTAAACTTTAAGGTATAAGAATAATGGGGCATTTTAAAACTTATAATTAGGTTACAACATAATGGGCAACAGGCCCAACACTGCTAGTTTGCTCATTGTAAGGGAGTGTTGTCTTTTTACCTTAAACATTATAATTAAAATTAAACAGTTGTTTTAAACATAGTTAAAATACTAGGTACCTCTAATACACAGCAAAATGTTTTCTAACAGAATTTAGAGAATACCTAAACAGTGGGTCATCTGAACTATAACACTAAAGCTTAGTAATCAAGATAACAGTATTGGACTAACATTTCTGCCGTAATATTTTAGCTTAGTCCATGGAGGAATTAACGTTACATTACTCATTTTCTAAGCTAAATATTGCTGTACTCACAAATCAAGACGTGAAGTTAGGAACTTCTAGTATGTGAAGTTCTTTATTCTGGAGCAGTAATAGGGGTGAGTCCTTGTATATTAAGATTAGAGTAGAAATCCTGCAAGTCCATCCCAGGTCTATAAATTACTGTTTTATTGTTGTTGGTCACAATAGACACCGGGAATCCCCACCGGTACGGGATTTTGTGTGTTCGAAAAGTAGATGAGATTGGTGCAAGTTCTCTCCTTTTTTGAAGAGTTGATGGTGATAGATCTGTGAAGATCTGTATCTCTTCTCCTACATGTTGAAACGGATGTTTAGCTCTTGCACATTGTAGTATTTCCTATCTGTCTTTGTAGTTTAATAGCTTAATAATGAAGTCTCGAGGCGGAGCTTTTTAATACCCTAAATAGGGCTTGAAGGTATCCTTCTATAGCAGGAGGGTGGACTGTTTCAGACACACCTCGAATTTGTAGATTATTTCTTTGACCGCAGTTGTCCAAGTCCTCTATTCGGTCATGAAGAAATTGTAGTTGTTCAGCTTGATTCTGAAGCTCCGTAGTTGTTTGTAGCAGTGTAGTCGTATTGGCCTCCTGAGAGCTTTCAACTTTGGAGAATCTAGAGTCCAGTGCGCTCAGATCCTTGCGCAGATCTCCAAAGTTGCTTCGCATTTCTTGTATTATAATATTAATGTCCTCCTTTGATAACAGGTGTTGTAAGTCTTGTTTGGTCACGTATCGTGATGGGGGTGGTTCTGTGTTGTGTTCCTGCGCTGTAGCGCTTTGTGAACTACTGGCCATCTCCTTGGCATCTGAATCAAGTTGTTTTAGATAATGATTCAGCAGCTTAGCTGATTATCCTTTTTCTGGTTTATTCAGCTTTTTATTAGGCATTATACTTTTTTTTTATTTTTTATTTTTTTATTTGTTTTTCCCCCCTTTTTTATTATTGTGTTTTGTTTCTCCTGAGGATGGTAGTAATCTGGAGTTTTAAACCTGTCATATAACCTGTTTGGGAAATACCGGTATGTGTCCAATTGGGATCTTATGCTATCCCTGACAAAGGAAAAAGCAACTTGTCCCTCCTGTGTGCAGGATATTTTTAACTTAGAGGAAAAACCAACTGTCTACAATATGCAGTTGTTCGTATCACATAATGTGTGAGCAAGATGTTATCTTCTATAAATGTTCAAGTGTTCAACTCAGTGAACTCTGTAAGTTATGTTATTTTATGTTGTTGTGGGGAGATGCTGTATTTGAGGCTTGAACAGGTGTTATCACTGTCAAATTTAAATGAGTTTAGTGACCTCACTGCATAGGTCTGTAGAAAAGCCCTATCCCCACTGAAGTCTAGCCCTCCGGGGTAAATTATTTATGTATTTGACGGGATCCTGTTCTCTACTGCTCTCTGACTGTTGGGCTGACCGGTATGAGAGTCAACACTACTTTCCGGGCAGAAGTGTCCTGTCACGTGTATTAGGGGCTATGGAGCTTGTTAAAATGGCGGATTGATTTTGCCGGTCTGTGAGCAGGCCTTCTATGTGCCGGTGACCTCCTTAACAGCCCCCTCAAGGTGCTTGTTAATCCAGTGTGCACCGGGAAAGATATCGCTGGATGCGGGGTGTCAGATGGAGTCCGGGTAAGCTGAGGAGGGTCAGGTTTGCGGGTATTGATGGCGGAGTCTGATGGCGTGGGCAAAGGATCAGATCTGTTACCTGGTGATCCGTGAAGAGGTTTTCCACTGTGATACCAGAAGAATGTTCAGATGTTTTGCCCGGTATCTACTGTCTCTATTTAGGGGTGAGGGGGTATCTTATGCCTTAGAGCTATACTGACATGGGGATTAAGAGCCTTCCTAAACTGCGGCCATCTTCCAGTGCAGCCAGACTTCGCCCCCCAGGTTTGTATTTTATATTATGTCACCACTGTTTGATTCATTATGCAGAGCCACCACTGATTTACTATGTTGTACAAAGCCTCCACTTTGGTGTGTTATGTCATTCAGAAATTAAAGTCAATGTAAATTTTCATGAATGATCCCAGGTGAGATCATTCAGCATTTCATCCTTCCGAGGTTGATAAAATGAGCAGCGCTTTGAGAACCTTACGGGTGATTAGCCGCGCTTTGCAAGTACCCAATACATACATACATACATACAATGTAAACTTTCATGAATGAAAGTGCCCCTGTTTTTAATAGTATTTTTAAAAAACGGGCATTCATTCATGAAAATTTACATTCACTTTAACCATTATAGCTATTATAATTATAATAAATCATATTAGTAGTCAAGAATTTGATGTGATAACAGAAATTATTTTCTCTGTTATTATAGATAAAATTGTTATATAGCTGCTTAATACATCACTAGAACATTTTGTTAATAAACAGTAATGGCATGGTATATCATTTGATAGGGTGCAGCAAAATGTGTCTTTGACTGTGTAACTAAAAATCCTAGCACCAGCATTGGGGTTAATAATGTGCATTCAATATAGTACAGGATGAATTGTTGTTGTTTTTTTTTTGCATTTTCCATATTGGCCCAACTTTTGCGGAATTGGGGTTGTACTATAAAATCACAGCCTAGTGGCCACTAGAAAAATTGAGTCAGAGCATAAATGTGACAGTTGAAAAAACTCTTAGACAACTATGGCAATATAGCAGCGGTGGATAATCAATACTTATATTCATAGTAGGGTCAATAAGGTTATGTAATATGACAACCATCCAGCATATAATCTCTTATGGCATATATTCAGTCTTCATGCATATCGTCCAGAAAGATGCAGATAATGAGAAGTTCAAACAGCAGCCCAAAGCAAATATAAATAGTTAGTAAAGTTGTTGTTAGTAGTGCCATGCATGCTCACAAAGATGTACTCCTCAATAAGAATTAGGCAAAATTATGTCAAGCAGACATATTTGGTTAATCTTCCAGCAGAGCAAAGTTAGCATGAATTATGTCATATATCCACACACAATTTTAATCCACAATAAACAATAAACAAGGTTAAATCAAGCAACCATATAGTGGTTATCTTGCCAACAAAACATGTGTACATGCACTGATAGCAATATATTCACAGCATAGATTAGGTAGATAGAAGGATCTTATATCACAATTATTAATTAAATCCTTGCCCAGAGAAACTCTAGAAGATGCCAGCCTCATATCAGAGCCCTTACTGAGAATAAGGAATGATCTCACCCCTTCCAATGCAATCCACTCAGTAGATGTTTCTTCTGCTGTCTCTTTTGTTCATGCTGCAATGTGATGTTCCAACCAGCTGCCATATCTCCGACGCCACTTTCTTCAGTGGTCACTATCAAAGATAAACTTGGCTGGCTTCATTAAGTGTATATACAAACAATGCTACACATGTTTTATTTAAAATTAAAAAAAAATTATCTATGTGAATACATTTTAATTGAAAGTATTCATAACTACCTTCAGGTTTAGAGCTGTTGGTCTAGTGTGGTGTTGGGTTAGTGCGTAAGCTAATGCCCACCCAATAAGTAAATGGGAGAAGTTTGCGCGTCAGCGATATCCGAAGCCCTGAAGTTAACATGCCTGAGTCTTTCACTTGAGCACAAACAATTTACTTTCTTCATGTAATATGCGTGCTAAACCACACATATTAAAATTGCAGTGTTTGTGTGTGAGCGGATAAAAAAGCGTGCTACGTGTAAATTGGCCCTACATATTTATATGTATAAATATGTGTATGTGTGAATATATGTGTTTATATGTGTATACATATGTATTTATGTGTTTATATTTGTAAATATGTATGTCCACATACGCTGAGGAGGATATATGCCCCTCCATCTGGACATCTAAAGAAACTTTACAACACCAAATAAGGAGATACGCCCAAACAAATTTGCTTAGGATATCACACATCGAACAGAAACTGTAGTAATTCACTACATTTCATTACAACACCACAACATCAGCCATACTTAGAATGCTGTTTGCCTCACATTGAAACATTACAAAGGGACAATACAGAATAATTTTTTTCTATTGAGTGAGGCATATATTGGAGCAACATTGTTCTTATTCTGAAGATAACACATATAAACTGCCACTTTGACTGCACTATTACACTGCCTACAGCAGAACTTTCTTTATATCACTTTGTTCTTAAACACATATATACACATGCATTCACATATATACACATACACACACACACACACACACATATATATATATATATATATATATATATATATATATATATAAATATATATATATATATATATATATATACATACACATACATTGAGCCCTTCATTCCCAATTAAATACCTTGAAACATGCAATATTATTTTTAAATTTAATGTTTTAATGTATTTTTAATGGAAATATTTGATATTATATATATTGTGTTTAGGTATTTTAACGTGCGCTGTGTGTGCAGCAAATGTTAATTCTGCTTAAAGGAGTTCCTCCTGATGTGTTTCAATGGCAGCTAGTTTCTGAGTATTCCACTATCATCAATGGAATGTGAGGTAGAGGGTGAAGAATGGGGTTTCAGAAGTCAGCGCTCATAGAAGGGAGAAAACAAAAAAAGAGAAGCAAATTATGGTGCAGTATATCAGCACTGGTGTGTTTAGTGGCAAAAAAGTGAAAGAAACTTGCTCACCTTTTTTGACCTCAAACCTGTGAGGTATGTTTGAAGCGTGGAGGGAATTTAATCCCTATCTGTGTTAAAGCTGTTTAAATGGATGAGAAATCACTTGTGGTATGGTACTCCCTCCTTTCAGTGTCCGTAGATTTCGATGTACCTCTTGTAAAACAACTTCTCCTCTCTGGAGTATGGTACAATCTTTGCTTATTCTTGATAGGTTTCTCCTCTATGGAGTATGGTGTAAACCTTGTGTATAGAACGAAGCATATACACTGAAGAAATGGTTTTGGACAATCCTTGCATAAATTATGCAAAGATAAAAATGATGTAGCAGGAACACACTTAGTAGCTGTTAAAAAACTACTTTAATGAATTAAATTTAAAAACATATTGTGTGATAATGAAATCCTCCTTGTATTTGAAGTCTCCTTGTATTGAGAAAGTCCCAAAAGGAGATAATCTGTTGAAAATAAATGAGTAGTGAATGCCCGGAAGAAGATCAGGAGCCAATATGTGAGGTAAGCAATACCTATTCAACAGTCTTGTGTGTCTAGGTAGTTTGTGGAGTTCTGGAAACCTGCACAGATCCGGATTGCTGTAGATTGAAAAACCTGTCAGTGACAGGGTCCGTTGCTGAATGCTGAGGTTTGAGGTCAAAAAAGGTGAGCAAGTTTCTTTCACTTTTTTGCCACTAAACACACCAGTGCTGATATACTGCACCATAATTTGTTTCTCTTTTTTTGTTCTCTCCCTTCTATGAGCGCTGACTTCTGAAACCCCATTCTACATATACAGTATATTTAAAAATAACAAGAACATTTTCTTCTATGTGAAGAACATTTAAATGTAAAGTATTCCTAACTCACTTTGGGTTTAGTGCAGTTGGTCTAACATGGTATTGGGTTAGTGAGCGAACGATAATTGTTAGGTTTTTTTTAGAGCGTCCCATAGAATTCTATGGGGAGAATAGAATACATTTACACGGTAGCTATATCCAAAGTCCTAAGTTAACGTGCCTCGGTTTTTCGGTTGCGCACTAACTTTTTACTTCCAATACGCTAAAGCGGGAGTGATCATTTTTTACTTTGAGTGCAGTTAGCGAGCGCATGAGTGAAATATACAAATGAACACATAATCCCCCAGTTCATATAGGTTTCTTGTCAAGGTTTTTTTTGTTCTCTATTTAAAATGGTGATCTCATATAGAGAATATAGAGGTGTTTCATGGTATTTTCATGGGTGTTCCATGGGAGTAACCTGTAGTATAATGACAAATTATCACTGGGAATGTCTAATATTCTAACAATATCTCCCAGTTTAGGTGAACCTTTCCATACATACCTTTCTCATCAGCCTTTCAGTGGTGAGATTAGCAATTGTAATAAATCTACAGAATGTACAGTGAATCTTAGTTTACACATTTATTATTTGAAGACAGAGCATACATTGTATAAACATGTTTTAATAAATGCCCCACCATACTCCTGAGATCCATATTTACTGGTGATGTGGTTGGATTGCTGAAAAGGAAGTGAACCCTATACTATACTATAAAAGGCATATTGACACTCATCTGTAGGGTCAAATGTTGCCCCAACAGACAAATTGCTACACTAATGTGACTGAAATGAGCATTTCACACAGACCTGATGATCCTTTGTACATGGGACCCTTAAAAACATCAAGAGAGCAATTACAAGGTGATTTAGCCTGTAATAAAATGTAAAATGCTTACAAATATGTCAATAAAAGCCTTTATTATAAACCATATGTAAAGCCTTCACAGCCAAGGTGAACTTTTATCAAGAATTCCAAGATTTGGAAATGTTTTCCATATTAATAGAAAATAAATTATCCAAAGTCCAATGCCACCAAGAAAATATTTTTTTTTTGTTTTTTTCATGCTCAGTTTTTGAAAAACATTCTCGAAAATGGCTTGATTGCCTGGTTTTAGACCATTTATCAGAAGATCTAGCAACAGGAAATTAAATATTGTTATCTCTGTTCGTAATGTACAAAACAGGATTCTTATAAGCTGACATGCTCTACAAAAGTCATATTGAATATACAAATGTAAACTGGAAAGGTGCTAGTATCCACCTCCAGAATACAAACCTGTTGATTAAGTTTCTGTTTCCATTTAAAATATACATAAGGAATTAGCTGACCAGAGCTGTGAACGCACCATTGACAATTCCTTGGAACCTATGCAGCACAATAGTAAAGTTTGGATGAGAAGTTAAACACTAACTATGGTTACTAGACCTCTATCGGGGAACAGATTTTTTTGGGGTAGATTTTTTTCAGAACAGGGTTTTTGGGCAGCAAAAGAGCTAAATGCCCTTCTAAGAGCAATGCCCAACCAAATGCCCTTTTCAAGGCAATTTTCAGAGAAGGTTGAGCATGGGTTACTATTTATTTTATTTAAAAAGAGCTAAATCACTTTAGGTCAATGCCCCACAAAAATCTCTTTTAAGGGCTATTGCTATAGTTTAGGTTAGTGTCAGTATAGGTTTTTTATTTTGGAGTGGGGCTTTAGTTTTAGAATATACATACATGTTTATTCTAATTTTGGTAATTTGTTAGTTTTTTCTGTAATTGTAGATTTATTTTCTTTTCATGTAAGGTTAATTTTGTTTTGTTTTTTCATGAAAGGTCAGGGGGTTTTTTTCAGGTAAGGTCAGTTTTTTTTTTTTTTTTTTTTCAGGTAAGGTAAGAGTTGCCTTTTTTCCAGGTAAGGTTATTTTTTTTGTTTGTTTTTTTGGTAAAGTTAGTTTTTTTCTTCAGGTAAGGTTCGTTTTTTTTTTTTTGGTAGATTAGCTGATTAGGTGGTTTAGATCTTAGTGGGTATTGTGTGGTGGGAGTTGTGTTGGTTTAGGGGTTAATAATGTAGAGGGGTAGTTTGCAATGGGGCTGTGGTGGTTTATGGGGTTAATAGTGTGGTGGGGTATTTTGTGATGGGGTTGTGGCGGTTTAGGGGTTAATAGTGTAGTGTGGTATTTTGCAATGGGGTTTTAGCAGTGATGGGGTTGTGGTGGTTTTAAGGGTTAATAGTTTAGTGGAGGCTTTTGCGATAGTGTTGTGGTAGTTTAGGGGATAATAGCAGTAAAAGCAGTAACAAGTTTGAGCATTAAATGCTTGTAATATGAGCAGACATTGCTGCTCGAAGCCGCTCATAGAAAACATAGGGAGCAAAAATTACTTCAAGTTCATACAAGCAAAGTTGTCGTAATTTAAACAGCGTGCCAATAGTAATATGGTTTTGAGCTTAAAGAACACAGCGATCTTGCAATCGCATTTACGCTCCTCTCACTAACGATAGCGTTCTGCTCAAAATCTGGCCCTAAATGCTCTATTTCATTAGTGTGTTATTTTAAAATTAGCAACCCTCCTAAGAGAAAAAAGAGGAAAACAGGCGCAACACCTCTATGTGCAATATGTAAGTAAAATCACAACATTTATTGTCAGGTTTACAATTAAAAACTCGCAAGGATAACCTCAACGAAAATGAGGTATGGTATAAGTGCTTGAGAACAATCCAGGTCTCTCAGACGAAATGTCTTGATGCAAAATCAGCTGCAAATAGAGTTCATCTATAGAATGTCCAGGTGTCACATATACCAATCGATTGTGCAAGCTGTTCCTTGAGTCACCACAATTTCACACGCTACAGCTAACAGCTGATGCAGGTTGCCGGCTTTTGAGCTTGCATACAGCGTTTTTGAGCGGCGTGTTTGTTTGAGCTTTAGTGATCCTAAGTGCTTGTGCCTCACGGACTTGAAGTGTTTTGTGGTGACTCAAGGAACAGCTTGCACAATCGATTGGTGTATGTGACACCTGGACATTCTATCGATGAACTCTATTTGCAGCTGATTTTGCATCAAGACATTTCGTCTGAGAGACCTGGATGGTTCTCAAGCACTTATACCATACCTCATTTTCGTTGAGGTTATCCTTGTGAGTTTTTAATTGTAAACCTGACAATAAATGTTGTGATTTTACTTACATATTGCACTTACAGGTGTTGCGCCTGTTTTCCTCTTTTTTCTCTTTGCATATTTAACATCCGGTATTCAGAACCGTGACAGGCTAATGGCAGCAACCCAGGTCTAATTGCAGCTGTGATACACAGGGGTGTAGTTATCAACGTGTCAACTTTCCTGCCTTCGCCGGCCCAATACGCCCGCCTAAGCTCGCCTACCTTCGCCGCCGCGGACCTGAAAAAGTACGCCTAAGTCATCAAATAAAGCTGTCAAAAAGCCGCAGGGCGATGAGCAGCGGACTGTGAGAGTTATCACTCATCCGATCTCGCTGCTCTTTGGCTGTTTGACAGCTTTCTTGCTAGCCTGTCACTAAGCAACCACACTAAACTACACTGTTCTACCCCCTATACCGGCGCCCCCGGAGCCCCCCGCAACTAAATAAAGTTACTAACCCCTAAACTGCCGTTCCTAGACCCTGCCGCAAGTCTTATAAATGTATTAACCCCTAAACCGCCGCTCCTAGACCCCGCCGCAAGTCTTATAAATGTATTAACCCCTAAACCGCCGCTCCCGGACACCGCTGCCACCTACATTATACCTAGTAACCCCTATCCTGCCCCCCCTATACCGTCGCCCTCTATAATAAAGTTATTAACCCCTATCCTGCTGATCCCGCACCTCGCCGCGAATAAATAAATAGTTTAACCCCTAAACCGCCGCTCCCTGAACCCGCCACAACCTATATTAAATTTATTAACCCCTATCCTGCCCCCCCTACACCGTCGCCACCTATAATAAATTTATTAACCCCTATCCTGCCCCACACTACACCGCCGCCACTGTAATAAAATTATTAACCCCTAAACCTAAGGCTAACACTAACCCTAACACCCCCCTAACTTAAATATTAATTAAATAAATCTAAATAATATTTCTATTATTAACTAAGTTAATCCTATTTAAAACTAAATACTTACCTATAAAATAAACCCTAATATAGCTACAATATAAATAATGTTAGGATTTATTTTTATTTTACAGGCATCTTTCAATTTATTTTAACTAGGTACAATAGCTATTAAATAGTTATTAACTATTTAATAGCTTACCTAGCTAAAATAAAGAGAAATTTACCTGTAAAATAAAAACTAACCTAAGTTACAATTACACCTAACACTACACTACACTTAAATAAATTATTCCTATTTAAAACTAAATACTTACCTGTAAAATAAACCCTAAGATAGCTACAATATAATTAATAATTACATTGTAGCTATCTTAGGATTTATATTTATTTTACAGGTAACTTTGTATTTATTTTAGCTAGTTAGAATAGTTATTAAATAGTTATTAACTATTTAATAACTACCTAGCTAAAATAAATACAAAATTACCTGTAAAATAAATCCTAACCTAAGTTACAATTAAACCTAACACTACACTATCATTAAATAAATTAAATAAACTACCTACAAATAACATTACATAAACTAACTAAAGTACAAAAAATAAAAAAAAGCTAAGTTACAAAAAATAAAAAAAATAAGTTACAAACATTTAAAAAAATATTACAACAATTTTAAGCTACTTACACCTAATCTAAGCCCCCTAATAAAATAACAAACCCCCCCAAAATAAAAAAATGCCCTAACCTATTCTAAATTAAAAAAGTTCAAAGCTCTTTTACCTTACCAGCCCTTTAAAGGGCCTTTTCTGGGGGCATGCCCCAAAGAGTTCAGCTCTTTTGCCTGTAAAAGAAAAATACAACCCCCACAACATTAAAACCCACCACCCACATACCCCTAATCTAACCCCCCTTAAAATAACCTAACACTAATCCCCTGAAGATCATCCTACCTTTAGTTGTCTTCACTCAGCCGAGCCACCGATGGAACTGAAGAGGACATCCGGACCGGCAGAAGTGATCATCCAAGGGGCGCTGAAGAAATCTTCCATCCGATGAAGTGATCCTCCAAGCGGCGCTGAAGAAATCTTCCATCCGGGCGAGGTCATCTTCGAAGCCGGGTCTTGAATCTTCATTCCGCCGACGCGGAACATCCTTCTTTCCCGACGGACTACCGACGAATGAAGGCTCCTTTAAGGGACGTCATCCAAGATGGCGTCCCTTCAATTCCGATTGGCTGATAGGATTCTATCAGCCAATCGGAATTAAGGTAGGAAAAATCTGATTGGCTGATGGAATCAGCCAATCAGATTCAAGTTCAATCCGATTGGCTGATCCAATCAGCCAATCAGATTGAGCTTGCATTCTATTGGCTGATCGGAACAGCCAATAGAATGCAAGCTCAATCTGATAGGCTGATTGGATCAGCCAATCGGATTGAACTTGAATCTGATTGGCTGATTCCATCAGCCAATCAGATTTTTCCTACCTTAATTCCGATTGGCTGATAGAATCCTATCAGCCAATCGGAATTGAAGGGACGCCATCTTGGATGACGTCCCTTAAAGGAGTCTTCATTCGCCGGTAGTCCGTCGGGAAAGAAGGATGTTCCGCGTCGGCGGGATGAAGATCCAAGACCCGGCTTCGAAGATGACCTTGCCCGGATAGAAGACTTCTTCAGCGCCTCTTGGAAGATGACCTCGCCCGGATGGAAGATTTCTTCAGCGCCGCTTGGAGGATCACTTCATCGGATGGAAGATTTCTTCAGCACCCCTTGGATGATCACTTCTGCCGGTCTGGATGTCCTCTTCAGTTCCATCGGTGGCTCGGCTGAGTGAAGACAACTAAAGGTAGGATGATCTTCAGGGGATTAGTGTTAGGTTATTTTAAGGGGGGTTTGGGTTAGATTAGGGGTATGTGGGTGGTGGGTTTTAATGTTGGGGGGGGTTGTATTTTTCTTTTACAGGCAAAAGAGCTGAACTCTTTGGGGCATGCCCCCACAAAAGACCCTTTTAAGGGCTGGTAAGGTAAAAGAGCTTTGAACTTTTTTAATTTAGAATAGGGTAGGGCATTTTTTTATTTTGGGGGGGTTTGTTATTTTATTAGGGGGCTTAGATTAGGTGTAAGTAGCTTAACATTGTTGTAATATTTTTTTAAATGTTTGTAACCTATTTTTTTTATTTTTTGTAACTTAGCTTTTTTTATTTTTTGTACTTTAGTTAGTTTATGTAATTGTATTTAATTGTAGTTATTTGTAGGTAGTTTATTTAATTTATTTAATGATAGTGTAGTGTTAGGTTTAATTGTAACTTAGGTTAGGATTTATTTTACAGGTAATTTTGTATTTCTTTTAGCTAGGTAGTTATTAAATAGTTAATAACTATTTAATAACTATTCTAACTAGCTAAAATAAATACAAAGTTACCCGTAAAATAAATATAAATCCTAAGATAGCTACAATGTAATTATTAATTATATTGTAGCTATCTTAGGGTTTATTTTACAGTTAAGTATTTAGTTTTAAATAGGAATAATTTATTTAAGTGTAGTGTAGTGTTAGGTGTAATTGTAACTTAGGTTAGTTTTTATTTTACAGGTAAATTTCTCTTTATTTTAGCTAGGTAAGCTATTAAATAGTTAATAACTATTTAATAGCTATTGTACCTAGTTAAAATAAATTGAAAGATGCCTGTAAAATAAAAATAAATCCTAACATAGCTACAATATAATTATTATTTATATTGTAGCTATATTAGGGTTTATTTTAAAGGTAAGTATTTAGTTTTAAATAGGATTAACTTAGTTAATAATAGAAATATTATTTAGATTTATTTAATTAATATTTAAGTTAGGGGGGTGTTAGGGTTAGTGTTAGACTTAGGTTTAGGGGTTAATAAATTTATTACAGTGGCGGCGGTGTAGTGGGGGGCACGATAGGGGTTAATAAATGTATTATAGGTGGCGACGGTATAGGGGGGGCAGGATAGGGGTTAATAAATTTAATATAGGTTGCGGCAGGGTCAGGGAGCGGCGGTTTAGGGGTTAATACACTTATTATAGTTGCGGCAGGGTCAGGGAGCGGCGGTTTAGGGGTTAATACACTTATTATAGTTGCGGCAGGGTCAGGGAGCGGCGGTTTTGGGGTTAATAGGTATAGAGTAGCTTGTGGTGGGCTCCGGGAGCGGCGGTTTAGGGGGTAATACATTTATTTAGTTGCGGCGGCGTAGGGGGGCAGATTAGTGGTGTTTAGACTCGGGGTACATGTTAGGGTGTTAGTTGTAGACAGCTCCCATTGGAATCAATGGGATATCTGGCAGCAGAAAACTTGTACTTTCGCTATGGTCAGACTCCCATTGATTCCTATGGGATCCGCCGCCTCCAGGGTGGCGGTTTGAAAACCAGGTATGCTGGGCCGTAAAAGTGCCGAGCGTACCTGCTAGTTTTTTGATAACTAGCAAAAGTAGTCAGATTGTGCCGTACTTGTGTGCGGAACATCTGGAGTGACGTAAGAATCGATCTGTGTCGGACGGAGTCCGGCATATCGAAGTTTACGTCACAAAATTCTACTTTTGCTGGTCTGTAGCCTTTGATAACTAAGGCGAATCAGCCTCGCCACAAATACGCTGCGGAATTCCAGCGTATTTTAGGTTGACGGCTTGATAACTACCCCCCACAGTCTCCATATATCCTTTTTTTACAGCAGTATCTCAGTGGAGCGCTCAATATTGTATTTTATTTGTAGCAACCCTCCTAATCTATATATTTAACCCATCTACACACATAGTTAAAGTACTAGTGCTAGGCACTTTATTAGATTTCCAATATTTCAGAATCAGTAGTCTACCCACCATAATTATGGCATTTAATTGGTGAGCATTTTTAACCCCTTAATGACAACTGACGTACCAGGTACGTCATGCATTAACAAGCAGTTAATGACAATGGACGTACCTGGTACGTCAGTTGTCTAAGAGAGTGCTGGAAGCGATCGCAATCGCTTCCAGCAGCTCTCAGGGTATTGCAGTGATGCCTCCATATGGAGGCATCCTGCAATACCTTTTTAGAAGACTCCGATGCAGAGAGAGCCACTCTGTGGCCCTCTCTGCACCAGTAGCGATGGTGCCGGTTCGTTGGTGGGTGGGAGCGTAACAGGGAGGCGGGTGGGCGGCCCATCGCTACCCGGCATCCGGTTCCTAGAAGTGCAATGTGCACGCCGGGTGCCGGGAGCGTGCGGGGGTGCGCGTGCATGTACGCGCGTGCGCGCGCGCATTAGCTGGCACTGACACTGACACCAATGAGGAGGGAAGAGGGGGGGGGAAAGATTTTTTTAATAAAATAATATAAAAGGATCTGGGAAGGGGAGGGGGATAGGGGTATTGTGGGGGGCTGCTACACTACAGAAAACATAAAAAAAAACAAAAGAACAAAAAACACTTTTGTTTTTGGGGCAAATTGGGTACTGGCAGACAGCTGCCAGTACCCAAGATGGCCGCAATTAGATAGGGAGAGGGTTAGAGAGCTGGGGGGGGGGATCATGGAGGTTGGGGCTAAGGCAGGAGTCAATCACAGCTAAAATATTTTATTTTTTTTATAAAAAGAAAAAAACTCCTTTTATTTAGTACTGGCAGACTTTCTGCCAGTACTTAAGATGGCGGGGACATTTGTGGGGTGGGGGAGGGAAGAGAGCTGTTTGGGAGGGATCAGGGGGTGGGATGTGTCAGGTGGGAGGCTGATCTCTACCCTAAAGCTAAAATTAACCCTGCAAGCTCCCTACAACCTACTTAATTAACCCCTTCACTGCTGGGCATAATTTACGTGTGGTGCGCAGCAGCATTTAGCGGCCTTCTAATTACCAAAAATCAATGCCAAAGCCATATAAGTCTGCTATTTCTGAACAAAGGGGATCCCAAAGAAGCTTTTACAACAATTTGTGCCATAATAGCACAAGCTGTTTGTAAATAATTTCAGTGAGAAACCTAAAATTGTGAAAAATGTAAAGTTTTTTTTTTATTTGCTCGCATTTGGCGGTGAAATGGTGGCATAAAATATACCAAAATGTGACTAGATCAATACTTTGGGTTGTCTTCTAACAAAAAATATATACATGTCAAGGGATATTCAGGTATTCCTGACAGATATCAGGGTTCCAATGTAACTAGCGCTAATTTTGAAAAAAAGTGGTTTGGAAATAGCGAAGTGCTACTTGTATTTATGGCCCTATAACTTGCAAAAAAAGCAAAAAACATGTAAACATTGGGTATTTCTAAACTCAGGACAAAATTTAGAAACTATTTAGCATGGGTGTTTTTTGGTGATTGTAGATGTGTAACAGATTTTGGGGGTCAAAGTTAGAAAAAGTGTGTTTTTTTCCATTTTTTCCTCATATTTTATTATTTTTTTTGTAGTAAATTATAAGACATGATGAAAATAATGGTATCTTTAGAAAGTCCATTTAATGGCGAGAAAAACGGTATATAATATGTGTGGGTACAGTAAATGAGTAAGAGGAAAATTACAGCTAAACACAAACACCGCAGAAATGTAAAAATAGCCATTGTCATTAAGGGTAAGAAAATTGAAAAATGGTCCGGTCATTAAGGGGTTAAAGTAATTTTCTTTTTGCCATCTATGGAAAAAAATACATGGTTACCCGTTATTTGCATGTAATTTTGGTTAATTTTATTTGCCCAATAGTTGATTTTAAACCAGAATTTCTTTATTTTAGGGCAGCTCCAAAGACAATGATATATGTCCGCTTTTGGTGCCTTACATTTATGACAATGAGTTCCTGACTTATCCTATCTAGCCTTGATTTTTAATGTGATATATATTCTATTTAAAAGTTTAGTTTGCGATTCTCTCCACAAAGAGGCGAATGTTGCGTTATCTGTTAATTTAAAGCTTTTGTGAATGGTATCTGGTGAAACCTGCCATGCCTGTGCAATTTTTTGCACATTTAATTGTCCAAAAAAACTCATAATTATTTTATATATCAATGAGATAGTGTATTTACCAGCTCTGAAGAGATTGTGCACTGGGTCTAAGATACGCCATGCATCCTCCTCTATACTATTATAGGCAATTACCCGAACAAAATGTCGAGACTGTAAAAAAACAAAAAACTCTCTATTCGCTATCCTGAATTCCTGTTTTATGTCCGCAAATGTCTTGCATCTCCCTGACCCTTGCTCTCTAGATTTATATATATACAATAGCCCCTTTATGCCCAGTCGCTAAAATTTGAAATTTAGCGCAGGGATAAAAATAGGATTACCAGTGATGGTTAAATATTTAGAAAATCTAGTATTAATGTGCATAATTTTTAGTATTTTTTGCCATGCGACAATCACATTTTGAATAACAGGAAGTTGTCTAATTTTAAGGGGCCACTTATCAGGAGTACAGTGGAGGAGAGCCCTAAGGGAGTATGGCTGTACTAAAAATTTTTCCACAGATTGGACTGCATAGTAATCTGTTCCAGTTAACCAGTCTAGTGCTATCTTCGTGATACCCACTAGATTGTATATTTCAATATCTGGTAATGCAAATCCTCCGTCAGTCTTGAATAGTAAAAGTCTTTTGAGCGCAATATCTCTCTGTCCCCCCCCCCCCCCCCCCCACAAAAATTGAATGTGTGAATTATGTATCTCATTAAAGGGAGTTCACTAATATGCTTTATATTAGGGGAAACATCTACTTTACAGTAAAATGCTCTGTAAAATAGGCTGAGGATTTCTCACTATGCCGACAGGTTTATTGAGAATTGGACACAAAGAAAGAGAGAATAAGGGTACTGCATACAAGTCCACTTTCTGGTAAACCCCTCTCTTTATTCCTCCACCTAAAAAATCCAATCACACTTCCTCTGAGGAGGAACCTCCTGACCTCCCCCTGCATTGTGATCTGGATTGATACTGTTATACCTCATCTCTTGCCAACAATGACCTGACACCCCATCTAATGTTTGTGAGATTTGGATTAAAACATGTGTACAATCTCTAGATACATTTTCAGACTAAGAAATACTGACATGTCAGTGAAGAATATTTAATTTGAAATATTAAAATTGAAATATATGCACATTTTCCTTTTTAGTGTTTAAAACAAATTGTTCTTGTTGTAAATTATATGGATTGGAATAAATGTTGTTTGGCATGCCAGCATTGATAATCTTACAGCGTAATGTGGTTTGAAATGATCCAAATGTTGCTTATTGAATAGATTGCAATAGATCCAAAGTGGAAAATGGCTTTTTGGATAATGTTAACTCTTGTTACAAGTTCATTAGTAGTTTTTACATTATGGGTGTTGAACGTTATTTTTATACTGAAATAAATCAGAAAAAAACATAAATTACCAGCAAAATAAACAAACTTGAAATTTCATAAAGTTTAAAATTAATCTTTACATATTTTTAAATAATAGTCAAATAAACCAATAATGATTTAATATAATTTAAAACAGACAGTGATATTATTGCTTCCGTGTTTAAAACTGTGAAAACTTAACACTCAAGTATTAGCCAAACTCGACTCAATAGTTAGAGCAGTATTTAAAATGTGATGGATAAAACTATGACTCCACCATTGTGCATTTATAATAACAAAAGGTACATTTTTATGCCTCAGTTGGACATGCACTTTTCTTCCAATACACACGGTGTAATAATCAGGAGCTTATCTGCCAGAAACCAAAATTCTGTTATTTTAAATAGGCTAAGAATGATTACAATGAGCTTGTTTGAAAAGTTTACAGAAAGTATATACTTTATTTTTTTTAATAATAATGTAGAAATGAATCTTTATACTAAATGAGAGGATATTGTTGTATTATGAAACCTCTTGGCAGTCGTTGAATGCTGTTGGGTTTCTATTTTCAAGAATCAGAGACCTTTGCATGTTTTGTACAATCCAATTTAGTTTTGGATTTAGTTATTAAAGATTCAGTTTTCATTACAGCTATAAATGTAATAGGTTGAATCCTATTCAAACTAAACTAGCACTTTGCTCTGATTTGGTCTTTCATTTAAGGGATTAAGGCATTCTCTTGATATGTAGCATAAAGCAACATTGTATCTATTTCCAGAATACTGAAAGCTTTAAACCAGAAGAGGCCAGTCTTTAGTGAGTTAGATTTTTTTTAATGTTTGTTAATGTGGTATTACACATCTCTCAACTGTTTAGAGACCACCTTCCCTGGCCAAACAAAAACATTTTCAGGAGCTTTTACACATATCAGGGCCAAATTATCAAGGCCCAAATGGCCCCTGATGCCCCTGTTTCCATGCAAGCCTTCAGGCTCACCGGAAACAGCATTTAAGAAGCAGCTGTCTTAAGACCGCTGCTCCTTAACTGGTCTGCCGCCTTTGAGCAGCGGACAGCAATCAACCAAATTGAATACGATCAGGTTGACTGAAACACCCTGCTAGCAGCCGATTGGCCTTGAATCTGCGGGGCGGCATTGCACAAGCACTTCACAAGAACTGCTTGTGCCATGCTAAATGCCGACAGCGTTTGCTATATATTTTGAGCTTTTTAATAAATTGTTATATTTTATACCCTGTTGCCAAATATATATATATATATTTTTCTCAATCTTTTATTTATCAAGTTTTGATTTAACAATAAAGAGGTAAAGAGATTTTACAACAGAAATACTGTATGGTCTTAGTCTCCTATATTTAGAACATCTTGCACTTCCAAACGGTATTTGAGCTTTTAGTGTCCTTTGAAGTACTTGGAGAGGTGCCATTTTTGTAGACCTAGTCTAAGGCTCTCTGCTGCTAGTGCAGAGTATGAGAGGAGTGACCATACATACAATCAGCAGTTAGAAAAACAGTTACAATGTGTATAACATAGTTTGCTAAAGTTACATAATAAGAAAACATTTCAACATGTATTATGCAATAGTGTTAACCCAATGCTCGTGAGCAAATGTACGTCTCTGTGAATTGTCAGAAGAGGACAAGGGCAAAGGCTGGGTCTAGTCAGGCCCAAGTAGGTTCGGTGTTAACATTGTTAGGGGGAGAGATGGGACTCCCATAGGTATATTAGGTCAGCGTAATAGTCAAGTTTTCCTATGGTATAGTAAAAATATCTTTCCAGCTTTAAATTACGAGTCATCTGATTTATCCACATAGTCAAGGTAGAAACAGATTCTGATTTCCACAGTTTTGGGATAATCTGCTTAGCACTACATATAGCTATTTGAAAAAGTGATGTATAATTTTTAAAGTGTAGTTTGGGAGTGTTGTGGAATAAATATATTATATCAAGGATAAATTGATATCTTGCCAGTACTGTATAACTTTAGGACACGTCTACCATATGTGAAACAGTGCCCCCTTTTAAGAACACTTCCTCCAGCTACGATCGGCTTCTTGGAATATGTACTTCAGTTTATGTGGGGTAAGGTACCACCAGAGGAGAAATTTATAATTGGTCTCTAATAGGGTAGCTGAGTGGGCGGATTTTGAGGGTTTTTTGGGAAGATAGTACACCATTCGCATTCAGTTAAAGTGTATGGTAGTTCCTTGTGCCAGGATATAATCGTAAGTGTGTTGAGTATCTCAGGGGGTGTTATAAGGAGCCGATAAAGCAGAGAGATTGAATGTGAGGGAGATGAGTCCAGGGTGCACAGTATCTCAAAGGGTGTACGGTCTCTTGATATCAGATGTCTTAGATTGTGTGTGTCAAGGAAGTGTTGGAGATGAAGATATCTGAACCAGTGGGTGAATTGTGGGACATTCAGAGTTTCTAAATGTTGTTTTAGCATTAACCTATCTGCATCTAGAATTGTGTAGAATGGCATAAGATTCTGCAAATTATCCATGGAGTTTGGTGTTATAGCTATGCCTAGAATTAGGGAGAATTTCGGACTTATTCAAGTTAACAAGATAATTGGTAGTGATGTCGCGAACTTAAAATTTTCCGTTCGCGAACGGCGGACTCGAACTTCCGCAACTGTTCGCAAACAGGCGAACCGCCATTGACTTCAATAGGCAGGCGAATTTTAAAACCCACAGGGACTCTTTCTGGCCACAATAGTGATGGAAAAGTTGTTTCAAGGGGACTAACACCTGGACTGTGGCATGCCGGAGGGGGATCCATGGCAAAACTCCCACGGAAAATTACATAGTTGATGCAGAGTCTGGTTTTAATCCATAAAGGGCATAAATCACCTAACATTCCTAAATTGTTTGGAATAACGTGCTTTAAAACATCAGGTATGATGTTGTATCGATCAGGTAGTGTAAGGGTTACACCCGCTTCACAGTGACAGACCAAACTCCCCGTTTAACGCACTGCAAACAACCGCAAACTCCCCGTTTAACGCAACGCAAACAACCATGGTAAGGTTCCCAGAGGCAAAGTTTTTTTTTTACAAAATTTACACTACTGTTACAACAGATATGAGTGGTGCCACTAACTTGGCAAGTGGGCCTGGCACACACGCTGGCAGGCTGGCAACTGCAATTAGATTACAATAGCAGAGTGATGTTTCACAGTCAAAAAAGTTTTTTTTTAAATTTACACTACTGTTACAACAGATATGAGTGGTGGCACTAGTTGGCAAGTGAGCCTGGCACACACGCTGGCAGGCAGGCAACTGCAATTAGATTACACTAGCAGACTGATGTTTCACAGTCAAAAAAGTGTTTTTTTACAAAATATACACTACTGTTACAACAGATATGAGTGGTGGCACTTAGCAAGTGGGCCTGGCACACACGCTGGCAGGCAGGCAGGCAACTGCAATTAGATTACACTAGCAGACTGATGTTTCACAGTCAAAAAAGTTTTTTTTTTTACAAAATGTACACTACTGTTACAACAGATATGAGTGGTGGCACTGCAGGCAGGCAACTGCAATTAGATTACACTAGCAGACTGATGTTTCACAGTTAAAATTACACAGGCAAAAAAAAAAAAGATGTTCTATCCCTAAAAAGGGCTTTTTGGGGTGCTGTCCTTACAGCAGAGATCAGATGAGTCCTTCAGGACTGTAGTGGACACTGAATACACTAGCCTAGCAATCAACTTCCCTATAAAATCAGCAGCAGCTACACTATCCCTCCTCTCACTAAGAATGCAGGATCAGAATGAATCTAAAATGGCTGCTGTCCAGGAGCTGGGAGGGAGTGTCTGCTGCTGATTGGCTGAAATGTGTCTGCAGACTGTGAGATACCTGCCTAACTGCTGCCCCATCTAACTCCACACTAACATCATTCTCACCTTTGCAGTCCCCACCTCCTGTTTCTCACCCTCCTACCATCTAGATTGTAAGTTCCCACGGGAACAGGGCCCTCAATTCCCCCTGTATTTGTTTTGTTAAACTTTGGTGTCTTCTATATTGTATTGTACTGTACTTTTATCTTTGTACCCATGGACAGCGCTGCGGAATCTGTTGGCGCTTTATAAATAAAGAATAATAATAATAATAATAATAAAATACAGGGTCAAAGTTTACTCAATGATGACGAATAGGGGGCGGATAGAACATCGCATATGGGAACTATTCGCCGGCGAACTATTCGCGACATCACTAGTAATTGGAGAGGGATCCGTATTCTTCAAGGGATCTCTGTGCTGCGGAGAGAGAAGTGGTTGGTGAAGTCAAGGTGAACAATAAGTCATCCGTGTATAATGCCAGTTTATAGTAAGTCATGTTAATAGTGAGTCCATGTATGTCAGGGTTATCACACAGTTTCATGGCCAATATTTCCATTGCCAGTACAAACAACAGGGGAGACAGTGGGCACCTCTGCCGGGAACCGTTACTAATTAGGAAGGGGGAAGATAGGATGCCATTTACTCTAATCTTAGCCATCGGGGTAGTGTATAAGGAGAAAATTCTATGGATAAAACTGTCGGGGAAACCAAACTTTTTTAGGGTGAGTCTGAGGAAGGTCCAGACCATTCTGTCAAAAGCCTTCCCGGCATCCGTCGATAAAAGTATAAAGGGAAGTTTGTGGTCTGAGGCATATTGCATGAGGTGGAGAACATTTACGGTATTGTCTTTTGCCACTCTCCATGGCACAAAGCCCACCTGGTCCGAGTGTATGAGCGAAGGGAGGACGTTATTCCTTCTGGTGGCCAATATCTTTGCATACAACTTAATGTCAATGTTAGGGAGGGAAAGTGGACGGTAATTTGAAGGTAAGCTTGGATCCTTAAATGGTTTTGGTATAACGATGATTATTGCCTCTAGCATGGAAGCGGGTAATGTGTGTCCTTTGTCGATATGGTTAAAAACCGAATGTAAGTAAGGGATTAAGATGCGTTAAAATGTTTTTTAGTATACACCTGTCAGACCATCAGGGCCAGGGCGTTTCCCTCGTTTTAAAGAGTGAATTGCAATTTCAATTTCTTTTGAAGTTATCGGAGAGGTAAGGGCATTAAGGACTGCTTGTTGTATCTTAGGGAGGGAAGTGGAGTCTAGGTATTGCTGGCATTTGAAGGAGTAGTCTGCTATGTCTTTATTGGGAGCTAAATTATAAAGATTGGAATAGTAATTCTTAAATATCTCCGGGATACATACAGACTCTACAGTGGGATTGTTAGGGGGGGTCCTGAAGCTTTTTGATGTAATTGACAGATTGTTTAGTTTTGAGGG